>NC_083103.1:17527028-17851513 GCF_949774975.1 Lagenorhynchus albirostris | reverse complement strand
CCAGTGCATCTCTATTGATTTTGAAGTGTGAAAAAACAAGACTTCCTCTTGGTCTAAAGCATGTACATCCCAGAAGTTCAGGGGATTAACACCCTCTGGTGCAAACTCCCTTGATCAATTGGCAAAGGTGGTTGATGGATAATTTTTCTCCCTTTTTCTCCTTGAGTTCCAGTTTTTCACGTGATTTATAGAGGATGGTTCTTTAAGGTCAAGCAAACAGTCACTCTTAGCAGTCAGCTTGATTCCACATCCTCATATTGGCTCGCCCGCTTACTACACTCCACTCCCCTCGTGCCTTACTTCTGCTCCCTGGTTTTTCACTTTCGAATAGATGTGTGCACATAGCCTTTGGCCCAGAGCCTGATATTTGGAAACAAAAACTGAGGCACTCCATCTCACACTCATGGTTTTCTAGCCATCACTGCCCTGTTGTTTGTAATTGGAATGTTCAAGCTTGTCCCTATCCTAGGGTACTTGCCCTTGCTGTTTCTTCTCCTCCTGGGTCTTTCCTTGAATGGTTATTTCAAGTCATTCAGACTTCAACTCAGCTCAAATATCACAGCCTCAGAAAAGCTTCCCCTGACTACTAAGTCTAAACACCTACCCTACCGCTCTGTACTACTTGATTCAGTCAAATTATGTTCATACCATTTATAACTCTATGAATAATTCAAATTGCTGTGTTTGATTGCTTTGTTTATTATTTTTCTTTCCCCACTGCTTCTAGTCAATTCCCAGTATGTTGTAAGCTCCGTAAGAATGGAGCCTTTTTCCTCCGTGCTTACCGATGCATCCCTGCACCTAGAACAGTATCTGACACCTAAGAGGAACACAGTACATATTGTTTAATGAATAAAGATAAATACAAACTAGGGAGAAGGGCTGTGATTTGAAATCCTACTTCAGTAGAAAATGTGACACTCATAGTCAAAGAAGAACATAAAATAGAAAAGGAAGTTTATCACTGGAAAGCGGATCCACCGTCTCTGAGATGGGTAGAGCTAGACCTACACCGAGTCAGCCAAAACGCCCAGAGAACATGTGGAACCCTAAATGACACAGAAAGTTTAACAACGGCTTTAGGAATTTGAGTCGCCAATTGCATTATCTAGTGTGTAATCTCCACAAGAGAAGGCTACACAACAACTGTGTCAACTCTTTCACACTGGAGTGAACACATGAATACGGGAGGCAGAAGCAGCAGCTTGAAATGTCGTGTATGAAAGTTTTCTGAGTGACCAATGCACCCTGAGTCACACCTGGGAATATCAGATAAATGGTTGTGAAACAAACCCAAGCATTTGGTCACTCTCAGGGAATCACTGTAAGAACTTAGTATATTGCAAAATGCATTTCCCTCTTATGCTGATGAGAGCTGAGCTATAGGGATGTGCTTGTTATGGCTTTGAGAAATGAAGTTTCAGAAAAATAAGGATAATTAATTGCAACTCAGAATAAGGAAACTTTCCCCCAAATCTGCTGCAGGGCCCCATACTTTATCCAAGGCTTAGGTAGTACAGAGTGAGATACAGCACAGATTACCTACAACTTCCTAAATTTAACAAAATAAAAATCCAGCAAATATCAAAATCTTGAAATACTGTCTCATTTTAAAATGGTTTATATTCTAACATTGGAGAAATGTCACAGGCAGCCTGTCCCATTTTCAATGAGATTATTCTTTTATTTCGCTTGCTTTCTTATGTCTATCACATCATATTATCCCTTTTTGATTTTCTATATATTTATTTTAAATTGCTCATTTAGGACAAATGGTTTTGAAAATGGATAAAAATAATTTATGTATTACATCATTATCTTTATCACATAATTGACTTCAAGTCCGATATTGTGCCTGGTATGCAGCAGTCACTCAGTAAATGTTTCTAATGTCAGGAATTCCTTATCCAGCCTCGGATTTGATGTATCACTGCTACCAAGTGACATTTGGGGGATTGGCATGGTAGTTCCCTCCCATAATAGCATCTTTATGTAGCAGGATACTATTGAACTCCTTTCTGAAGACACACAAATGACTTCCTATAGCAAAGAACGAAGATATGACTATTTATGCACCAGAACACAGGTTTCTTGACTGCAGCCGTTACGATGAATTTTAAATGCCCTGAGACACTAAGTCCTCTTTATTGCATATTGCAGATGGAGGCTCAAGTCCATCTGTTCTCAAAAGCAATAGCAACCTGACCTAAGTCAAAACCCATTCTTCTTCGATGAGCCTCACACAGGACATGAATCCACTGGAGAAATCCTGGAGACCGTCCTTACTCAGAATAGATATTCTTTTCTTCTTCTCTCTCCCTACTTTTTCTGCCATCACTTGAATAGAACGAGATAAAAGGTCATTAAAGTATGCAGGTAGCACAGTCTATAATGAAAAGATTAAGTTCCGAAAAGGAGGGAGAAGTGATTTCTCAGCTGAGAGTTTCAGTCTGGTAGACTGAGGGCAGGAAAAAACTTAGAACAAGCATTGAAGAAAAGTCTACTTTTCCCTCATATTTGCCCTAATCTGAGTATAAAGATTCAAAAGAATCAGAGAGAAAAGGGAATGAATCATTCATACGGACTTTAAAAAACTCAACCACCTCTATTGAGAGTTGGGGGGGGGGAATGTTATCTGAACATAATGCTCTTGAATGAAACTTGGCTGACCTGTAATGACCCAGCAGAGGATGTGCTAAAAGCAAGAGCCTAAGCTGGTGTCACACTAGAACTGAAGAAAGTCCTAGCAAATGCATGCATCACTCCTGGGTGGCACACCTCCTCTAAGAAACTCAAATTAACCCTTGAAGCAGAGCCTTCAGTTTAGTCACTGTCTTGAGCATCATATCCCGCTCCTAATTTAAATACTAGTTAAAACTAGCCCCCAACTAGTAAAATACCCTTTTTAATTAAAACGCTGTGTCACTGTGGAGATCTCGTGGGTTATCCTCGTCACTGAGATCAGTAGAGAAGTTTAATCAAATCCAAAATAATGAATCAACTTTCTTATGCCCTTTGTAATCTCACTGTAACACACTGCAATTCAAGGCCATTACAATACATTTATCTTTAATGAATAATAAATGGTACATTGGTATTGACTGAACAAGCGATTAACTAACTATTCCATCAGTAGAGGAACACAGAAATATTTTTAATTATTAATAAACCACAAGCTTTGCTTGTCAGGTACAATCATCTTTTGGTCAGAATGACTTATTTTCCTTTTTATTATCAGAGACAAGTGGAATCAACTGTCATTTCAAACCACCTCTGGTCATTCTCCAGCAGAGAACTGACAACTTCCAGCCTCACTTCTTACCAGATGTAAAGGGCAATAGATTTGCAAAAGAAAAAAAAGGATGAAAAAAGTGCTCATTTCATGTAAAAAGCAAAGAAAGAAGGTTGGAAGTAAAATTATGTTCTCAAACTTCCCTATGCTGATTTAAAAGGATAGATGTATTAAAGGTACTTGTGAAATATTACAGGACAAATACATAAAATGGCTAACACTGTAGAGAAGAGACATACTGTGCATAGAAGAGTTTATCCTTGTCAAAAGAGAGAGGATACATACATACACACACAGAGATACACACACACACACACATATACATATAAAGAGAGAGAGAAAAAAATTGAAACTATATATGGAATAGAGTGGCAAGCTTTGAAATGAATGTAAGAAGAGAGAAAATATGAAAATAAAACATTTGAGAATTATGATAAAAGTAACTCAACCAGACATGCTTCAAGATGGCAGAGGAGTAAGACCTGGAGATCACCTTCCTCCCCACAAATACATCAGAAATACATCTACGTGTGGAACAGCTCCTACAGAACACCTACTGAACGCTGGCAGAAGACCTCAGACTTCCCAAAAGGCAAGAAACTCCCCACATACCTGGGTAGGGAGAAAGAAAAAAGAAATAACAGAGACGAAAGAATAGGGACGGGACCTGCACCAGTGGGAGGGAGCTGTGAAGGAGGAAAAGTTTCCACACACTAGGAAGCCCCTTCACTGGCGGAGACGGGGTGTGGTGCGGGGGAAGCTTTGGAGCCACGGAGGAGAGCACAGCAACAGCGGTGCAGAGGGCAAAGCAGAGAGATCCCTGCACAGAGGATTGGTGCCGACCAGCACTCAGTAGCCTGAGAGGCTTGTCTGCTCACCCGCCGGGGCGGGCAGGGCTGGGAGCTGAGGCTCGGGCTTCGGTCGGATCCCAGGGAGAGGACTGGGGTTGGCAGGCAGAGCCTGAAGGGGGCTAGTTCATCACAGCTAGCCAGGAGGAAGTCTGGGAAAAAGCCTGGAACTGCCTTAGAGGCAAGAGACCATTGTTTCGGGGTGCAGGAGGAGAGGGGATTCAGAGTACCACCTAAACAAGCTCCAGAGACAGGTGTGAGCCAGGGATATCAGCGTGGACACTAGAGATGGGTATGAGATGCTAAGGCTCCTGCTGCAGCTACCAAGAAGCCTGTGTGCAAGCACAGGTCACTGTCCACACCTCCCCTTCCAGGATCCTGTGCAGCCTGCCACTGCCAGGGTCCTGTGACGCAGGGACAACTTCCCTGGGAGAATACACGGAGTGCCTCAGGCTGTTGCAACATCACGCTGGTCTCTGCCACCACAGGCTCGCCCTGCATTCGGTATCCCTCCCATCCCCTGGCCTGAATGAGCCAGAGCCCCTTAATCAGCTGCTCCTTTAACCCCGTCCTGTCTGGGAGGGAAACAGATGTCATCAGGAGACCTACAGGCAGAGGCGGGAAAAAATCCAAAGCTGAACCCCAGGAGCTGTGCGAACAAAGAAGAGAAAGGGAAACTTCTCCCAGCAGCCTCAGGAGCAGCAGATTAAATCTCCACAATCAACTTGATGTTCGCTGCATCTGTGGGACACCTGAATAGACAATGAATTATCCAAAAATTGAAACGGTGGATTTTGAGAGCAACTGTAGACTTGGGGTTTGCTTTCAGCATCGAATTTGTTTCTGGTTTTATGTTTATCTTAGTTTAGTATTTAGAGTTTATTGTCATTGCTAGATTTGTTTATTGATTTGGTTGCTCTCTTACCTTTTTTTTGAAGATATAGATATATATATATATATTTTTTCCTTTTTCTCTTTGTGAGTGTGTATGTGTGTGCATCTTTGTGTGATTTTGTCTGTATAGCTTTGCTTTTACCATTTGTCCTAGGGTTCTGTCTATCCTTTTTTTTTTTGGATAGTGTTTAGTGCTTGCTATCACTGGTGGATTTGTTTTTGGTTTGGTTGCTCTCTTGTTTCTTTCTCGTCCTTTTTTTTCCTTTTTTTTATTACTATTTACTTTTTTATTTTTAATAATTTTTTATTCTTTATTTTAATAACTTTTCTTTCTTTCCTTCTTTCCTCCTCCCTTCCTTCCTCCCTTCATTTCCTTCCTGCCTTCCTTTCTCCTTTCTCTTTTTTTTTTTTTTTTTTTTTTGCGGTACGCAGGCCTCTCACTGTTGTGGCCTCTCCCGCTGCAGAGCACAGGCTCTGGACATGCAGGCTCAGCGGCCACGGCTCACGAACCCAGCCGCTCCGCAGCATGTGGGATCTTCCCGGACCGGGGCACAAACCCATGTCCCCTGCATTGGCAGGTGGACTCTCAACCACTGCGCAACCAGGGAAGCCCCTCCTTACTCCCTTCCTTTCTTTCTTTCTTTCCCACTCTTTCCCTCTCTCTCTCTCCCTCTCTCTCTCCCTCTCCCTCTCCCTCTCCCTCTCTCTCTTTCCTTCTCTCTTTTCTTCAGAGCCGGGTGGCTGAAAGGGTCTTGGTGTTCCGGCCAGCTGTCAGGCCTGTGCCTTTGAGAAGAGAAATCCAAGTTCAGGACATTGGTCCACGAGAGACCTCCCGGCTCCACATAATATCAAATGGCGAGAGCTCTCCCAAAGATCTCCATCTCAATGCTAAGACCCAGCTCCACTCAACAACCAGCAAGCAATAGTGCTGGACACCCCATGCCAAACAACTACCAAGACAGGAACACAACCCCACCCATTAGCAGAAAGGCTGCCTAAAATCATAATAAGTTCACAGACACCCCCAAACACAGCACCGGATGGGGTCCTGCACACCAGAAAGACAAAATCCAGCCTCATCCACCAGAACACAGGCACCAGTCCCCTCCACTTGGAAGCCTACACAAACCACTAAACCATACTTAGTCACTGGGGGAAGACACCAAAAACAATGGGAACTACGAACGTGCAGCGTGAGAAAAGGAGACCCCAAACACAGTAAGATAAGCAAAATGAGAAGACAGAGGAACACACAGCAGATGAAGGAGCAAGGTAAAAACCCCACTAGACCTAACAAATGAAGAGGAAACAGGCAGTCTACCTGAAAAAGAATTCAGAGTAATTATAGTAAAGATGATCCAAAATCTTGGAAATACAATGGCGAAAATACAAGAAACATTTAACAAGGAACTAGAAGAACTAAAGAGCAAACAAACAATGAAGAACAACACAATACATGAAATTAAAAATCCTCTAGAAGGAATCAATAGCAGAATAACTGAGGCAGAAGAACGGGTAAGTGACCTGGAAGATTAAATAGTGGAAATAACTACCACAGAGCAGAATATAGAAAAAAGAATGAAAAGAATGGAGGACAGTCTCAGAGACTTCTGGGACAACAGTAAATGCACCAACATTCGAATTATAGATGTCCCAGAAGAAGAAGAGGAAAGGAAAGGGATTGAGAAAATATTTGAAGGGATTATAGCTGAAAACCTACCTACTATGGGAAAGGAAATAGTCAATCAAGTCAAGGAAGGTCAAAGAGTCACATACAGGATAAAGCCAAGGAGAAACACGCCAAGACACATACTAATCAAACTATCAAAAATTAAATACAAAGAAAAAATATTAAAAGCAACAAGGGAAAACAACAAATAATATACAAGGGAATTCCCATAAGGTTAACAGCTGATCTTTCAACAGAAACTTGGCAAGCCAGAAGGTGAAGTAACATATTTAAAGTGATGAAAGGGAAAAACCTACAACTAAGATTACTCTACCCAGCAAGGATCTCATTCAGATTCGACAGAGAAATTAAAACCTTTACAGACAAGCAACAGCTAAGAGAAATCAGCATCACCAAACCAGCTTTACAACAAATGCTAAAGGAACTTCTCTAGGCAGGAAACACAAGAGAAAGGAAAGAGTTACAATAACAAACCGAAAACAATTAAGAAAATGGTAATAGGAACATACATATCAATAACTACCTTAAATGTAAATGGATTAAATGATCCAACCAAAAGACACAGACTCATTAAATGGATACAGAAACAAGACCTGTATATATGCTGTCTACAAGAGACCCACTTCAGGCCTAGGGACACATACAGACTGAAAGTGAGGGGATGGAAAAAGATATTCCATGCAAAGGGAAACCAAAAGAAAGCTGGAGTAGCAATTTTCATATCAGACAAAACAGACTTTAAAATAAAGACTATTACAAGAGACAAAGAAGGACATTACATAATGATGAGGGGATCAATCCAAGAAGAAGATATAACAATTGTAAATATTTATGCACCCAACATAGGAGCACCTCAATACATAAGGCAAATGCTAACAGCCATAAAAGGGGAAATTGACAGTAATACAATCACAATAGGGGACTTTAACACCCCACTTTCACCGATGGACAGATCATCCAAAATGAAAATAAATAAGGAAACACAAGCTTTAAATGATACATTAAACAAGATGGACTTAATTGATATTTATAGGACATTCCATCCAAAAACAGCAGAATACACGTTCTTCTTAAGTGCTCCTGGAACATTCTCCAGTATAGACTATATCTTGGGTCATAAATCAAGCCTTGGTAAATTTAAGAAAATTGAAATCGTATCAAGTATCTTTTCCAACTACAATGCTTTGAGACTAGATATCAATTACAGTAAAAAAAATCTGTAAAAAATACAAACACATGGAGGCTAAACAATACACTACTTAATAACCAAGTGATCACTGAAGAAATTAAAGAGGAAATCAAAAAATACCTAAAACAGGGCTTCCCTGGTGGCGCAGTGGTTGAGAGTCTGCCTGCTGATGCAGGGGACACGGGTTCGTACCCCGGTCCGGGAAGATCCCACATGCCGCAGAGTGGCTGGGCCCGTGAGCCATGGCCGCTGGGCCTGCACGTCTGGAGCCTGTGCTCCACAACAGGAGAGGGCGCAACAGTGAGAGGCCCGCATACCGCAAAAAAAAAAAAAAAAACAAAAAAAAAAACCTAGAAACAAATGACAATGAAAACACAATGAACCAGAAACCATAGGATGCAGCAAAGCAGATCTAAGATGGAGGTTCAGAGGAATACAGTCCTACCTCAAGAAACAAGAAACAACACAAATAAACAACCTAATCTTACATCTAAAGCAATTAGAGAAAGAGAGAACAAAAAATCCCCAAAGTTAGCAGAAGGAAAGAAATCATAACAATCAGACCAGAAATAAATGAAAAAGAAATGAAGGAAATCATAGCAAAGATCAATAAAACTAAAAGCTAGTTCTTTGAGAAGATAAACAAAATAGATAAACCATGGCCAGATTCATCAAGAAAAAAAGGGAGAAGACTCAAATCAATAGAATTAGAAATGAAAAAGGAGAAGTAACAACTGGCACTGCAGAAATACAAAGGATCATGAGAGATTACTACAAGCAACTATATGTCAATACAATGCACAACCTGGAAGAAATGGACAAATTCTTAGAAAAGCACAATGTTCTGAGGCTGAACCAGGAAGAAATAGAAAATATAAAAAGACCAATCACAAGCACTGAAATTGAAAGAGTAATTAAAAATTTTCCAACAAACAAAAGCCCAGGACCAGATGGCTTCACAGGTGAATTCTATCAAACTTTTAGAGAAGAGCTAACACTTATCCTTCTCAAACTCTTCCAAAATATAGCACAGGGAGGAACACTCCAAAACTCATTCTACGAGGCCACCATCACCCTGATACCAAAACCAGACAAAGATGTCACAAAGAAAGAAAACTACAGGCCAATATCACTGATGAACATAGATGTAAAAATCCTCAACGAAATAGTAGCAAACAGAATCCAACAGCACATTAAAAGGATCATACACCATGATCAAGGGGGATTTATCCCAGGAATGCAAGGATTCTTCAATATACACAAATCAATCAATGTGAAAATCTTATCAACAAATTGAAGGAGAAAAACCATATGATCATCTCAATAGATGCAGAAAAAGCTTTCGACAAAATTCAACACCCATTTATGATAAAAACCCTCCAGAAAGTAGGCACAGAGGGAACCTACTTCAACAAAATAAGGCCACATATGATGCACCCGCAGCCAACATCGTTCTCAATGGTGAAGAACTGAAACCATTTCCTCTAAGATCAGGAACAAGATAAGGTTGTGCACTCTCAGCACTATTATTCAACATAGTTTTGGAAGTTTTAGCCACAGCAATCAGAGAAGAAAAAGAAATCAAAGGAATCCAAATCAGAAAAGAAGAAGTAAAGCTGTAACTGCAGATGACATACTATACATAGAGAATTCTAAAGATGCTACCAGAAAACTACTATAGCTAATCAATTAATTTGGTAAAGTAGCAGGACACAAAATTAATGCACAGAAATCTCTTGCATTCCTATACACTAATGATGAAAAATCTGAAAGAGAAATTAAGGAAATACTCCCATTTACCACTGCAACAAAAAGAATAAAATACCTAGGAATAAACCTACCTAAGGAGACAAAAGACCGGTATGCAGAAAACTATAAGACACTGATGAAAGAAATCAAAGATGATACAAACAGATGAAGAGATATACCATATTCTTGGATTGGAAGAATCAACATTGTGAAAATGACTCTAATACCCAAAGCAATCTACAGATTCACTGCAATCCCTATCAAACTACTCATGGTATTTTTCAAAGAATTAGAACAAAAAATTTCACAATTTGTATGGAGGCACAAAAGACCCTGAATAGCCAAAGCAATCTTGAGAAAGAAAACTGGAGCTGGAGGAATCAGGCTCCCAGACTTCAGACTATACTACAAAGCTACAGTAATCAAGACAGTATGGGACTGGCACAAAAACAGAAATATAGATCAATGGAATAGGATAGAAAGCTCAGAGATAAACCCACGCACATATGGTCACCTTGTTTTTGATAAAGGAGGCAAGAATATACAATGGAGAAAAGATAATCTCTTCAATAAGTGGTGGTGGGAAAACTGGACAGGTAAATGTAAAAGAATGAAATTAGAACACTCCCTAAGTCCATACACAAAAATAAACTCAAAATGGATTAAAGACCTAAAGCTAAGACCAGACACTATAAAACTCTTAGAGGAAAAGAGCGGCAGAACACTCTATGACGTAAATGTCAGCAAGATCCTTTTTGACCCACTTCCTAGAGAAATGGAAATAAAAACAAAAATAAACAAATGGGACCTAATGAAATTTAAAAGCTTTCGCACAGCAAAGAAAAACATAAAGAAGACGAAATGACATCCCTCAGAATGGGAGAAAATATTTGCAAATGAAGCAACTGACAAAGGATTAATCTCCAAAATTTAAAGGCAGCTCATGCAGCTCAATATCAAAAAAACAAGCAACCCAATCCGAAAATGGGCAGAAGACCTAAATAGACATTTCTCCAAAGAAGATATACAGATTGCCAACAAACACATGAAAGGATGCTCAACATCACTAATCATTAGAGATATGCAAATGAAAACTACAACGAGGTATCACCTGACACCAGTCAGAATGGCCATCATCCAAAAATCTGCAAACAATAAATGCTGGGTAGGGTGTGGAGAAAAGAGAACCCTCTTGCACTGTTGGTGGGAATGTAAATTGATACAGCCAGTATGGAGAATAGTATGGAGGTTCCTTAGAAAACTAAAAATAGAACTAGCATACGACCCAGCAATCCCACTACTGGGCATATACCCTGAGAAAACCATAATTCAAAAAGAGTCATGCACCAAAATGTTCATTGCAGCTCTATTTACAATAGCCAGGACAATGGAAGCAACCTAAGTGTCCATCGACAGATGAATGGATAAAGAAGATGTGGCAGATACATACAATGGAATATTACTCAGCCATAAAAGGAAGAAAATTGAGTTATTTGTACTGAGGTGGATGGACCTACAATCTGTCCTACAGAGTGAAGTAAGTCAGAAAGAGAAAAACAAATACTGTATGCTAACACATATATATGGAATCTAAAAAAAAAAAAAAAAAATGGTTCTGAAGAACCTAGGCGCAGGACAGGAATAAAGATGCAGACACAGAGAATGGACTTGAGGAAACGGGGAGGCGGAAGGGTAAGCTTGGCCGAAGTGAGAGAGCGGCATGGACATATATACACTACCGAATGTAAAATAGATAGCTAGTGGGAAGCTGCCACATAGCACAGGGAGATCACCTTGGTGCTTTGTGACCATCTAGAGGGGTGGGATAGGGTGGATGGGAGGGAGATGCAAGAGGGAAGAGATATGGGGATATATGGATATGTATAGCTGATTCACTTTGTTATAAAGCAGAAACTAACACACCATTGTAAAGTAATTATACTCCAAGAAAGATATTAGAAAAAAAAGTTACTCAACGAAACAGAACGTAAGGACAATAATTTCCTAAGGCAATTGTCACAGAGTTCAGATGTAATAATGGGGTGGGCTGTAACTGAGATATTTATTTGACACGTTTATTAAGTTCCCTTGGATTTTCAGAACCTTAGAGATATAAGAACCTATACTAGGAATTCTATAATCTATAACAATGAAGCAGACATAGACTCTGTCCTCAAAATTTTTATAGCATTTTGGAAAGGAAAAAAGTTCAAAAGTCATCTAAATTATGGAATACCTCATTCAGTGAAATCAGCATTTGATATTCAATTTATGTCTCTGATATTTAACACAATGCCTTGCACACAATTAGAAAAATATAAGTTTATTCAAGAAGCATTTACTGAGTATTTATTATATGTTTCATCAAAATGTCAGACATGCAAAGATAAATTAAACATCACCCTTGATCAATTCACAGTCTAACAGAGACATGAGATAATAAACATTTGTTTAATTAAATTTAAAAATGTATGGGCAGTCAGTGCCCATCAGGGAATCTGAATCTGAAGAATTCTAAAATGGAAAATATCACAATAGTCATGGGATATTGTAGGAAAATCATAGTATAATGACTGTTTAATCACACTTCATCATTAATCACAATGTGGTGTGGCTCCAATAACTTAAAACCTAAGAAGGCTTAAAAAATAGGTGTTTCAGGGGCTTCCCTGGTGGCGCAGTGGTTGAGAGTCTGCCTGATGATGCAGGGGACGTGGGTTCGTGCCCCGGTCCGGGAAGATCCCACATGCCACAGAGCGGCTGGGCCCGTGAGCCATGGCCGCTGAGCCTGCGTGTCCGGAGCCTGTGCTCCGCAGTGGGAGAGGCCACAGCAGTGAGAGGCCCACGTACCACAAAAAAAAAAAAAAAAAATAGGTGTTTCGGGACTTCCCTGGCGGTCCAATGGTTAAGACTCCGTGCTCCCAATGCAGGGGGCAATGGTTTGATCCCTGGTCAGGGAACTAAGATACTGCATGCCGTACGGTGTGCCCAAAAATTAAATTAAAAATACTAAAAATAGGTGTTTCTTCTCATCTGACAAAACATTGGGGGGTTGACAATTGCTTGTGAAATTTTATTAACTGAACAAGCTTCGTCTCATGATTACAACAGTATCATCTGAACATTTCATCATCATACCGTACTCAATGACAGCAAGCAAGGATGCTTCAAAATACAGAGTCACTTCCTTCTCACCTTCTTTGAGCAAAAGTCTTTTCTAAGGCACACCCCCATTAGACAGCTATCATGTCTCATTGGTTAGAATAGCTACGTGCTATTTTTAGATCAATAACCTAAACCAGGTGTCGCTAACCCCCTGGCCATGTACCCCTACCAGTCTGTGTCCTGTTAGGAACCAGGCTGCACAGCAGGAGGTGAGCAGTGGGTGAGCGAGCAAGCAAAGCTTCGTCTGTATTTACAGCCGCTCCCCATTGCTCGCATTACCGCCTGAGCTCCGCCTCCTGTCAGATCAGCAGCGGCATTAGATTCTCATAGGAGCGCGAACCCTACTGTGAACTGAGCATGCGAGGGATCTAGGTTGCATGCTCCTTATGAGAATCTAATGCCTGATGATTTGAGGCGGAGCTGAGGTGCTGATGGCAGCACTGGGGAGCGGCTGCAAATACAGATTATCATTAGCAGAGAGGTTTGACTGCACAGAGACCATAATAAATCAATTGCTTGCAGACTCATATCAAAACCCTATCAGTGGGTGTCAAGTGAAAACAAGCTCAGGGCTCCCACTGATTCTGCATTATGGTGAGTTGTATAATTACTTAATTATATATTACAATGTAATAATAGCAGAAATAAAGTGCACAATAAATGTAATGTGCTTGAATCATCCCGAAACCACCCCTACCCTGGTCAATGGAAAAATTGTCCTCCACGAACCCAGTCCCTGGTGCTAAAAATGTTGGGGAGCACTGACCTAGACCATCTTTTCTGAGAAAAAAATATCAGGTTACTGTTCTAAGGAAGAAGACAGAAGGCAGATTTTTGTGGGACATAAAACAATCAGTACCTGCCACAGATCTTTAGTAAATGAAAAAGGAGCTGTGCACAGAAACAAATGAGGCTGTACATGTCTGATAAACAACGTGAAAATGGCAGGTATAAATGACGAGGGTAGAGCACCCTACAATAATAGACAGATTGTCTACACCAGAAGGCATCTGCAATGTGCCAGGACCAATGTGAAGAATTTTCAATTCTATCCATACAAAAAGAGGAGAAAAAGAACACACAGGAAAGTACTAGAGCAGATGGTGTACTTTAAGTCAACGAGTATTTATTGAGCATCTGTAAAGATTTTTACTAGGAATTGGAGAGAGACCATTCAGAAATTTGTCTTCCTCTAGTATTTTGGCTCCTCTGCTGTTCTTGGTTTCCTGAAATTCACTCACTATATATAGGAAATGGTGTATCTGAATTTTGAGATTTAGTATAACTTAAGGGTAGCTAAATAATAGCCCCTGATTAAAAAAAAAAAAATTGAGAAGGCAGGTTTCTAAATTGTCTATAGCATAATCAAATCTCCCCAACTGGATGCCCGGCATCCTGGTACAGTGGGTGATGAGTGCACTGATGTATTGTTTGCCTCATCCCCTGAGGCAGCCAAGGGGCTGTTACTGCCAGCGGACTCTGCTGTTTACCCCAGTGTGCCTTATGTATGTTATGACTTACAGTGCTCTGTGATGGGAAGAAAAGTTGGATAACCCTGCCATAAGTGAGAGTCTGATATTGGTCCCTGAAAACTTCTGGATGAATTATTAATTCCATAGTTTTCATGCAACTGGAAAACAGAGGAATGATCATTAAAGGTCAACATCCATCCACTAGCATACAAACTCTCAAACAAATGCTGCTAACATTTAAATAAGAATAATACCAAAGGTAGGCTCTCTAATAATGTAATAGAAGTCAAGATGAGGCAATGCCCTCTAAATCCTAACAGAACACATGAAGATAAATTAATTAAACCAAGTCAAGGAGTTGCACTCGTGTTTTCAGTAAACAAACATTGTTTTTGAGTCCTGGCTGTCCTGGTTCCTGCCCCATGACTCCAGGAACACAAGCCATGCTACCTCTCACTGTGTACAGCCCTCTTCTGTAGAATAGAAAAATTATACACTGTCTTTTTCACCAGGCATTTTCATGGAAGGAGTGGCATTTGAGTGGAGCCATAAAGAAGGGATGAGATTCCCAAATGTGGAGCTGGGAGGACAGTCCAGATTGCAATACTATAACAATCATGGTGCTTACCTTCATAGGAGGAAGATGCTTGCTAGAGTCGGATGGATACTATAGCCTACAGGGCAAGAACTAAGTGACAAGGTCTGGCCAGTATTAGAAGCTGGGAAGAAAAGATTGTTATTAAGTTAGGGTTCTTCTGCATTTGCTGTGGTTCCTTGAGTAACCCCCTGGAATAGTGTTAGGAAACTGGTTGCTGCACCACACAGGGGGCTGTCAGAGGCTGTCCAGTGCTTGCAGACACACCCAATCAATGAGTGATAAACCCCTGCTCCAAAGGCTCAAGCGTGGGCATTTAGGTGACCCATGAAGTGGCCTGCCTACCAAGGGTCTGCCAAACTGGGATGATAGATATGAGATCTGCATAGCTCTCTGGCTCCCTGACAGCTAGTTCAGCAAGTAAGCCAAGAATGTCCCAAATGAAAATGAGAGGACACAGTAGTGGATCCAGAGAACATAAGAGATGCCAAGATAGAGAAAGCAACGTGATTTATAATGGCTTTTCCATTTTACCAAGAGCTGAACGGAATCTATCCAAGTAACCTCCTTTTCATAAGATGGCTAAAATAGGTTGCTGCTTTTCTGTAAGGGAAAAAGACAACTTGTAGAGGAGAGCCGTGCTACAAGGCTAAGAGAGAAAGAATAAAACATATGCAGCTCTGCCTGAGCAGTGGCTAGGAATGCAGTAGATCTGGTAGGTACGGGTTTACACTCACACACACACACACACACACACACACACACAAACACACACACACACATACATTCATAGCAGTATCTTTTAACGTTTGATTTGTTCTGAATTTAATTAGCCAAGCATACAAAATTGTTGGAAGCAAAGGGACTATAAAGGCAGGTCAAAGCAATTATTTCAGGAAGTCTTCCCTTGTTCCCCAAAGTTTTGAAAGGAGACATGCAGCTGTCAGTGACACTGTTCAGAAAATGTATTATCTTTTCAATTCTGGATTATTCTATGCTTAGTGTGGCCCTGTCATTTTATACCTAGGCTTGATACCATTGTTCTGGAAAATAAGTAGTGATAACAGCAGGGGCTATACTGGCCCTTACCAGCTATGTGACTATGCCTGAGTTTCTCAATCTGTATGTGTCTTCCTTTCTTCATCCATAAAATAAGGAAAACATCATTTTAATCTAATAATAAATTTTAAAGTATAGATGAATATACAGAAATACAATACCTGGGATTTAATAACTATAATATACTATTAATATTATATATTAATATTTATGATTACATGAAAAATCTATGACTTTTCATCTAAGGAAAGATTTACTAACTCTCCTGGTTAGTGGACTCTTCTGGTTTGTAAATCAAAGACACCATGTTAGTATGGTCATATCCTTACCTGGAGGGACAGACAAGAGTCCACCCCCTGGAATTCCTGAAGAATATTTCTGCCACTCCCTTTATATCCTCATGAAAACCTGGTCCCCTGCAATAGTATTTATTTGATCTTCTCAAGAGCATGGTTCACATAGTCCTGTCTGTCCCCACTGTATACCCAGTGGAAATGTATATAAGCAATTCTACTGTTCTTTTACATTTCTCTCTTTAAACTAAAATCATCCAAAAAAGCAGTAAATTCTTAAGGGCAGAAATGGTGATTCACTTATCTCTGTATCTCCAATGCCTGAAGGATAACAGGCATTGCTTTAATATTGGCTGAGTGGTTAGTTGAAGAATGAATGGATGAGAGTAACAGAAAACAAGAAAACAAGGTTGGAAAAGAAGACTGTAGGGTCTTAGGGCTTTGTAGTCAGACAAATGGATTGATTCTCAATTTCACAATTTTCTGGCTATGTGATTTTAGACAAGTTACTTAATCTGTTGCAGCCTCAGTGTCCTCATCTGTCAAATTAGGATTATAATAAAATCTACTTTATAGGACTCTGGGTGAAGATTAAATGTGAAATCCATTTAAAGTGCCTGGAATACAGTTAGCGCTTAATAAATGTCAGTCACTGTCCCTTTTATTCTTGGTGTTATCATCACTGTGTTAGTGAGTATATAGCAAAGAATCTGTTACAGGATATCATAATGTTTTAAAATATTATGTGATACAATGGAGAAATTTTACAATCCTAAAAAACTACAAAGCCTACATAAGTACAGAGTCATGATACATTTTAAAGCATTATGAAAAAATGTTTAAACACCAGTTACTACAATTAGCTATTCCAGCTTTTTTACCTTCCTATCAGTTAAGATCCATTCAAGAACACCAAAACTACACTATGCATTTCAATAGATATAATTTAATATAGGCAATTTCTTACACATGTATCCAAGGGCTGAAAAGTAAAAGAAAGCACTAAATGAACCAGACATAATAACGGAAGAAAGCAGCTATCATCCCTAAGGCTGGGGAGAATAAAGGGCAGTGGTTGGAGTTACAGAAACCTGAAGAAGACAATCTCTTAGAAAGAACGCTGGAGGCTGGAAACAACAGCTGCTACTGAGGTGAAGGATATTTCTGGGATGCTGAGATGATGTTGACGGAAACAAAAATGAAGAAAAGAACTACTCCTTTCTGCCCTCCTCCTGATTTTCAATCTCCTACTAGTACTGCCCATTGGCAGAAACTTTGAGTAAGACAGCTGGTGAAGAAAGAGCCCCACCATCACAGAGATTTGGAGCTGAAACATGATAATTTAATAACTGGCTCAGCCTTATGCCTGCTCTACCTTAAAGGAAAAAAACAGAGACAAACTTAGCTTACCTTTACTTTACCTTCCATTGCTTATTTCAATCCTAGCTTTTTCCCTTCTCAAAAAGGCACTTCCACATATTTTACTATATTGTCACTCATAGGCATCCTGCAGTAAAGATATTATCCCCAGTATCCCAGTATAAGGATCGAGAATATGCAACTTAGAGCAGTGCTTCTAAACTTAACGCACAAACAAAACCACCTGGAGATCTTGTTTTTCAAATTCTGATTCAGTGAGTCTGAGGCTGGGTTTGAGAATATGCATTTCTAACATACTCTCAAATACATTGAGGCTGTTGGCCCAGGGACTACAGTTTGGATATAATATATATTAAAAGGAGGATCCACAGATCACTCTCAGGTTTAATGATAATATGTATTATGTGTTCACCACAGCAAATCCCCATTCAGTTCACTTAATTTTAAATACCACAAATTTTCATTAAAATAATAATTTTCTACTATTACTATATTAAATTCTACTTCACATTTATTATTAGCATGATTGGGCATGAAAGTATGAGCAGAACATGTCCTTTACATATCAAAAGCTTATGATATTTTATATACATGTTTATAGATTATATATACTATATATAATTATATATATATATACACATATATATACATATATAATGTGTAGATGCCTTTCAGAGATAAACTAAAATTTAATTTAAAGTTCATTGTCAGGTAAGCATGAGATTTATGAATCCTTCTCCTAATAGTTCCCTCTGGTTTTGATTCTCAGGTTTGACCTATGCTTAGAAAGTAGAAAGTTGTATCAGCAGTTATGGTCTCAAAAGTGCCACTCTCCTATTCGTTCCAAAGTGCAGTTTAGTGCTACAGTTGCTGACTTTACCTACAAAATACACTGTGCTCCTGCGAGCATTGCAAATTCTAAAGATCAATGGGCTGGTTACACCGAATTCCATTAGCATCAGAACTGTCAGCACAGTTCTGATGACTGAATCTCTGCAACTTGACCAAAGGTACCTTGTTGGCCAGCTTCACTGTGGAGTAGGGAGCCATGCAGTTTAGGCAGACTAATTTTTGGATTGCAAACTCAGCCTACTAAGCGTGGGTTGATACTTTTGCTTAGATATACACAGAGCCAATGTCATTTTTTTTTTTTTAATTTGGACTTCTCAAAGCCAGAAAATGCACTTAAAAGCACATTTTAAACAGTCATCAGTCACAATCTTTGTTTCTCACAATTTAGTGTAAATAAATTAGTACATCCTTTTTATGCACCATTAATTTAACTGTTAACTCTGTAAGAAGATTAGATAATTGGTTCATACTCTAACTCATGGTTCAGAAAGATACAAAATGATATCAAAGTGTTATGTACCTTGTATAGCTTTATATAATAAACAAAGAGGACTAAACATTGAGTTTAGCACAGCAAGTTTTGCTAATATTCAATCATTCTAAAATTAATCAATTTGAAGGATAACAAGATGCCAGAACACTTTACTTTTATAATTTTTATATTTTATTTATATTATTTATTATAATTTACTTACAATAAATTATTTATTATAATTTATTTATAATAAATTATTTATTATAATTTTCAGATTTCTATTTTCTAAATAAAACTTAGCTATCAAACTTATTTCTTCTAATTCTGCTACTCTGTGTCCCCTGCTAAATAGTATATTATTTCAGAGTACAGGCCATGCCATATCCTCCCACTTTTAACCTGGAAGCACCTCCCCTATCATATGTTAAGCAATCATCTCACTACTTATTCCACCATGCCTTTCAAATCCTTCCTAAAATGTTATAAATTTCTGTTTTACCTCTAGATGTAATGTCCTTCTTTGTTAGACATGTTTTTCCTATCGTTTTTACTTTTAAAAATTAACTTTTTAATTTGATATAATTGTAGATTCACATGATTGTGTAAAATAATACAGAGAGGTCCCATGTACCCTTTACAAACCTCTCCCAATGGTAACGTCTTGCAAAACTATAGTATGATATCACGACTATGATATTGACATTGATGCAGGCAAGATACAGAACATTTCCATCACCTTAAGGTTTCTCCATGTTGCCTTTTAGAGCCGTAACAGTTTCACTCCCTTCTTCCTTATGAGGCAACCACTCATCTGTTCTCCATTTCTATAATTTTGATATTTCAAGAATGTTATATAAATGGAACCATACAACGTGTAACCTTTTGGAATTAGCTTTTTTCCCTCAAAATAATTTTGAGACTCATACAAGTTGTTATGTGTATTGATAGTTTGTCCTTATATATTGCTAAGTGTGTATTACCCCTAGTGTGGATTACCACAGGTCAATTTTACAATTTTACAATTTTTTGTACAATTTTACATTCCCATCAGCAGTGGTATTTGTCAGCTCAGGTTGCCATAACAGAATACCATTATAGACTGGGTAGGTTAAAGAGCAGAAATTTATTTCTCCTAATTCTGGAGACTGAGAGGTCCAGATCAACCTACTGGTCAGTTCGGTTTCCAGTGAAAGCTGTTTTGTTGGCTTGCAGCTGGCCACCATTTCATGGGTCCTTGCATGGTGGAGAGAGAGAGTTCTGGTATCTCTTTATATTCTTACAAGAGTACCTGCTCTATAAGATTAGGGCCCCACCCTTATGACCTCATTTAACCTTTATCAACTCTTCACAGGTCTTTTTCCAAATACAGTCACATTAGGGATTAGGGCTTCAACATATGAATTTTGAGAGGACACATTCAGTCTATATCAGACACTTTGCAAAACGATTTGGCAGTTTCTGTGAAAACTAAACACGCAATGAGTAATATGATCCAGCTGTTACACACTGGACATATACTTCAGAGACATGAAAATTTATATTCCACAAAAACCTGTAATAAATGTTCATAGCATCTTTATTCATAATAGCTCCAAACTAGAAACAACTCAGAAGTCTTTAAATGGGTGAAAGACTCAATGACCTGTGGTAATCCACACCAGGGGTAATACACAACCAGCAATATATAGCGACAAACTATCAATACACATAACAACTTGTATGAGTCTCAAAATTATTTTGAGGGAAAAAAGCTAATTCCAAAAGGTTACACATTGTATGGTTCCATTTATATAAAGTTCTTGAAATGTCAAAATTATAGAAATGGAGAACAGATGAGTGGTTGCCTTATAAGAAAGAAGAGAGTGAAATTGTTGACTATAAAAGGCAACGTGGAGAAACTTTAAGGTGATGGAAATGTTCTGTATCTTGCCTGCATCAATGTCAATATCCTAGTTGTAATATCGTACTATACTTTTGCACAACGTTACCATTGGGAGAGGTTTGTAAAGGGTACATGGGACCTCTCTGTATTATTTTACACAATCACGTGAATCTACAATTATATCAAATTAAAAAGGTTAATTGCATTGTACAATTTTACATTCCCATCAGCAATGTCTGAGTATTCAGCATTTGGTGCTGTCAGTACTTTTTTTTTAATTTTAGCCATTCTGATAGGTATTTAATAATATCTGTTGTGGATTTTAATTTGCATTTCCCTAATGACTAATGGTGTTGAGCATTTTTTCATGTGATCTGTGCCACCTCTACATTCTCTGGTGCTTTGGTGAAATGTATGTCCTTGTCTTTTGTACATTTTCTGATCGGATTGCTTGATAGTTTTCACTTTTAAGTTTTGAGTATTCTGTATATGTTCTATATTCTAGCTTTTTGTAAGATATGCAATTTTCAACTATTTTCTCTGTGGCTACAGCTTTTCTTCTCATCTTTCATAGCAGTAGGTCCCAAAACAAAGTTTTAAATTCTGATCAAGTCCAATTTATCATTTTTTTCTTTTATGGATTATAAGTTTGGTGTCAAGTGTAAATTTATTTTTTTTGCTTAGCCCTAGACCCAAAATTTTTTTCAATTTTTTTCTAAAACTTTTATAATTTTATACTTTATAGTAAATACACATTCCATCTTGACTAAATTTTTGTAGGTGTGATATTTAGGTTGAGCTTTTTGGTTGTTGTTTTGAGGGAATATCTTTTGGCCATGAATGTCTAACTGCTCCTTAATCATTTGTTAAAAAGCCTATTGTTCTTCCACTGAATTCGCTTTGCATATTTGTTAAAAATCAGTTGAGCATAATTGAGTGGGTAGATTTTTGGGTTTTCTATTTAGCTCCATTGATCTCTGTGTCTATCTCTCCACTGATATCACAGGTTATTATTACTGTAGAAACATTGAAACCAAGTAGACTGATTCTTCTTACTTTACTCTTCTTTTTCAAAATTGGCCTCATCATTCTAGTTTCTTTGCCTTTCCCTATAAACTAATCCACATCAGCAAAATATCTTCCTGGGATTTTGATAAGAATTGTGTTAAACCTGTATATCAATTTGAGGAGAATGATATGTTTACTACATTGGGTCTTCCAACCCGTGAACATGGTATGTCCCTCCATTTATTTAGATCTTCTCAGTTCCTTTATCAGCATTTCAGCATACAAATCCTGTTCATGTTTTCTTATTTTTATAACTAGGTATTTCATTTTTGTCACTGATTGTGAATAGTAGAGATTTTCCATTTTGGTGTCCATTCGTCCATTGCTAGTATATAGAAATACACTTTCTTTTTGTATGTTTATCTTGTATCCTATGATCTTGCCAAATGCATTTTTTACTTTAATTTCCTTTTCTTGCCTTATTGCACTGACCAGAACTTCCAGCCCTTTGTTGAATAAAAGTGATGAGATCAGACATCTTCACCTTGTTTCTGATCCCAGGGGGAAAGAATTCCGTCTTTTGCCATTAAGTATAATGTTAACCATACGGTCTTTAAAGGTGTTCTTTCATCAAGTTGTGGAAGTCCTCCTCTATTCCCATTTTTCTGAAGAGTTTTTTTAGTCATGAACGAGTGTTGAATTTTATCAAATATTGTTTCTGCATTGAATGATGCAATTGTGAGATCTTCTTTAGCCTGCTAATATGGTAGACTGCATTAACTGATTTTTCATATTAGGCTTGGATCCCTGGAATAAGGTCCACTTGCCCATGGTATATAATTCTTTTTCCATGTTGATAAATTCAATTGCTAACGTTTTGTTTAAAATTTTTGCATCTATACTTACCCAGATATTAGGCTCTAGATTTCTTTTTTTTTTGGTACTATTGTTGTCTGGATTTAGTATTAATAGCTTTATAAAATGAATTGGGAAATATTTTTTCCTTTCTGATTTTTTGTGAAATATATTGCATAGAATCAGTATTAATTCTTCTTTAAAAGTTTTAAACAATTTGCTGCTGAAACCATCAGGATTTAGACATTACTTTTGTGGAAGTTTTCTTAAATTATAAACATAATTTCCTTAATAGTTGTGAGACTATTAGAATCACCTACTGCATATTATGTGAGTTGTGGCAGTTTGTACATTTCAAGGAATTGGTCCATTTCATGTATGTTGTCAATTTTTGTTCATAGAGTTGTTCATGGAATTCCCTTATTAACACTTTTTTTTTTTTTTTTTTTGCAGAACGTGGGCCTCTCACCGCTGCGGCCTCTCCCACCGCGGAGCACAGGCTCCGGACGCGCAGGCCTAGCGGCCATGGCTCACGGGCCCAGGCGCTCCGCGGCATGCGGGATCCTCCTGGACTGGGACACGAACCGATGTCCCCTGCATTGGCAGGCAGACCCCCAACCACTGTGCCACCAGGGAAGCCCTCCCTTATAACACTTTTGATGCCTGCAGTGTCTGTAGTGATATATTTTGTTTCATGCCTGATATTGGTAATTTATGTTTTCTTTTTTCTGTTATTCCTGTTACTGTCTTCTCAATTTTATTGACTTTTTTCAATAAACCAGCATTCTGTTTCATTGACTTCCTGTATTGCTTTTTGTTCAACTTTCTTGATTTTTTTGTATATTTTAAAAATTGTGGTAAAATATACATAACAAAAAATTTTCCAGTTTAGGCATTTTTAAGTACAGTCCAGTAACTGGTAACATTAAGTACATTAACATTGTTGTGCAACCATCACCACCATCTACCTCCAGGACTTTTTCATCTTCTCAAACTGAAACTCCATATTGATTAAACAATGACTCCCCACTTCCCCTCCCCTGGCAACCACCATATTACACTCTGTTTCTATCAATGACTACTCTACCTACCTCATATAACTGGAAACATAAAATATTTATCTTCTTTTGACTGGATTATTTCACTTAGCATAATGTCTTCAAGGTTCATCCATATTTAGCTTCTGTCAGAAGTTTACAGTTTCTTGATTTCTGCTCTTATTTTTATTATTTTCTTCTTTCCGTTTGCTTTGTGCTTATTTTTCCCTTCCTTTTCTTAGATTATTGCTTAGATTAGATTAAAGAAGCTTAGATTATTGAGTGCTGTATATTTCCCTCTCTGCATGATTTGCTGTGCTCCACAAATTTTGATATGTTGTACTTTCATTTTCATTTATTTTAATGTGTTTTTAAAAATTATTTCTTGCCACTTCCTGTATTGACCCATGGATTATTTAGAAGTGCATTGTTTAGTTTCCAATATTGAAAAAATTTCTGTTATTTTCTGTTATTGATTTCAAGTTTACTTCCATTGTGGTCAAAGAACACACTCCATATGATTTCATTTTCCAAAAATTTGTCAAGGTTTTTTTTGTGTGTGTGTGTGGTACGTGGGCCTCTCACTGTTGTGGCTTCTCCCGTTGCAGAGCACAGCCTCCGGATGCGCAGGCCCAGCGGCCATGGCCCATGGGCCCAGCCGCTCCGCAGCATGTGGGATCCTCCTGGACTGGGGCACGAACCCGTGTCCCCTGCATCGGCAGGCAGACTCTCAACCACTGCGCCACCAGGGAAGCCCTCAAGGTTTGTTTTATGGCCCAAGAAATACTCTTAGTATATATCCCATGGGTACTTGAGAAGAATGTTCATTTTGCTATTGTTGGGTGAGTTTTCTATAAATGTAGATTAGATACAGTGAAATGATAGATTTTGTATATCCTTATTGATTTTCCATCTAACTTTTCTTTCAATTTCTGAGAGAGCAATATCACAGCCTCCAGCCGTAAGTGTGAATTTGTCTATTTTTCCTTTCAGTTATACCCATTTTTACTTCATGTATTTGAAGTTCTGTTGTTTGGTACACACATATGTACAATATGTCTTTTGTGGTGGATTGTCCCTTTATTATTATGTAGTTTTCTTATCTGACTCTGGTAATTTTCTTAAATAATGTTTGCATGACATATCATTTTTTTCTATTTATCTGTATTGTTTTATTTGAAATGAAGTTTTTGTGTGCACCACTTAGTTGGGTTAAGTTTTTTAATCCAGTCTGTCCACCTGTCTGTTTTTTATTTACTGAATTTATACTGTCTACATTTAATATAATTATTGATATATTAGTGCTTGTCTATCATTTGATATTTTTTTTCTGTTTGTACTCCCTGTTTTTACTTTTCTGTTTTCTCTTACTTTCCTGTGAATTAAATGAACATTTTTTAGACTCCATATTGTTTTTCTATAGTGTTTTTGAATATCTCTTTATATATATATATCGGATAGATACATAGATAAAGATATCTTTATATTTTTATACTAGTGATTGTCCTCAGTATTCAATCATAAGTACAATATTTATCATAGTCTTCTGGTGTCAATATTTTACCATTCAAGTGAAGTGTACCTTACCTTTCCCATTTATAATATAATTTTCTTGGATATTTCCTCTACATACATTGAGAACCACAAAAAAGTGTTATAATTTTTGCTTCATGTACCAAACGTAATTTAGAAAACTCAAGAGGAGAAATAACATGTATGCACTTACTCATATTTTTACTCTTTCAGTTTTTATTTCTCCCTTTTTGATGTTCCAAGCTTCCTTCTTTTATCATTTTCTTTTTTCCGTTTGGAAAACTTTCTTCAGCCATTTTTAAATGTAGCGTTGATGCTGATGAATTCCTTTAGTTTTTCTTCATCTGAAAATGTCTTATATTCCTCTGCATTCCTGAAGGGTATTTTGGCTAGATACAGAATTCCAGATTGGTAATTCTTCTCAGTAGGCACTTGAAAAATATTATTCTGCTTTCTTCTGGCTCCATGTTTTAGAAGTTTGTTGTCATTCAGATTGTTTTTTTCCCCTGCCAGTAAGATGTCTTTTCTCTCTCATTGTTCTCAAGACTTTTTCTTTGTTTCAGTGGTCAGAAATTTGTCTGTGTTGTGTCTTAGTATGATTTTTAAAAAATTTTCCCTCTGGAGTATGCATAGCTTCTTGACTCTTTATGTTTATGTCTTTTGCCTAATTCGAGGATGTTTCTATACATTACTTCCTCAAGTTCTTTTTCAGCTCCATCTTCTTTCTCATCTCCTTCCAGAATTCCAATGACATAAACTCTCATCTCCTTCCAAAATTCCAATGACATAAACGTTAGAGTTTTGTTATTGTCATATAGGTCCTTGAGGGTTTTTTTTTTCCTACTTACTTTCTGTCTGATTTTCAGGTGGTTGATTTCTATTGTTTTCTCTTCAAGTTCACTGATTTTTTTCCCCCTGTACCATCCATTCTGCTCTCATCTCCATCCACAGAGTTATTATTGTGGTTATTGATTATTTTTCAGTTCTAAGTTCTCCATTCATTCTTCATATTTTCTATTTCTCTGCTGAGACTTGCCAGTTGTTCATTTGCTCCAAGCATATTTGCTATGGCTCATTGATGCATTTTATTACATAAATGGCTTAAAAATCACCCCTGTAAGTTGGCCCTATGTTGTTTACTTCTTCACCACAGGCTTAGTTCTTTTTGTTTAAAAGTTCACCAGCACCAAAATTAAATTTTACATATCCATTTGTTTAAAATATAGCCCACATGAGCAGAGTTTTAGCCATTTAAAGCCTGACTGCTTTGCACACTCCATGAAACTGTATCACTGGCTTCTTCAAACATTACTCTGGCAGAGGAAGGAAGAGTCATAGTCAAGTGGAGAAAGAATCTAACCCCACTCACCCTCTGTTGATACTTGAAGGGTAGCTCCTCCTTACTGCTTGGTGGAGTTCAGAATCCTGGCTCCCCACCAGATCTCCCCTTAGGAGAAAGAGCTTGAGAGGGACATATATGCCTCATTACTTCTGCCCTTGTAGCTGTCACTGACACAATGGAGGTGACCTTATTACTGCTGGACGGTGGTAAAAGTCCTGAATCTACGTCAGCCCTCTTTTGATACCATCCAGCAGGGAGAATGGGGTAGATATCTTGGTTCTCTATTCAGCTTTCTCTGACAATTCCTTGATGGTGGGGGGAAGGGGCTGGCACACCTTGTTACAACCTGGTGAGGATGGAACTCTTGATTTTCCTCTCAAATTTTGCTGTTGTGAGTGGAGGGAAGACTACAGTTTTCTCTGTGGTATTTGGCTAGAATAGGTACTTATTGCTTAAAAGATTTTGGCCCAACTAGCATGATTTGTTGGGCTTTTCTTTTTTTTTTTTTTAATGTGTAGGCACCCATTTGCATTTCTGGATTTCCAACTTCTTCAGCTTCAAGTGTGGGATATATAAGGAAGAAAGAAAAATCAGTGATTTCACCACCATGTCATTTCTCAGAGCCTGTGGCTCCTAACCTGTCTTCTTTTCTCCACCTTTCAGTCTATTATTATGTTCACTTTATATATAATATTCGGGGTTTTTAGTAGTACGTAGTGGGATAAATATGGAAAAAAGCATCTACTCTATCTCTCCATCTTTTCAGAATAAAAAGTCTCTTTTTTTTTCATATTTTAAGACTTGTATATAAGGGGTCTTATTCCTTGTCTTATTCTTTCCTAGGTTCTCTTGTGACTAGCACAACAGTTCAAACATGGCAGCCAATGTTTATTAAATTAATGAAGAGGTGAGTGTATGGTATGGTCTCTCAAGATTTTTTTACAATATAGATCACTTCTTCCAGAGTACCTTCTGTTAAATCTTCAAACTGAGAATGTGCCCTACAATGTACTTTCATATTATCTCTTACATCCCTCTAACATTGCATCAACCCATCGTTATTGTATTCATTCCCCCTGCTACACAGCAAGAACCATATATTTGACTTTCTCTCTTCAGTTTTGGTGGAGACTTTTGGTCACAGTTATAAGACACATGAAGCCAGGGACCATGTTGGCATTGGTTCATGGCTCACAGGTATTCCAGAACTTAACACAATCCTCAAGTACATAGTACTTGTTGAACAAATGAATGAAATAAAAAACGAATGAGAAGATAATAGGAATTCAACAGATTATGAATGACTCCATGTATCTGTTGCATCTGTGACATGAAAAATCTATCCAATTTGCCTTCCCCAAAATGTCAGATTTTTCTCTTTCGATATCAACATTTATGAATTACACATTTTTCTAATTATATTAAAATAACTTCTGCTACATAAAGTCTTTCTTCTTGAACCATTTCAAAACCTGAATAATGAACTTGTTTGTGAATTACCTACATAGTATTTTTCCCCAAATGCTTTAAAGAACTTTAGTGCATGTTTGTCATAGTTTATGAGACAGCAAGAATGTAAAGGGACATGGCTTCTTCATGTGGTAAGTGTTAGTTAACTGTACCTGAAGGGCTCTTTTGGAGGCTAGTCTAGAATATGCTTTACTTGCTAGTCTCATAAATGGCCAAACCTATTGTTATTCCCTTAGTAATGCAAAAACACTTCATAAATGATTTCTCTGTCCTTTATTTCCAAGTCTCAAATTCATATCTAAAGCTCCAAAACCCAAAACAGTAAAAAAAATCTTCTAGAAGAGTTATTTTAAGTGTTGTAAGATTCCCATATGAACATCCATCTTACATAGTTAATTATTTAACCTCTTATTTGCATGCCAGTTTGTTAAGCATTGCTGAGAGTGAGGCAAGAAAAAGAGCCGTAAGGCAAGAATACTTGTTCTTTACACACAGTTCCAGGGAAACACACTGAATGACAAAATGTTACAGAAGGAGAGGAAAAAGATTTCTCTAAAATCACAATGTCACAAAAATAGAGACAGATTCTGTTCCCCTAATATAATCCATTGACACCCATGCCATTATATGAAATTGAGGTTAGGCCTTGGTGTTTGACCTCTGCTCTGGAGGTTATATTTTAGAAGTTCAATCTTAAACTCATAGGATAGGTGAAATATAGATGTTTTGATATTGCCATAATCTTTATAAAGTAGATTTCTTAAGGGGTTCCATGAAGTTGGAACGTATGAATCATATGTGATAAAATAAAGATGACACTCTCACAAAGACTCATTTATATAGATGTAGCACTCTATATTAAACTTCAAAAATTGTAGGGAGAACAGAAAGAGGAATTAGTCTGAAATTTTATTTTATGAGGGCTGATTTGTAAAAGAATTAATGAAGACTGTTATCTACCATTTAACAATCAGAAACTATGAGCATAGCTTGTATTATGTAATCAAGAAAACACAATCAACTAATAAACTATTCTCAGGTAAAAAATTAATGCTGCTTATCTTTTTTTTAAAAGTGGATCATAACTATATCTACTTGAAAGTACTAAGAGGCCCTAAAAATGTAAAAAATATTATTTATATGATTCATATTATAGCATGGCCTTATCTATTGATAGCTGCCCATTTGAAGATAGTTGTGCATTTCTGCAAATATGTATACTGAATACTCATGCGTGGCTTAAAATATACTCATTTTGTATTTACCATTTTGAGACTGTATCTTAGATCAAGTCAGAAATAATCTACCAAACCCTCTACCAAAGGTTCTGGCCCTACCCCAGGCTGTAAGCTCCTAGAGATCAAGATCTCTGCTTTACTCAGTAATGGAATCCCCGGCATCTGACTTAGAATGAGGCAAAAAACTGACGCTCAATGAAAGTGATCTGCTTAGTTGAACCGAATTGTCATGTGTAGCTCTCTGAATTTGGCATGAGCCTAAGTGGCCATCTGCAAAATCAAGGAAATAGGTGTGATACGACAAAATATCTTTTTACCCAGTACCTAGAGAATGCCTTGTTTCTACTTCCTATTCCACGTTTCTCAAGAAAATTCTCTGCCTCGTTTGGTAAATCATCATAGTAGTCAATATATTTATTATCTTCTTCCACCTTTAAGAATTTTATTGGAGACTTTGAAAACTAGGTATTTGTATAATAAAGGGTGACGTATTTGAAAACCTATCCCTCGGTCTGTATGTATAAATGAGTAACCACTGCCCAGTTGACCCATTTAGCCTCTGCTGTATCTAGTCACCATACCAAGCACACTTTAGTAGTTTCAAGTAATGGCGATAACTAAAAAAATTCTTAGGACTTCTCTGTCAGTCATGAAACATATTGAAACTACTTTTTTTCCCACTTGCTAGTCACTTCTCTACTTTAGATCATAAATTCCTTCAGATTACATACGAAGCTGTATTTTCTGTTTTTTAAATTACCTAAGGGCCATAATTTCTTGATTAGCTTCCTCTCGATTTCTAAATGATTTGACTATAATCGCTAAACACATAATCTCTAATGTAGAAACAATTTATGCAGTCAAATTATTCTGACATACTAAGCCCTGCAAGGAAATGTTGGAGGAAGGCCACCATTCACACTGTATCTTCCTAGGCATTATTTTAGCAGTAGTTCTCGGAAAGAAAACATATCTTCTATTGAGTAAGGCATAGTTTATCTATTGCCAAAAAGAAAGCACTGAGACCTCCAAATAAGCCTGGCAATAACCAAATCTATGAGCCATGAACATGAAAATCCATTTAATAATTAATTCTAACCATAACAAAGAACTCCATTCTGCAAAAGAAAATTGGGAATATAATGATCTAACAATGTCTGTTAAATGAGATTCTTTCTTACTGAACTTTCTAATATTCAACCTCTTCTTTCGGACACTGAGCATTCCAGTCAGACAAAAATAAAAAGAACATGAGCCTCCCCTTCATGTAGAAGGGCCAGTTCATTTTGACTATCTGAGCTTCACCACTGGTGCAAGACCCTTGTATGAAGGGGCAAGTGGTTTAGCTCTCAAATGTAGAACTAAATGTCATCCTTGAAGTTCCACTTATGTCTACTTTATGTAAGGAATCTGTTTCAGGGAGATGCCTAACTAGAGCAGCACAGGGTCCCTTCAGGGGAGGCCCTCAGAAAGACTCCATCAAAGTGTAAGAACCAAAGTACAAACACTTCATCAAAATATAACCACTTATTTTGCATAAGTTCTTAAGAAATATAGGAAATTCAACTGAGATTTCTGTCCAGAATTGTAACATTCATTTCTCAGCTCCTTATCTCTAAACTGGGAACCAATTTAGATTCCAGCTAAATGTGTCTGACAAGCATTTAAGTTGTAAGAATAGTGATTTATGTTTCTAAAATACATAGCGTATTAATTTATGTGACTTTATATGAGAGAAACTCTGTATTCCCCACTAAGTTCTGGCCGTCTAATTGAGTATTGAGAGAGCTGCTGTCTAGGAGTGGCTGGTGAAGGGTTAATTTCTTACTTCGACTTCTGTCTTAAAAGAGGACAATGCAAATAAGGGGATTAGCTCTGACATGTGTACCCACAAATTATTTGCAAAATCTAAAATACTTGACCTAGTTTAGTATCAAAACACAGTCTGATCTTTTTTTGGGATGACAGTCACTAAGAATTGGCAATAATTATTTTTTTGTTTCTAAACATTAAAAGCATTGATTTTGCTTGTTATTTTCCTCCTATTTATTATCAGTGTAATATATGCTTATTGTATAAGTTTAGAAAGTACAGAAAAGCAAAAGAATGTTGAAAAACAATCTCACTGCATAATCACACCACACAAGTTAGTAACTTTTGGCATATCTCCTGTTAGTCTGTTTCACTGTACATATGTTTTACATATGCTCAAACTGTATGTACAACACTTTGTCCTGTGTTTTTTCATTTAACATCATATTCAGCATTTCTCTTGTTATTAAAAAACTCTATAAATAGCATTTAAGTGCCTTTTTTTCTGATTTATTAATTAATTTATTTATTTTTGCCGTGTTGGGTCTTCGTTTCTGTGCGAGGGCTTTCTCTAGTTGTGGCAAGCGGGGGCCACTCTTCATCGCGGTGTGCGGGCCTCTCACTATTGCGGCCTCTCTTGTTGTGGAGCACAGGCTCCAGACGCACAGGCTCAGTAGTTGTGGCTCACGGGCCCAGTTGCTCCGTGGCATGTGGGATCCTCCCAGACCAGGGCTCGAACCCATGTCCCCTGCATTAGCAGGCAGATTCTCAACCACTGTGCCACCAGGGAAGCCCCTTTTTTTCTAATTTAAAACCACATTAGTACTCTAATATTTTGAATAATACTGTTGCATATGAATTATATTGTTAACTAAACTATCAGCGTTTTATATTTTAAATCACACTACCGACGTACAAATATATTAAAGAATATAAAATATGTGGCATATATATTAGTTTTATTTTCTATTGATATGATAGAGCAAAGGTAAAAAGAGTTGCAATTCAGGATTTTTCAGACTAAAAGAATTTTTCATTTTTCCTCAGCAGTCCTAAATTCATTTGAAATGTTAAAAGGTAGCAGATAAAAGAATTTTTCACTCTGATGAGTTCTCAGGAGAAAGGCTGAAAAGTCATGATCTCCATGAAAAATGATAGAGCCATTTTACTTGTGAAATGACTTCCACTCCAGGGTAGTACTTTATTTTGCACATTTTATCAGGGCATTATTAGGCATTTTTGCAACCATTTGGCTCTGCCTGGCTCACTTCTCTGAATGGAACAGGCTGACCATACAGAAGAAGCAGTCCTTTTCCAATAATTTCTACTTAGTACTGAGGTAGGAGTAGGATCCAACTTCTCTTGGAGTTCTGTGAGTTTTCATGGACAAAGCCTACTGTTCCAACTTTGTAAGGACAGGATTTTCTGAAATTGAAGGAGATCGCCAAAAGTGAAGGAAAATTTACTGAGAATCTCTCCTCCTTGTTGTGCCAGATGCTCTCATTTGTGTTATTTCATTTGCTCTGTGTCTGTTGGGGGAGGAGAGAGTTGGCTTTTTTTCTAGTTGGCAATGAGGTGTCATAGAGGCAGCAATTTTCATATGAAGGTAACAATGTGAAATCTGAATGACTAAATTCAAATGAAACCAAACGAAGAGCAAGAAGGGAAAAATAGGACACTAAGGTGCTGAGGACGGAGGGTAGAGAATACAGGAGGACGTAGGTAGGTAGAAGGAAGGTAAGCCAGGAAGAATTTCTGGAATCTCAGGGTAAGTTAATCAAGGTGGGTTTGTTCACAGTTCCTCTGGGCTTCGGCGTGAAATATGGGAGCTATTAAAGGGGTTAACAAGAACAGACCAAACAATCCATGGGTTATCCCTATCATCACCTCTGTACTAAACCTAGACTGAAAAGGCCATAAAAAGGGAATGGAAGCATTTAGAAGGACAAAGAAACAAGAAAGAGATGAGTTAACTAAATGTGGCTGAACTCTGAACACATCAGTATGAAACAGAATTTGAAGCATGTTACAGAAATTTGATGTAGTGAAAATGCACTAAGGGAAAAACAATTTAATCAGGTTGCTCCCAACAAAATCTTTTACAGCTCTACTGGCGCATCACAGAAGTAGCAACATCATGACTATTTAGCACACAACTACCATCTCTGGAAGACAGAATGATAATGAATGGAGAGCATTTCACTCCAGTAATGACGAACCAGCAAAGCAATCTTGCCAACAGTAGTGGTTTTCCCCCTCACAAATCCATTTGTTTTTCCTGTGTTGGAAATAATATTGTAAATAGAATTTAATGTGATGGTGGTATTGGAGGGGGGAGTTGTAGACTCAACTCCCCATAACTGCACCATCACTTTCTTCCGTGGTGAAATACACAATGCTGTGTTAAACTCTTTCAATACCGACTGTCACTGTGTGCCGAGAGACAGAAAAACTGAGAGATCAACCTTATGATGTAGGAAGATACTCCTTGAAATTAAAGGACACATTGATTCAAAGGATTGTTCTGCCCCTTTTTATATTTTCCACCTTGGTCTGTGACTTAACCACTCTACCTCTCAGTTTTAAATCAATATCATTGATAAAACATGAAAAACTTTTCTTTAACATTATTACTGAAGTATAATATTCATAAAGAAAAGTGTACATATTCAATTGCATAACTCAACAAATTAAAAACATCTGTGTAACCAGTGCTCGGATCGAGAAATAGACCCCAGAAGCACCCCTTCCAATCACTCCGCAGTCCAAAAGAAAGTATTTTACTACCTCTCACAGAGTAAACTAGTTCTCATTGCTATTGAATTTTATGTAAATAGAATCATACATTTGTGCTATATTGTATTGGGCCTCTTTTGCTCAAATTATGTTGTCAAATTTCTCCATATTATTGCAATTTTAGAAGTTTTTAATAAGATGATTTTTGTGAAAATAGGGCAATGATGAATACAGAAAAAAGCTCAATTAATAATTTTTGCTATTGTTACAGGAGCTAGGTTATAACAAGTAATAATAAATAAAATAATTTTTTAAAAACAGTAGTGGTAGCACTAGCTCAAGAGTACTTGTGAAGAATGTCACTCTGTTGAGGACAGCCCTGCCAACATGCTACAATTTCTACTCAGTGTGGTCTAAAAGCACAAGGCACCCTCTCAGAATAGATTCTGAGCATGACTGTCTCCTCACACAGGTAGATGAGAGTGAGGCAGCTTTTACATCCAAGTGTGGGCTCAGTCTACACAAGAGGAACTCTGACATTCAAAGAGATAGCACGCCATTTATCACAATTGTCACTTGCTATTAATTTATATTCCCTGTGTGCATCCATTCAAAAAATAATTAGGATTTTATGCTGCAGTAAATATGCTTGTTCATCCATTAGTGCAAAGCAAAGATTAATTGAGTTACAATGGGAATCAGGACTACAATACTCCGAGCCACAATGATAACAGTGACAGCTGGGCTGCCCACAGTACTTTGCTCTGATAATCTTCAAAAACAAGTGTAGATGGGAAAATAATTAAATCACTGACAAGGCAGCACCAGCCTTATTTTCCCTCTTCTTGCATTCAGCTTACAATCACCCAACAAAAAGGTTCTCACTGCATATTAAGAAGGGGCCTTTTATTTTTTTCACCATCTCTAAATGCCCTAGTTTAACATTAGTAATGAGCTGGATTACTAACAGATCTCACTTATACCATTTATCTCAGCAAGCTAAAGGAGGGAGAGGGATTAACCTGATCCAGTCTCTGGTGAGTTATCTACTGAGAAGCCAAAAGACAGGGCAGGCTTTATGGACATGTGTCCAGTGCAGTCACATGGGGCCCAGTGCTTAGTTTAATGCTCTGTGGTCACCCCCCTTAAATGCTTAATAATTTTTTAACAATGGGCCCCAAATTTTAATTTTGCACTGGGCATCATACATTTTGTAGCCAGTCCTGCCAATAGATGTAAAAATAATAACATAATCTCTCTCTCTCTCTCTCTATATATATATATAAAATATATATAATACACACATATACACACATGTGTATGTATGTGTTTGTGTATACTCAGATATATATCAGTGAATACATCCACACTCATACTCATTGCTGCATCTCCCCAAAAGGAAAAAAAATAAAATAAAAAACAAGCTCTCCTTTTCCCCTTTGTTTCCCTGGTCGATTAAAAAAAAAAGAAGAAGAAAAAAGAAAGTGGTGATATTGAATGGAAACAGAGCATCTGTTTTTTGAGGAGACATCTGAGAAGGAAGAGATGTGCTATACTTGTACTATAATTGGCTCCTGACTACAGATACTTCTCTATGGTTCAAAATATACTGATCATTGTTTTAGCAACAATGGGAGTTAACAACGTTTTAAACCTTGGGCCGGAGTTTATATTATTCAAGAAAACACCTGTGCAGTGGTTTGAATAATGATCTAGCCTACTGCACACCCCCCACAAGAAAATAAAAAGAAATGGTTACAGAAGTGCTCAATTCAAAACTTCATTCTTTCATGTCTAATCAAGGTGACAAGAAGTCAGGGAACTACTCTCAGCTCTGACATTTCCACAAGAAGTAACTAACAGATGGTCTTGATTATAACCAAAATGTTTAGATAATCATCTTCGATGAATCGTTTATCAAGGCGGCTCCTCTTATGGCAGTGACTTCTTCAGAGTCCCCTAAAGACCTGACCCGTTAAGCAATTGCTTGATGACATCATGTGTCTACTACTCAGCTAAAAAGTAGCTAGAGCTTATCCTTCTATACGATTTTTTTAATCTTATGTCTTTAAAGGCCTTTGGATTTGCTAAATGTTATTAATGACAACTTTTCTTCTTCAAGTTGGAAGATAAGAGAGGCAGTTTTGTTATTGATAGGGGCTGAGGGCTTCAAAAATAGGTCAGGTACAACAACGAATGAGACAGCCTGCTTCAGGGAAAGGGAAATGCAAATTAACTACTGAAGACGTGGGTTAGTTTTAGCCCTGGCAGCAGCTGCTGAATAATTAGGGCCCAAAGGCCTTCATAAAGGTTATAAGTCTTGCTACTATGGCTAACCAAATCTGCTTGAGTAGTTTTCCTTTCACTATGGCAATTATGGGGTTTTAACTCACTAGGTAGCTGATTTTGTGGCATGTACATATTCCATGTGTCGGGGAAAATGAGCTTCCAAGGCTCCCCTCCGGACCACTTTAGAGCTATGATCATAAATCCTCACTAAAGGGAAACTGGTTCTTAGCAGAAGCAGTTTTAGGAGTGGGAGTAGAGTGAAAGGTGGGAGGAGGTAGTAAACATTTCATAAGCAATGGATCTGTAAACCCAAATTGTAATACAATAACATAATATCATGAACTGGGATATGTTGTATTTTGATGTCATATAACATACATTTCATCTTTTTTGGTTATTATATTACAGATAAGCATTCATTCTAGATTTTGCCAGATAATTTTGATACTGCTTAGATGCATTTTTCCCATAAATAACCCTTCCTTTCCAAAGTGTCCGCTGTCACAGCTGTGAAGGCATGGGCCTTATATCTGTACCTTTTCTTGTGTAACCTTGTGCCTTGAGTCTTTTTCTCACTTGTTGCACTGTCAAGTTTGTCTGCTCCTATTCTGACACAAAATCTGGTATTAGGATGGGATAGAGCAGCCAATAGTGTGAGAGAAGAAATGGACTTGATTTCTGGTGGTACCATTTCAGTTCTGTGAGTTGGGTGATTAATTTCTTTGAACTACAGTTTTCTTACTTTTGAAATGGAGAATTACTAGCTTTAGAGGTTTTTTATGAAAATCAAATGTAAAAATTTACAGAACAGTTATTTTTTAAGCTTAAATGTATTTGTCTATCATCTATCTATCTGTCCATCCATCATCTATCATTGCTTTCTCCTTATGTCTTCCGTCTACCGATTTACGCATTTACTTTATCCTGTCCTTTATATGAAGACAAACATATTGATAAAGCTTAAACATTTCAATTCACATCTTTATATAAAATATAAAGTCTATTTTACTAATACATACTTGATATAATTTCCAAGCACTTTTGACATTTAATTAGTAAAAGGAAAAAATAGTTACAGAACATTGTTTTAATGGGGTCAAAGAAGATATTCTATCCACAGTTGAGCATATAATAATCCTAGGGATTGGTACTATTGGCACTTATATCACCAAAGGGCCACTAGTAAATGAAAGTGTGTTTGCATCTCCACAGATTTTACATTCCATACCAAGGATCTCGGTTCAGCAAATTGTGTTTTATTATAGACAAAACACTTTTAACAAATAATGTTCTAAAATATAGATATTTAAATAGAAATGTAGAATTCATGAATTCATTAATAATTTTCCCTAACCAAATATAGTCAATATTTTTTTTTTTTGGTGCACAAGTGCCTCCTACATAGTGCTTTTTCAGTTGGTGAGACTTAAAGTACTTTATATTGATTAATAGAATGTCTTATTGTTGCTAAGAGACCTGGCCCAGGATTATGCTAAATTCTGAGGAATCGGAGGCAGGATATGGGTAGTCATCTGTGGAAAAGGGGATGTTGGGAGTCAAACGTTAGAGTCAGTGTCAGGGAAAATTTATAATTACGAATTCATCAGCCTTCTCCGTTGTGACCTAACATGAAAGGGTAATTACCTTTGATGTGGACAATGAATATTTATGGAAATCTTATGCAAAGTGTACATTTTAAATATCTAAGATTACTTTAATTCTGAAATGGTGTACATGCATGCAAATGTGGATTCAAGATAGGGTCCCTAATCCCTGTCCCCTCCAACACACCCACTGACCTGAATGATATCACTTAGTTCCTCCTAGATAGAATTTCAGAAGCCAGCCATTATGACAAGCCAAAATAAAATCTATTATTATAGATTAATAGACAAAGTTCTCCATACCATAGAGAGTTTATATGAGTACTACCCCTTAAGGGCTCAAAGATGTAGAGACAGCAAGAGAGTGATCTTAAGTTATAACCTCAAACAGTATCTGGCACAGAACCCTGATCCTTATAGGTAAGCTTATCTGTGATTAAGCCACGCTGACTTAAAGAGTCAGATTCGGGGTAGAGAGAAGTAAAATACCTGCATCAGGTGACTCTCCACCTAATTTCTACTTGATCTAATATAGGATTGGATTCATGCCTCAATATTTGTGACTGTCCCAAGAGTGGAAAGGCAGTATAGAATATTAGAGATGAGTTCAAATGTTAGTAATAGACAAATATAGACTCCAACCACTTATTAGTTGATTGAATTGAGCAAGTTATTTAATTTCTTTGAAACTCAGATAAAATTAACAGCTATTGTCAGGATGGAGAAAATGTGTCTAACATTATTTGCATATTATTTACTATAAAATAATACTCTATAATGTTAATTATTACTATTATTATTACTATTATTGTAAAAAGAAGAAACATCTTAAATGTGGTACATAATCACAGAGACTCTAATGCGCTGATATTTGGGGCAGAATATTTTTAGCGTAATATTCAAGTTTCCCATATACCATTTTGATCTGATGTGGTATAGACCGAGAGTCTTAAGATCTTCTTTTGGAAATCCATCTTCTATTTCCTCTTTCTTCAGCTAAAATGAATGGACATTTGTGTGGATGATTTGGTGTCTACTTTTTTATGAAACTGTTCCTCGTAACTCTGCTCAACTCTGCTCACTTTGTTGACTGCCCATGGTGTTAACCGCACAGAATGTGTTAGCGCATTTATTTTACCTCTTCATCAGAAGGTCTCTGCTGGGCTTGTGTACATATCGCCTTATTAACACATCTGTTAAATTCTTGTAAGTCAGGGATTTTGCCTTATGTCTCCTCTAGGTCTCCCATGGCACATAATTAGCACATTCTGGAAAGATACTAAGTCATGTTGAATCAGAATCCCATATTCACCTTATTTTTGGTAAAATTCCCAGTTGAATTTCAACTACTTCCTTTCAAAATGCAGTTTCCATAATAGTATATAGTACTCCACTAATGTCCTGATCAAAGCTACTTCAGAGTTACTGCTTACTATATGCCTGTTTCTAAATTCCAGAGTCATCAAGGGTTTTGCTTTTGTATCTTTTTTAATTGCTAAACTATTATGACTTCTTTATGTCCATACATTATTCAGTTTATGATGTAGTTTGATATCTGGGTTTAAGTTTATCACAATGCAGCCATTCTATAAAAATACCTTATTTTATCATTTGGGGAATGTTATGATTATAATGCAAGGAATATCATGTTAATTTGTTCAAGAATTATCACATTTTAAACTTAAGATTTTAAAGATTTTGTAGTAGTATTTCCTGCTACATAAGCCTCAGACCAAACTTGATTAGTCTTCTGCCCATTCAATTATTTCGAAAATCAGAGATTGAGTCCACAAAATGCATATGTCTGCATGGCATGTATTTTTTATTTTAACTTACAACTTTTTCCTATTTCAAAGAAATTAAATGGTCATTGAAGAAAATTTGGAAAATAAAGAGAAGTAAATAAATATAAATAAAGAAAATCCCATGAGATCTCCTATCTCAAAATGCCTACTATGAACATTTTTAAACTTTTTTTGGAACTAATTTTAAATTTACAGAAAAGTTGCAAAAATAGTTCAGATAGTCTTCATATATTCCCTCAGCCAGCTTCTCCTAATGAGAGCAGTTTGCACAACCATAGTAGCAGGGATCAGAACCAGGGACTAACCATGGGTAGAATACTACTAACTTTTTGGCCATTATTCTCTTCCCTACTTACCATTGTCTTTACAAACCTTGTACAAATTTCCCTAGGCCATATCAGACTGGAGGGCAAATATGGTAAAGTAATAGTAACAAAACTCTATTTCTCTGAATACAAACTCCCCTATAGAGGTGAGAGAACATCTGGACCTTTCACGTTTCTTTCATTCATTAACTGTTCACTTGCAACTTCCTAAGGACTGGCCATTATTTCAGGCTCTGGAGATAGTGCTTGAACAAAGCCTTCTCTTGGTGAAGTTGGCACTCCAGTGAGCGAGACAGACAGTACAAATAAATGAATTTATATTACAGTGTCAGGAGGTAATAAGTGCTAAGGAAATGCTTAAGCGGGATAATGGGATAGCAACTGATAAGGAGGGAGAAAATTATTTTACATAGTGTGGGTAGGGAAGACTTCCCAATCTTGTAGCGTTTGAGCAGAGTTCAGTGTCAGCCTGGTGACTATCTAGGGAAAGAGGTTTCCAGGCAGCAGCTGCAATGTTCTAACAGAGGAGCACCGTGAGCATATTGTAGAAGCAGCAAGAAGGCCCTCTTGACTACACTGGGCTAAGGGCAAGATAGGACATGAAGTCTATCATGGGGCTAGGGATCAGATCAAGTGAAGTATACCTACCCCAATAAATTCCTCTCAACTTTTAGGCAATCCTCTGTGAACTCCGAAATGCACGTCTCTGGGCTGCAGCAGAGATTCTACCCGCTCTTCCCCTGGATTACAGTGATAATCCTTGTCGATTCTCATGACCCATGACCTTGGCTATATGTGGCAAATATGAATCTATGTTAGCTGGTTTCCTGTTCAGGCTATTACTCGAGACAGTGCCCTCAGGAGGTGCCCTGGCTCCCTTAATGTCACCTGAGAGACTGATTACACAAAGGGACAATGGCCAGATCATAGATAAAAATAGAACCTTTTCCCACAACTTGCAGCCATCTGCCCAGGAAACCAATCCCTTACCTACAATAAACAGCCTAAGAAGTGAGCCTGCTGTAAGTCAGACTTTCAGGAGAGCAGGTTGGTATCTCTAGTAACAATTCAGGAAGTTAAACAAGAACTTCTGTAACAGTCAGCCCAAGAGAGCAGCAGACTCTCTTGCTAGCACGCTCTCAATAAACAGCCTTTGTCTTTCTCATTTGGCTGGTATTTGTTTAATTCCACCCACCTTCCTGCAGTAGGAAAAATCCCTCAATCTCCTACTTCCACAGTAATAGATTATCCCTACATTCATACACACACACACACACACACACACACACATATACACATATATATAGATGAAGTTTGAAATATGTATGTGTATTATATGTGCAAGTTTCTTCCTTGAGAGTTGGTTGCGTTTGGATGACAAACACATACTTCTGCACATAACTGTTAATGGTTTGTATTCCTCAAGGGCTCAGTCCTAAACTCTCTCCTCTTTCCCTCTCTCTATTTCCTTCCTCCATTACTCTACCACTATAAAGATAACTTTAATTTATATTTTTGGCCCAGACATTTCATTTGGGCTTCAGACCTTATGTCCCACCACCTTTTGGGTTTCATACAGACACCACCAAGTCAACCTGGGTGGGTGATCTTCCTCCACAAACCTGGTACCCTTCCAGTGTTTCCAGTGTCAGTGAATGGCATTACCATTCACCTAGTTGAGCAAGCTAGGTGAACCTAGGTGTCATCACTGGTACCTTCCTCTTCTCTTATCCTCCGTCTCACACGCAGTCATCTATCCCTGTCAATTGTACCTTTTAAATATCTATCAATACAGTCGGCCCTTCCTATCTACGGGAACCCATAGATACAGAGGGCCGTCTCTACTAGACTATTTATATAAGGGACTTGAGCATCTGTAGATTTTAGTGTTTGCAGGGGTCCTGGAACCAATTCCCCAGGCATACTGAGGGAAAACTGTACTCGAGAGTTAAGGAACCATTTCTTTTTGCCGCTTCCATCTTAGGGTGAGCTACCTTCGTCTTTTACCTGGTCTTCTGGAATAGCATCTATTATGGTTTTCTAGGGCTGCTGTAACAAAGTACCCAAAACAAGGTAGCTTAAAACCACGTAAATGTATTGTCTCATCATTCTGGAGGCTAGAAGCTCAACATCAATGTATTGGCAGGGGCATGTTTGCTCTGTTGGCTCTAGGGGAGAATCCTTCCCTGCTCTTCTAGCTTCTGGCATTTGCTGTAATCCTCGGCATTCCTTGGCTTGTAGATGCATCACTCCTGGCACATGGCCGTCTTCCCCTTGGGTCTTCACATCATCTTCCCTCTGTACATGTCTGTCTCTGTGTCTAAATTTCCCACTTATATGGACACCAGTCATATTGGATTAGGGCCCACACTGATGATCTCGTTTTAACTTAATTACCTTTGCAAAGCCCTATTTCCAAGTAAGACCACATTCTGAGGTAAATGTTCTGGAGGTTAGGAGTTCAACATATCTTTTTGGGGGACACAATTCAATCCATGAAAGGATCTAAACTGGTCTCCTTGATATTCTCAGGTTGCCCACGAATCCATTTTCCACTCAGTAATCCAAAAACAATTTTCAAAGTTAAATTGGATAAATTCATTTCTTTGCTTAAAATCCTTACATGCTATTCTAATAGGCTTAGAATAAAAACAAAAGTCCTTTGACATGGTCCACAAGAAACTTCTTAGTCTGGCCCAGTATAACTCCTGTACCATGCCCTAATCCCTCTCAGCATTGTGTCTAAACCAAAAAAAATTGTATTTTCTCTTCATCTTGTCTGTAATGTTCCCTATTGCCCCAGAGATCTTTTATATGGTGTTTCTTCTGTCTGGAATGCTCTTTCTTTCCTTCTTTTACCTAGCTTACTCATATATATCCTTAGATTCTTTTTATAGGCAATCCTTATTTAGCATGTCTCCTTTCCAGAATTACAATTTTATACCTGTGTTAAAAAAATGTGATTAATATCTATCCCTTCAACTAGACTCTGAGCTTTATTGAGGGCAAGGAATCATGGCTGGCTCTGTTCACCAATTTATCTCTAGTCTCTGATAAAATGACTGACATGTCATGGGTAGTAGTCTTTTGAAGAAAAAATGATTAAATAAGTCAGATGTGTGTAATTAGAGCAGTTCTCAAATTCTCTATGGTGAAAGACAAGTTGATTTTTCTCTATCTTTTGTGAAATAGAAAATATGCTTATGTCATCATGGGTCAGTCCCTAGCTTACGGATTCTATCATTCTGAGATTTTGGAACTAAACCCATCTCTTTGCAGGACAAGAGACTTATTAATTTTAAAAAATAAAAACATGTGAAATAGAACTTTGCCATTTAACTTCTTCACTTGCCCAGAACACTGTAACCTGAACATTGGGCAGTGTTCAATCAGAGGTAACTGTTGATTGTTCTTCCACTTTCCACTATTATCATGGCCTTTTTAAGGGGGAGCACCCCAACCATAAAGTAAGCTCAGAGTAGCTATTGATCCCTTTGATCAACTTAGCTGGTTACTATTTATCTGCCCAGCTACCATGAGTTACAGTGATTATGCAGGTGGGTACTCTCCATCTGAAAGTGGTGGTGACAGATGACATGTCTCCCAACTTGTCACAGGTTCTGACTGATAACCTAAGAGTAATTGCTGGTAATCCCACTTCTTCTGGGAAGAGATGGAAAATATAGGTGGATACATAGACCAAACTCTAGACAGGGGAGCCTTTATCAGCCAATACTCCAAATTACTAATAATGACCCTAAAACACAGTATTTAAAATCTTAGGACTTTCTCTCTTAGGAACAGCCATATGAATGTTTTCTAAACCTTGTTTGGCTTTTGTCAGGGTTTCTCTGAAACCAGAGAAAATGAACGAGCCAGTTAAGTAGGTGTTCTTTCTTTGTCACCTGGTAGAGTTTCTGGTGGAGTCCTGGAGTCCTGGTACAGTTTCTGACAGAAATTTTCTAACTCACGGAGGCCTACTCATTTGGAAATAAATTAGAATTATCTGTCTGGCACAAAATTACTTTTGCAGCAAGTGGTACATTATCCAAGACATTCATGGTGATCACTACTAGCTAACATTTCAAACTCAAAGAAGACAAAAGGAAAAATTCTGTGTCTACACCAAATTTTAAATCTTGAAGTAATGTAAGATTTCTGCCCAGAAGATCTGGATATTACATCAACCACTGACTTCACCAATAAATATTCATTGCATTCTTGAGGTATGAAACCTACTGGGTGAAATACGATACATTAGCCAAAGTCCTGAAAGGAAAGAGATGACATATTCTACCATAGACTACCAACTACCCCATGTTTTATCACCCTGCTCTAGTCCTCTTCCAGCCACATCTTTCTCCATGAATTAAAAAAAAAAAAAAAAAAATCTATGGCCTAAGGAGTTGTGTCCTCTGGGAGCCATAGTTCTTTTTCTAGACCATGTTTCAGGTACCTGGAACCCCTGGAATTTCCTGTACAAATACTCTGTATCCACTTGGAAGTTCTGCGAGGGCCTCCTCAAAAGTTTCAACTTGCCTAAGGCAAGATACACCACCAGTGTGCAAACCCATAAGCTCAAAGAATGTCCAAGAGATGGTTGTGTGTCTGCAGACAACTTGAATATCTGAGCTGGAGTGTCTATACATACATGTATGAAGCCCCTCAAGGTGCTGGATGGTGTTTATGTAAAAGAGAGAGGCAGGTCAAGGTGTCTCCACACTCCAGCTTGGAACTTAAGGGGTCCAATAATCTTGCATTCAAACCTGGTCCCCCAGGTCATTTGTAATGTTACATTTATCAAGGTAGGAGAATGGAACATTCTTTAAAGAGTTTTGTAGAATGATTTAACTCTCCTAAATATTTCAACATATGATATGTATGCCTCAATGTTCCTCTGCCTTACCCCATGTATGTTAGGGAAGATCTGCAGAGGACATACTCAGAAGCGCTGAGTAAAGAGTTTAATGAAGGAATATTTACAAAGATGTTAAAAGGATTAAGAGAAATCAGTTGCCAGAAATAGCTTGCATCTACTACCATTCCTAAGCATGAAGGCAAGGGTGGGGATTTGTTAAAGAAACCTGGAGAGAAATCAGCTCAGGAGAAGGCATTCCCCAGAAGTTGGAGCCTTTAGCAATCTCTGACAGCCCACAGCCTGGCAGAGAGAGATGAGTGAATGAATATCACAAACCTCTCTCTTCTGCCCTCTCATCTCCTGGTGGCATCTTCTATTGGCTAAACCCAATCAAAAGCCAGATGGAAAAAGACCCTAGTCAATACAATCCAAAGAGTACGGCCTCCCAGCTTAGAGTGCAGAATGGAGAAGAGTAGAGAAAAGGGAAATGCAAATGAAGACTTTGAGCATAGGCTGGGGTCAAACAAAGTTCAGATCCAAACTTTTTCTTTTAGTAACTATGGGGCCCTGAGTAAGTTGTTTACTAATTCAAAGTCTTCATCTCTTCATCTGTAAAATGAGTCTCTTAATAACACCTCCATTATGGGGATGTAGGGATTAAATAAGAACATCTTTAAAGTGTTTAGCATAGTACTCAGTCCGGTAGATGCTTAATAAACATTACCTTACACTAGATGCTTGTGGAATTCTACAAGATGCAGTCAGTACTCTCAGTACTTCCAATCATAAACCCTATTAGATATTCATTCATCAAACATTTATGGAGTGCCTACTGTGTATCAGCCACTGTGCTAGACTATGGGGTATAGAAATGAACAAAACAGGTAAAAATACTTGCTTTCTTGGATGAATGAGAAAAAAAATCCCTGCTGTAATGCAGTTTTTAAACTGGCTGGGGGTACAAACAAATAAACAAGAATTTTCTATATAAAAAATAAGCACAAAGGATGTAACGTCTAAGGGCTCTGGAATCAGACTACTTAGGTTTGAATCTTAGATCTTCTACTTACTAAACTTTTTACTTTGGGCAATGTTCCAGTTACAGCAAAACTTAACAGTTTAAAACAATCATTTTATTACACTCACAGATTCTGTGATCATGGATTTAAAGAGAGCATAATGATAACTTATCTTGAGTCCATATGCTTCGAGCTTCATCTAATAACTCTTGGAAGCTCAAGGTGAGGATGACTCAGGGCTGAAATCATCAGGAGGTGGGAGTCTTCATTCACATGTCTAGCAATAGACACTGGCTGAGACTCTGGCTCTGGCTGTTGGCCAGAGCACTATGGCCAGTCCTTTTTATCTCGGCTTTCTCACAGCATTACAGCCTCAGATCTTTTATCTGGTTACTGAGAGGTTCAAAAGTGAGCATCCCAAGAGAATCATTGAGAGGCACTGACACAGCTCCCAGTCTAGCTTTAGAAGTCAGAGACTACCTCTTCTTCTGTAGTCACAAGCCACCCAGAATCAGATATAGGAAACAGACTCCACCTCTCACAGGGAGATGATTTAAAGTCACACTATAAGAGAGCACATAAGAAACATTGTTGCAGTAAACTTGTGGAAAATACAGCCATGCTTAACCTCTCTGTAAATCGGTTTTCTTCACCTATAAAATGGAGATGGTATTAATACCTATTTAATAAGATTATTATATCAAATAGGATGACATATATATGCTTAAATTGTGCCTGACATACAGCACATGATCAATAAATATTAGGTAATATTTTTAAGAACCAGATACTATTGAAAGAACATAGATAAGGTCCTGGACTTGGTGGAAGGTCAGTCAAGTAAGATATCTAAATTTAGACACAAAAAACAGGTAAGAATATCCCAACCAAAGCAAAGAGCAAGGAAAAGGAAGATTTTTATTAAGCAAAGACTGAGATGCTGTAACAAAAAGGCCCAACAATACAATAACATAAAACACAAAGAAGTTTATTTCTCTCTTGCAGATAGTTCAAATGAGAATGCCTAGGTCAGCAACACAGCTCTTTTTCTCACAGTCAGTTATGGACTTGAGTTCTTTTCAATCTTTGCTTCTCAACTTTCTAAGGCATAATTATTGTCTGCTATCATTGTCAAAGCTGGTCATACAATATCTGGGTTCCAAGCAATGGAAAATGTGAAAGAGGTGTACCCAATATATTCAGACTGAGTCCTAGAAGCAACACACAGCACTTCTTACTTTTTGTTGGCAAATACTAGGCCATGTGACTTTACCTAACTGCAAAGATAGTAGGACATAAATCTAGCTGGGCAGCCATGTGTCCAATAAGAAGAATGGAATAGATATTGTTGGAAAACTATCACTCTTGCATCCAAACTAAGGGAAAATAGCCCAGAAGCAAGAGAGATCCTGGTGACTACAACTTAGTAGTTTATCAAATAAAATGGAGGGTAGAACAAGATGGGAAGAAGAATGACACAAAGTTGGAAGAGATGGAAAGAGTTAGATTACAAAGATCATTATGAGCCAAGTTAAAGAGTTTTTATTTTACATTAATAGGAAGCCAGTGAAAGGTTTTAACATGAGAGAAACGTCATCAGACCTGGAATTTCAAAAATCACTGGAAATCATGTGGAGAATGAATTAATGAAGTTAGTATTTGGAGTCACAGAGATGAATTATAAGGATGTTACAGTAAATGGAACTTCATCTGTAGTTCTTAACATGGCATAGGAGAGCATGTCTAGGCAGGATGTACTTACAAAACAGGTGAATAAAAATATTACTTCATTTATTCACTGAATATATTTTTCATGTCTTTCATGTACATAATATGAAACATTAATTAGGGCTTCCCTGGTGGTGCAGTGGTTGAGAGTCCGCCTGCCGATGCAGGGGACACGGGTTCGTGCCCCGGTCTGGGAGGATCCCACATGCCGCGGAGCGGCTGGGCCCATGAGCCATGGCCGCTGAGCCTGCGCGTCCGGAGCCTGTGCTCCGCAACGGGAGAGGCCACGACAGTGATAGGCCCGCATACCGCAAAACAAAAACAAAAACAACAAAAAAAGAAACATTAATTAACTGATATCCATATATCAGAATTTATGGCCATATTTTAAAATCTACATTTATTTGTTTTGTTTAAAAATATCTCTACACTCTAATTTTAACATTTGGTAGTACTATAACTGATACTATATATAGTATGTAACCATTCTCTATGAAGTGACCTCCCAGAAATATGACTTCCTTTGAGCAAATACCACATTTGTTTGCAGCCATTGCATATAAATAAGTTAATATACTTTAATTATCCTGGAATTTTCCACAAAATGAACCTTTTACTTTTCACTAACATTCCTGAGCATTCACATTAACTCACATATAAATTTGATGTACAAATACAGACTTTATGTTCATTAACTCAAGTAGAAAGTTGACAAAATGACCCTGTGGCAACTATCAAAATGTAATATTAACTGTACAACAGATATCTGAAAAGAAGAATCTAGGTTTGCTTGTAGTAGTGCAAGTGATAAGTAAACCTTACTTAGATCTGGAGATTGAAAAAGGTAAATAAGAGGAGAAATGAAAGTTTGTGCAAGTTAGGAAGGCATAAGTTTTCGAAACAGATATATATGGGGTTTTTAACCTCAGTTTTGTCACTTACTAGCTGTGTTACTCTGAAAAAGTTATCTTACTTCTATAAGCCTATTTTCTTTTATTTAAATTTATAATAATAATACCTATTTTACATGAAATAGGAATATTGTGACTATTAGGTCAATTTATACACACATAAAAATGAGTAACCAAGTATTGTCATGATACACACTTCCTAGAGAAAATCTCCTTCCCTTTTACTCTCTTTTCTGGCATTTTGTTGGCAGCCAATCCCCTGCAACCAAGAGGAACTCTACAAAGCACATGAGTAGCCAAAATGTTGGGGATTTCATCTTTGCATTGAGAGCAATCTGTCAACACAGGAAGAGAACACTGCATAGAAATACAAAATGTAATGGACTTTTAATTTGCGAGAAAGCAATAATTTTAAATAAGGTGATAAAACAAAAAATTGAAAAATAATAATTCTCCATTTTTGGAATGACAGTATGATACAAAATCAATAATATTTTGAAGCCCTTTTATATAAATGCTTTAGAATAATAAACCTACTAAAAGAATAAGTTTAAGATGTGCCCTATCTTTTATTTCTCTTTCTAGAGTGAATTTACTTTTAAATGAATATAGAATGGTATTCAAAATCTGCCCCATATAATGTGTCAAAAATCCTAGAGGATAACAGAAATGCTCTAATTGAAGACAGCAGGAAAGAACTAGGAATATGGGATTTAACAGTAAAGCTAGATGAATCCAAATGTTAACATGTGTTTTAAAAAAGCCAGTCTTCAGTATTTAGTATGATTGTCATCCTTTGACATTGAAGACTGTAAATGAAGCCTTATGAGAAGAGTATTCAACATGTTTAACATCTGACCCATGTTTTCTAGGCCAATGTAATAGTGAGGATAACACAATTTTTCCTTAGATAACTTTTCTGTATTACAACTATTCAATTGAATTTAATAAACATTTATTGTATGAATGTTAAATGAAAAGTGGAAGTCTAGATGGATATTGGGGGAAACACAGCAAATAAAATACCATGCCTTCTTGATCTCACAAGATAAAGGAGTTAGATCACAGATACATGTTGAGAAATTATTTTAAGGTTAACTTCACTTTTAAAATAAAACAAAACTTGAAATCACTTAATTTTCTTTAAAAATAAGAAGTTTGGGGGCTTCCCTCATGGCACAGTGGTTAAGAATCTTCCTGCCAATGCAGGGGACATGGGTTTGAGCCCTGGTCCAGGAAAATCCCACATGCCACAGAGCAAGTAAGCCCGTGCACCACAACTACTGAGCCTGCACTCTAGAGCCCGCAAGCCACAACTACTGAGCCCGTGTGCCACAACTACTGAAGCCCACGTGCCTAGAGCTTGTGCTCTGCAACAAGAGAAGCCACTGCAGTGAGAAGCCCATGCGTCACAACGAAGAGTAGCCCCCGCTCGCTGCAACTAGAGAAAAGCCAGCACGCAGCAACAAAGACCCAACACAGTCAAAAATAAAATAAATAAATTAAAAAAAAAAAGAAGTTTGGGAGACAATGTATTATGATTACCTGAAGAAAGAGGACATTAACTTTATGGTAAGTGGGAGTAAAGGAAGTGCTTTAAAAAAGGCAGTATTTAATGCTGGCTTTGAGAGATGTATAGGAATTCAAGGGACAGAAGTAGTACAATTGAAAGAATAAATACCACAAATAAGGGCATGAGGAAGTAAATCTTCAGGGAAGAATAAGTCCTCTATGTTCATAGTGGAGTTTGTGTGCTGGGATGAGGATTGGGAAATATATAATTTTTAAGAAAAACATCTGAAAAGGGAGATTTTTTAAAATAACAGTGTACTGAGATATAATTTGGTACCATACTATTTATTCATCTAAAATGTACACTTTATTCTTTTAACCATGTCTACAGTGTTGTTCAACCATCACTGCAATCAGTTTTGAACACTTCATCATCCTGAAAAGAAAGCCTGGACTCATTACCACGGAAGTATGTGAGATGGAAATAATTTGGGAGAAGTTAAGATATGTAATGGTTATTCTCACTTTCTTCAGATTTGTTTAAAAATGTTTTAGAAACCCAAGTATAGAATTAGGAAATGCATTTTGTTAAAGAATAGCAAGGATATTACAGTTTCTTAGTATGAATTTGACAAGAAAAGTATAGCGACAAACCTGCACCTATGACAATTTAAACCCTAGAATACTACTAACTAGTGCATAGACAACCACCACTCTAGAAGCTGCAACTCTTAAGTTGACCATTCCTAATAATAATTAGCTTTTAACTAATAACCAATTCTTTTATTCATATGGTCATCCAAGTAATAAACTTGCTCAGGTTATAAAGGCCATTTCCATGCACCATCTGAGAGCAGTTCTCACAGCAACTCTACAAGGTAGAAAAGCTAAGGCTACGAGAGGTACAAAGATTTGCCCATGTCATTAGAGTCACAGGTCCACTGACTCCAAAATCACAACGGCATTTGAAAGGGCTAAAACACAGAATGCGCATTTTCTCATTCTCCTAGTCTTCCAAGGGAAGAGCTATTTATTGAAGAAGGTTTAGATCTAATTCTATTCCCAATGCAAGTCCTTGGCATTGGACCTTGACCTGACACAAGCTTAAGGAGTGTTTTCTCTCTTTCTAATGTGCCATACCATGTATATTTTAAAGGCTATGAGGACATATTATCTTTCTCTACTCAAGTCCTCTACCTTAACATCAGCCTCCCAACTGCACCAATAGTATTCTTAGTCTAAGATTCCAGCCTCCTTAATGAATGCTTCTTTTCTCTAGGCTATTTGTTTCTCTAACCTGTGGACTTTAATTAGGAGCCTCAGAATCCTGAATCTTAAGGCCTCTTCCTCTTGAGCATTCATAGAAAGCTTATGTGGAGACACGGAGATGTATGGATTCAATGTGGCTTCCTTCACTCTTTGACATTTCCTTATTTTAGTGTCACCCTGATGGTTACAAATTTTGACAGGAAGAGACCATGGTGTTTCACTGACTATCTTTCAAAATGTTGCCAAGTATTTCTTGGCAAACATAAAAGCCAGTCTAAAGAAAAAGGCCCATAGTAAATACATGGGATCCAAACACAGGTGAAGAAGAATTTCTTTGGAGATGATATCCTCCAAAAGGGGTATCAAAGTGATTTAGAAATTAATATTCATGCTGTATAATGAAAGTTCCTACTTGTGCCACTAAAGGAAGGATCACAGGGATGGATTTCTCCAGGTATGCCCCTAACATTGGCAGGAGTACAAATGGAGAGCTGTCTGCCATATGTCTAAATATTTAAGGATGTAAATCAAGCTCACTGTTAAAAAGTGTTCTATCTCTGACCTTTATAATGACCTGGAAGGTCAGATTTAAATTCAGAATTCTCAGATTCCTCAGAGTTCTCTGCTGCATGGGGAGGGCTGGCCTGGGCCCAGCAACTTTCTTTTTTCATACCTTGCTCCATGCTATTTGGGGGCCCCATCTGCATTTGGGGGAGTGACTCAGCCTCTAGTCACAAGTCCTATATAACCCTTCCCAAATAACCTTCTTTGAGACCTAGAAGTCAGGGCATCACTTGCAAATTCCACCCTGGAGGACACATTCAGCCTTGGAAGCTGTGTCAGGTTTAAGGAAGGCAGGGGATTCTTGTGCTCTGATATCCATAGTGTGGCGTAGATGAGGGCATGATATAAGTTTGGGCACAGTTTTGGGACCCCAGGAAATTATTGCATAATGGGGAAAGGTGTAAACAGAGGAGAGTCAGAGAAGACTCTTTAAAGAGCAGGATGCAAGGCTTGGTTCCCTCCTGTCAAGGTCTAAATATTGTCTCTCCTAGACATATACTCCAAGCATAAAAACCATTAGCTGCCCACCTTGAAAGTCATCATGCAACTAACTTCAGCTTCTAGCAAAAATGGAGTGGTAATGACATTAACTTAGTAGAGATCAAAGACATTACCATGGCCCTCAATGAGCTCAGTCAACCAGAATAGATAGACAAAGGGATATGAAGTTCCAAACAAATTTAATACAATGATCAAAGACATAAAATAGTGAGTGCAGAAAAGTTAATCCCTTAAATTATCAATAAGTGGAGAAACAGCATACCCAGCAACAGATGAGGAGACAGTGATTCAGAGAAGTTAAGTAACTAGCCATGTGTCACACTGATAATCCAGAAGAGATTTAGTCCCAGGTCTGTCCATCTCCAAAATGCCATGGTTTTTCTACTTCTTGGAAACTATCGTTAGAACTATGAAATTTCTATCAAAGATAAGTGCTTTCATCTCTTTTCTCCTTTATTTTCCACCAGAAATATTTTAAAGGACATCTTTTTAATAGAGAGTCTCACCTCATATGCACTCTTTATCCCCTTTCCACTGCTTCATTTCAGAAACAGCCAGGATGAGTTGCTTTAGTTTTGTTCATTTTTCCATTTTCCACAACCAGTGTTCCCTGTTCTCACCTCTTATCCCTTTTACTTTCTGTCTCTACCAACATAACAGACTTCCAGAACACCAATCTGATCTGTGAAGCTCAGCAGGGAATACTGCTTATCTGGGGCATTTCATAAGAGGGAAGAAACTTGCACTTGAATAGCCAACTCTATTCCCTTCTGCATGCCTCACTTGGCTCATTACCCATTAAAAAAAAAAAAGTCCTTCCTTGCTAGTTTCACACTAGGTGTTTATGAAAAGAATTAAGTGATGTGAATTTCTTAATCAGTTTCATGCTGAGAGAGGATCAGCAAGTTATAACAGAAAGAGAATGTGAAGGGAATTAATGCCCCATCTAGGTTGAACCTTTCTCTGTATCCACCAGGCAGGCCTATATACTCAACATTGTCAGCAAAAATAAACAATACATCAATGGATAAGTAAAACAGTAATCTTCAGTTATACCTTTTCAAATACTAGTTATCAGAGGCTGTGTATAGAATGGTAATGACATTTGCAACTATTCTGGAATATTATATCTTCATAAAGGTAATATAAAATAGCTCCAATTGGTAATGCCCTACTTGGTTCCAGATGCTTTATATTTGCAATTTCTAATCTCTGCATTTCTCTAGTTATTTCTCTCCTCATATAAGAGATGAGAATAAAAGATACTGAGAGGTAGAGAAATTTCCCCAGGTCATACAGCTGATGAGAGGTAAAGATGGATTGAATCCAGCTTGCCATTGAGCCATACTGCTCTTCCAAGGTAAGCCAAGGATAAAAATAACCAAAACTTTGGGAGAAAATAATTCTAAAACTTAGGGGACAACACTTTGTTGTCCTGAAACTGTCTCAGTTTATTCTTTTTCCATAACTCAGAAGTCTCAGTGGTTCCTGGAGTGATAGCCTAACATGGTAGAAAAGGTGGGGTTCTTGGAATTAGATGGACCTGTGTTAGAATCTTAGTTCTCTCTTTAATTACTTGTGAGATCTTAGACAAGTCACATAATCTGAATCTCAGTTTACTCTTCTGGGAAATGTATATTATATATATAAATTCTAGTCCACTGGGAAGGCGAGCAAGAAAAGTAACTTTAGTAAACTTAGCTAAGTTTCTATAAGCTTTCATTCTGCAAAGAAGGTAGAAACATATCTCTGTCAGTTGGATGCCCCACCCTACTTCCTTCATTTTGGAAGTTGAGAAGGCTTACAAAGGTGTTAATGGTGAACAGTAAAGAGGAGTGATTCTAAGTATCTGTCTGGACCAGCATCCACTAAGGCCAGCATCATCTTGTATTGTGTATAGACTTTAGTTCACAAAAGTCGTCAGAGAGCCATCTACAGGCTCAGTGACTTTCTTGACTGTATTATTATCACTGTGGAGCACATGGAAATCCTCCTGATTTCAAAACATGCTGGGACAAGGGATCCTCTGTGACACTACAACCTCATCTACCCAGTAGAGCACTTGCCATTTCTCCCGCACAGTCTTGCCTTACTATTGGGCTCTAACCAGCCAACAAGCCAGCAGTGGGCTTGCCTAATATATTTGTGTCTCAGAGAGCTAGTTTTGAAAACTCATTCTTTATACATCAAAATTATTGTCAGATAATGACGAAACGACATGAATAATAATAATGGTCAGAAAAAACGCATTCAGTGAAAATTTTCTTTTATTAAACTTTGTATATATGATCATACCAGTAAAGTAATAAATAATAAATATAACAGTACAAAAGAAAAAGGTAATAAATTTGTACTTTCTAATTAAACTGATGTTCCTTTGGGGGAAATTTAAAATAAATAGTACTCTTCTGCTGTGATAACACTACCATAATTTAATAACAATTACAATAAAGAAGTTGAAACATCTCTATGTTAAAGATATTTAAATTCAGTAAAATGTTTCATACATACACTCAACCAACAAAAATATCATACCTCTCAGTTCATGCTCTATTGAACTCTTTAAAATTTTAAGCACAAATAAAAATTTCATGAGTCACACATTATGGCAGAAGTGAAATAATTCAAGTTTTGTTACTCATCTTTGTAATTACCGCGCTATCACTGTTTATTTCAAATATTCTGTTTAAACACAGTATATGGAGTTAACTGCTGCAGAAGGGAGCTGGAATGAGTCTCAACAGTCACGAAGTTACTCTAGGAACGCATCTGCTTACAGCTGAGCACGTGGGTGGGGTTCTATTAGTTTCCTAGGCCTGCTGTATGAAAGTACTTGGCAGTTTAAAATAATTGACATTCATTCTCTCATAGTTCTGAAGGTCAGAAACCCAAAACCAAGGTGTTGGCAGGGTCACACTCCTCCCACAGACCCTAGGGAGGACCCTTGGGTCTTCTAGTTTCTGGTAACTGTCAGCACTTCTGGGTTTGTGGCTGCATCTCTACCACTGTCTTCATATGTGCTCTCCTCTTCTCTCTGTATTTCTTTCCTGTATGTCTCCTATAAGTGTACTTGTCATTGGATTTAGGGTCCCCATTCCTCAATAATCCAGAATGGTCTCATCCCAAGAACCTTAATTATATCTGCAGAGATGATTTTTCAAAATTCACACAGGTTCTGGGAATTAGGATATGTGCATAACTTTGAGGGGCACCAATAACCCATTGCAGAGAACAGCTGAATAACTGGGAGTTCTCTGAAATCTCTGAAATCAATATTTATTAAAGGATAACATATTTAAAAAGTATGAACTAATTGTAAGCTTAGGTATATATTACTAAAACCCCCCAATTACCTTTGTTATCCTACTGCAGGGCACGAGCCTCTCTGTTTTCCCATCCTATAAATGTATCTGATGGCTCACCACCTCTTAGAACGTGTCCCAGGGAGTGGGCACAGGGCCCCTTCCTCTGGGATTTACCCTCAATTCTGTCTCATTTTTTCCCCTGACTCTCATTTTTCTCTCATCCTAGAAAATCCTTTCCTACTGTGAAGGACAGATGGTAAAGAAAAGATGGGAGCAAGTGAAATTTAAACTTCTCATACTGTTTTCTCTCCAAGTTTTTCCTATATGCCAACAGTTAGATTCCCTTAGGAGCCTAGGTATTCTAAACCATACAGTCATAAAAAGTCTCTTCCTCTCTTGTTTTATGGTTCTCATTTTTTCCTTAAGGCATACCACTCTTTGGGAGCATTGCTATAGAAAATGAAAATCTTTATCTGCAGCTCTTTTGGGTTATTTACTATGTTCCCCCACTTGCAGAGTAAAGACATCTCCTTAAGGCTCACTTATTTCTCAAGTGCTTCACTTGACCAGAAGTTTAAAATATTTTTCCTTAGGCCTCAGGCTTTAGAATCTGCTTAGCAGAGTTAGCCTGAGCAAGATATGGCTACGCATGAGGTCTTGACTGCACGTTCAATTCCTACATCCACAGTAATCACCATATATATGGTTATGTATATATATGATGTTACCATGTAGGTGTACGCCATCTAGGTTGCAGGTTGATTCCTTTATCCTAATTACCTGTAAGAGACAGGGGTTTATGATGTCTAGAAACTCAGTGTTGCCTTCTCCTCTGCAGCCAACTATCCTCTAAATGCATGCTCCCTCACATGTTATGCCTCCATTGAAAATATACGCTATAAAGCACAGCACATAAGGGTTGGTGACAAAGAGCATGATTTAATCCTCGGTTCGTGCAGACCAAAGGACACTCAACTGCATCATCCTTCCAAACACTGCTCCTACCCATCAGCGCCTTAGCTGCCTTTGCATATTGTAACTGTTAGATCAACAGGATATGTGCCATACCTTATTCAAAACTAAAAGTATAAAGAATATCTCTTTAAAAAGTCAAGTTTTTTAATTCTGGTAGCCTTCTCCCAAAACGTCTGTGAATTATTCTTTAAAAATGAGTTATTAAGCTTCTTCATTTGCTTGTGTTTCATTATTCATTCACCTCAGAGAGAACTAGAGCAGATGTAATCAAGAATTCTATTTCTACTACTGAGTTTCACTTTGTCTTCCATAATTTCATTATTATATTTTCCACACAGTTGCAATTTCCCTCTTTTTATACTGAGATTTACTATAAAGTTTCAGAATCATACTGGATACTGTATTTGCAGAATGTAGTTGTGACAACTTTCATTGAAAGTTTCTTTTATCTTACATATGCTTTCAAGCAAGATCTATATTCTGCTGTATGGGAGAATGGGAAACTGAGTTTGCCAAATGGGAGCTTTCTAAAAAATTACGTTGACGTTGTGGGGAGAGAGTGAGAGGGAGGCTGCAACTGTCAAGATTGTTTCCAGTGAGGAGTGTGCTATGTCAATCAAATAGGACCACTAGTATTTTCTTTCTAATAAAGATCATTCATAGTTCATAATACTTCAGAGTCCAGCAGGAAAAAAAATCTGGAAATTAACGCCTTGCATTTAGAGGAATGATTACAGTTGAGACTGTCCATTTATTTGTTGATTTTTTTAAATTCATGTGGCCTCCCCTACATTAGTCTGTAAGCTTAGTGAGGGCAGGGACTATGCCTCTGGCTTACTTGTCTGTTTGGTTCCACAAAGTACTCCAGTGCCTAGTAAAAAAAAAAAGTCTGATACACAATAAGTGCTTAATAAATATTTGTTATATGAATGAACTGTCTTCATTCCTTAGTAAAAAATGACAGCACTGAGATTGGGACTTCTGACTCTGATAGGAAAACTCACTATAATAATTAGTCTGTGGTTTTGCTGCTCATTTACTTCTAACAATTGCTTCAACTCTGCAAGATGGGTTTCTAGATGGTGTTGTAAACAGACATGATAATATGCATATGGTCTGATCTCAGGACCATTTGGGGGTCCCTTAATAATGACATTTTCCACCAGTCCCAGGAATCCTGTCTTTAATCGGGTAACAGGTTCAAAAGCTCACCTGCTCTACCTACAGTTTGTCATCATTACTCATTCATTTGCCTGATTTGGATCATAAGACTGAAACCCTGGGAGCCTTAAAAGAGACCTGGTTCAGCAATAGTGCATATGCAAATTTTCCCCTTGGCATCTACAAATAGAATAACTGTGGTAACAGATGCCTTCTAAATTTGACAGCAAAAATATATAGCTATTTAAATATCAGATGACTACAGACGTTAAAAGGGAACTCCCATTATCTGAGGTCAAACAGCACAGGAGAGTCATAAATTCTACCTTGTTGATCGATTCATATTAAAGGCCACTGGATCTACCCACATCTCCCTTTGCATATACATGCTCCCTCCTGCACAAAGCTGTGGTGGTACTCTGAACATTTCTGGAATTAAGAGATGTGTACCTTTACTGGTCAAACTGCCACGTTTCTCCTAGTCTACCTTCCCAGCTTTATACCTCGGCTTTTAAGACTCTCTCTAGAGAAGGATCCTCCCATCAGAGACCAACCACTGAATAAGTAAAAGAATGGCTTCTAGCCAAGTTGATTTTCTACCACTCTAACTCATTATTTGCAACAAGTTAAAGGTAAAAACAAGTTAAATACCAGACTAGTTTAGCATATATTGAAAAGTAATACTTCACAGAAATTAGTGAAAACAATAAATGTAAAATAAGGTCTTAAGCTGGCATTCAGAAGCAGCGCTGATGGAAGATGGGCAATGCTAGGAACGAACCCACACCCATTATGCAATAAACAAACATCCAACAACACCTTCATTCACCCGCAATAACCTTCTCTACTGGATGCTTGAAATGCTTCAGAAAGGTATGTTCATTATATCTCCATACCTTTCAATAGTCCCTTAGCAATGTCCAGAATGAGGTAATTTTAGAGCCATAATAAATTTTGGGATCCACTTGAATGAGGTGAGATTCACATTTCTTCATTATATAGTACAATCAACACAATTTGAATAAACATTTCCAGAGGTCTAAATCTGTAATGCAGACAGGGTCCAGCTTTGTATTACCAATCTTGGGGTTAAGGCTTAGGAAAAAGAGTGAATTTTATTTACAATGAGTTCTAGGTTCACTTAGCTTATTAATTCCCAGAGCTACATATATCAGTCAGGATCGGCTAGATTATACTGCTGAAAAAACACCAAATATCATTGACTTAAAACAACAGTGGTATATACCTCACTTATAGTACCTGTCAACCTCTGACTGGTTGGGCAATCACTCTACTCACTGTCACTGCATTCCACGCTGAAGCAGGAATCATTGTCAGGAAAGCAAACGTTGTTAGAAGGAAAGGAAAAGCTCTGGAGTGTCTTTGCACAAGTAATTAAATTCTCCTACTGGAAGTGATAGGTATTACTTTTGCTTATTACTTGTTGGCCAGGATTGTCACTTGCCCCAACCAAACAAGGAAGTTCAAGAAATATAATCCAATCCAGTGGTTGTAAAGTGACAAGGTACAAATGGTTAATAAGCAGCATCAATAACCTCACTTCATGAGCGTTAGAACTTCAAGAGAAAGGAAGGAAGCATTAAAGGGATGAGAAGATGTCAAAACAGTATCCTCCAGTGGAATAAGCCTTAGCAGGGCAGAGTTTTTCTCAGTCAGCCTTATTGTAGAGCTCCTATTATTCCAGACCCCTTTGTTTTTGCTTATTTGCCCTTTTCATTATCTAACATTCCCAGTGATATTCTACATTATTTTTTATCTTAGAATATCTTACAGGCTCCATGGGTAACAGATATAGCTGGTTGTTTTTGCTTCCTTTTTATTTGCAATATAGGATATACGACTCCTAAATCATCTTCACTGTTGCCTCTGAAATCTGGAGTGGAGGGATACCTGTGACTTAAAGTAAAATATCTGGTGTCTAAAAATCAAAAGGACTCTGATTAAAAGATAATCTTATGTTGATTGACTTTTATATCAAAGCTTCATATGATCACTGGATGATTTCTCTGATTAAATATTATGAAAATGGAGAGAATGATTTGTCCATCTCTTCATATATCATGAATCTTTAGGAGAGAGAAATTGCTGTTATTAGAAAAGGAACTGACCAATATAAATGGGAAAATTTATGTCTTTGAGCTGCATTTGACAGGCTATATTCTGTCTCCCTATAATATCGGCCAAAAGCACAAGATAAAAGCATTTTCTAAGATTCTGCAATGAAAATGAAGCTTAGTCTCTGTTCTGCATAAATTACTGGGTCACCACAAAGAGTTCAAGGTTACTGAAGGAGTGCAGTATTGACAAAAGGGAAATAGAGCTAGGAGGGGCAATTAAAGTAGAGATACAATAGAAGGGAAAAGAAAATACATAGAAGAAAACACAGCAGGTTAAATGCATTATTTTATTTTCATATCAATATTGGCATTGAGGAAAAAAAAACATTATTCAATGGTTCCCCTGCTACCTCCCCCAGTAAGTGCAGAGAGATGCTACTGAATACCAAACTCTCCACCATAGGTCACTGTATTCAAGGTCCTCTGTGCAGTAAATAGAAACGTTTGGCCCTTTGTCCTGGCTCCTGAGAGGTAACCTCTAAGCCCTTGGTACGCCCGGCCTGATAGGAGGGTCTTTATTTATTTGGGGCCTTGGGCCATACCAGACAGTCTATGCTAACAATGTGATTTATGGTGGCAGGTTGGGGGGAAGTTGGACTATGCTTACGAGCTCAACATCTAGAGAGGCTGGAGGCTAAGGTCAGCTATGTGTGCAACAAACAATACCCATGTGACTAAGCCCCAATAAAACCTCTAAACACAAAGACTTGGGTGAACTTCCCTGTTGGCAATCAGCTGTCACCAAGATGGTAAGGCTATGCATGGGTTGGAAGTTGATAGCCTCTTGATTGACATGGGCCCCAATCTCTCTTTATAACACACCAACATTTTTTACCAGATACTAAATATGCAGCAAACCAAACCTACTGTTCCCTAAACTTCTCCAATTATACAACTTTCCTGGGAAGCAATCTAACAGGAAAAAATAAATTTACTGAAACCCTGTTTCATTTGCCAAAATATCAATTTGTTAATGACACTATGCCAAATTCACCAAAGACACTGACTTCCTAAAGACTTCTTTCTTCTTGGTTTCTATTAATAATCTTCATGAGAATTTTTATTTAATGGTTTGACAGATTGTAGGATGGCTGAAGAGTTAGAATTCCATGTCCAGATCCCTTGCCCCTTTGTTTCTCTTAGTTCCATGCTTCAGTTTTCCCTCCTTCTGTCCTTTATTCCCTTTTATGTAGCTCCTTGATGTTTCCTGCCCTCTAGGGCTTTTCAACTCCTTGGTCGCCTTTCTCTCTGCCTCTGTTTTCCTATTTTTTATCTATGCCAAACATTTTCCATCTGCCCCTTCAGATCGGTTTCCTCTTCTCCATTCTCCTCTCTTCCCCAAGACTGACCTGTATGGATGGCATCAGTGGGCTCTGCCCCAAGACTGACCTGTATGGATGGCATCAGTGGGCTCTCTTGCCCTCTGGCTTTCAGAAGGGTTAGGCCAATAGGAAACACTAGCAAGAAAATGAAAGAGAGCAAAAGAGGTTGGGATTATTATGCCTACAGTAGCTATAGCTGGCACTACCCACAGACTAAAAGTCATAGCCCCTGTCAGATAGCTCTCCAGCCAGCTCTCTCATCTACAGACTCCAGAAACTTCTCCCTCCCCTTAAACTTTCAAGACTAGGGGTGGCACACTAGTCTGGGGGTACTATTCCTGGGACACTATACTATTTTTGTGGTTTCCCTACACTCTATGGACACCTTTGAAATAGTCCCTTTTTATAGGCCTTTTTGAATTAACCTAATTTGGAAGTGTCATATATTTTTCTTTACGGAACACTGTCTTTTAGTATCCCTTACTCAATGTCCCTCAGTCTTCCACTTCTTCTCTGCTCATAATTTTTCACCCTTTGGGAGGGAGCAGTGGCTGAGACTCGACTATGGACTCATCTTCCTCTCTCTTCTCCAGCTCCCTTTACTTGCATGAGGATGCATGGTGGGGAGGGACTGAGGGATGCAGAGGAAGTCACTAGATGTAGGGAGATAGAGATGGGAAGGGGTAGAAGAAAGCCTGAGGAGCAAATAAATAAAAAATAATGGTTAGCCTGAGAGGTAGAGAGAGGTCAGGAGGAGAGCAGGAGAGCCCGGAAGCTTGGTAACAACGGAATTCTGGTAGCCACAGCCTCCATCCTGCACCCATCCATTGTGAATGGCTAGAAACTCAAAATGTAACTTTAATACTTTTTTTTTTCATTTGGTAAAGATCATTTGTTGAATTGATGTTTGACCAATAGATGAACTTTTTTTGTTTGCTTATTTTGCTTCATCTTATTCTTTCTCTACTTTTTCTTCTGAAAATACGACTCATTAAAATCCAAAGATCTGGTGTTAAGTGCCTCCAGTACTTTGAAACCTTGCATGCTGTCCCCCAAGACACACGTTCTTCTGCCTGTCCAGAGCATTACCTTAGTGCTATCCAAGAAAAATTTCAGTGAGCAAAGTTAGAAAGTTAGGAAAATGTAATTGAAAGCTACTGAAATAGGAGAAAGAAAGCAGAACGCAGTCTGAACTAAACGCCACTGGAAGAAAGTGGAAGAGGTTTGAAGGAGCTGGAGTGGAGGGGGCAGAGCACAGGCCATTTCCTTGGGCCTTTTCCTTGGGCCATTTCCTTGGGCCTTTTCCTTGGGCCACTTCCTTGGGCCATTTCCTTGGGCCTTTTCCTTGGGCCTTATCCAAAGGAAAAGTAAACTTTCGTCTCTAGGACAGGGGGCTAAAAACATGGAGCAGGAAGTTAGGCTCTTGTCCTCCCCCACAGATCGGGAGGCAGGGGTATTATCTTCCGTTGTGATTACATTTCAAAGGGATGACTCCCAAGTCCTTGAGAAAGACAGTCAGCGGTTATAACTGGCCAGTGCCTTTTGATTTTTCTAATGGGTGGAGAGAAGGAAGGGTTACTCGCTGAGGGGGATCTCCCCTGCCCCCAGCCTCCTGCCCCCTCACAACACCCACCTTCCAGCAGCCCATGCTTAGAGAGCTTGACTCAGGCCTTGGCTGAAGCATTCGAGTTGATTCTTTGCTCCTCCAGACAGGTAGGTGGAGCGTCACCATCTCTCACCTCCTGCCCTTCATGAGCCACAGTCTGCATGGGTGCTGACACCAGCACTGCAGCGCTCAGAGCCTGTGAGTACTGTGGCCCCATTTAGACCTGAGGCTGCACAGCCAATGGGGAAACCGAGGCTGGCCTCATCTCACCCACGGCATGATGCCCCCTTTCGGGCAGGTCAGTGGGACATTCACCTGTCATCCCTGAGCGCTGGCCTTTTTTTTGTATGCATCAGTGTGTTTATATATATATATATATATATATATATATATAAAGTCAATAGTTTGGATATGATTCAAAATCTCAGCATCTGTTTACATCAAAGCAGAGACTTTTTGGCCAGAGACTTTTAGAAAGTTTTATATCACTAAAGGGTAGAAAAAATTTATGAGTTTTCTAAAGTAAATGCTCCAAGAAAAGAGAGGGAAGAGACCATCTGGATTCTGTAAGGGTCGGCTTATAGGGGAGGGACCTAGAGTCAGGAAGAACGTATCTCAAGTTTAGTCAAACTGATGGAAACATTAAGGCCATCTTTGTCAGCGCTCTGTCTATTTTAGAGCCATTTATGTGTCTGTCACATTCCACATATGCACTGTGAGTTTTGCGAGGGCCTGAAACTTGCCTTGCCGCTACTCATACCTCTCTCGTGGGGCACTGTAATTAAAAGGTAATTGTATAGTATGTATTGAATCAGCATAAATACTAGACAGTGATAATTGTGTGTGTGAGTTCACGTGTCTGTGCTGATGCAAGGCTTGTTTCTGAATTCATCCTATTCCTTCTCTTTTAAGGAGCTCCTTTGCCCTCTATCATGCACAGAGTTAGAGATGGAATTCTAATAATGCTTGAAGTACTCTAGTCTTCTGACCCTGAGATGTGCCGACAACTCATATTAATTGCCTATCTTGCTGACATTTCTCCGGAAGTACATGCCATTTTCTCACAGAAAGGCTCTGTCAAAATGAGGAGGTAAAGCAAGGAAGTCTGGATGGAAACACCAAGAGCATATTTTGATAGGGATACAGACGCTCCACCATCTTCTCAAATGTCAGTCTTAGAATCCAGCCTGTGCAGGGAAAGGTGAGAGAGGGCAGAGACGTGTGCTGAGTCCACAGGATGATTCCTGAGTCTCTGATCCATTGTGTGCTATGACTAATGCACTATCTAAAGGACCACTTAGCAAATAACTCCTACATTGCCTATGCCCTCAAGTTTCCTCCCCAAAGATACTGAGTGTACATGATTTGCCCCTGAAATAAAAAAGCCAGGATTGATAGTCAGAGCTTCTGGAGTCTCTGCACCACAAATGTAAAAATAAACAAAAAATTCAAAGGGTCTTAGGCTGCCTTAAGATTATCCTTTGAATGCAGAGCTGAAAGTGCTTTTCCTCCAGCTCTGATCATTAGTCTTTGCCTACCATAAATGAGAAATCAACACAATGTGCAATAGAAAGTCAATCACTCTGGAGGGTCTTGCAAATGTGTTGGTCATTTGAAAAGATAAATCATCTCCAATCGCAACGCAGTAATCTCATTTGAAGCATTCTCATCTCAAAAATGGCAATACACTGAGTTGTTTGCTTAGAAATATGGTAAGAAAGGCTTTGCTCAACGTTTTATCCCTACAGTAAACATAGCCAAGGTTTTCTAAGGCACTAATCCCTCTGGAGCTCTTTGCCTAGTATGAATGCAAATGCAGGAGACCCTTGCCTCCAGCATGACAATAAAACCATCTTCTTTAAAGAAAGGAGCCCTAACCCTTCCTTCTTTGGTTTTTCCCTTTCTGCCTTCCATTAAACAGACGCGCTTGGTGAGTCTACTCCTTGTAGATGTAATCTGGTTAAAATGAGGTCATATTTGATAGGGTGAGTTTTAATCTAATACGACTGGCTTTATTTCAAGAAGAGAAGACAGAGACACAGGGAAGAGGACACCATGTGAAGACAAATAAAAACACAGACAATGGCCATGTGAAGATGGAGGCTGAGACTGGAGTTATGCTGCCACAAATTAAGGACCCAGGGGGCTATTAAAAGCTAGAAAATGCAAGGAAGCATCCTTCCCTAGAGGCCCCAGAGCATGGCCCTGCCAACACCTTGATTTTGGACTTCTGGCCTCAAGAATCATGAACCAATAAATTTATGTTGTTTTAAGCTTTCTAGTTTGTGGTATTTTGTTACACAGCAGCCCTAAGAAGGTAATACAAATGCTTAATTGCCTTTCAGAAAAGGAAGCTGGGAAGTGTCATAATATCCAGCACTGAACAAAATTATCGCTTGTCAGAACCTGGGGTTTCCCCCTGGGCTTCGGCAATGGTTCTGCCCAGTGAGAGGAAGGAGCCTGACAAGTCTCCGTTCAAATTCCAACTCTGCTTCTTGCTGGCCGAGTTATCTCAGGTGGGGATGTAGCCTCCATAAGCTTGCTTCCTCTCTGTAAAAATGGGTGTAATGATAGCTACTATGCAATGTTTTGGTTTTGGTTTTAGGATTACAGAAGATGATATATGTAAAACACCTCACATGTTAAACTTTCAGTCAGTCTAGGTTCCTTCCTTTTCTCTCTCCTTTATCTTCCTAGGCATACACCTTCCCAACAACCACCCATCAACTAATCCCCACTGAGGTTCCAGCTGATAAGAGCTTCACATTTTATGTATCCCAGAGATATCTGTAATTTAACAGACAACTCTTAAAGGCAGAAAAGCCCTTGAGGTCAAAGCAAAGAATTCTATTAGAAAACTTCAGGCTTTTTGATAGGCAGTGGAATACTTATCTTTTGAGCTGCAGAACTTTGCAGAAGGCAGTCAGAACACACCTAAAAGGCCTCTGGCCCAACTCCTGTGGCTATCCCTGCTTGTTAATCATTTCTTTTTGGAAAAATGATTCCTTATGTTCTCTAATCTGTTGCTTCTTTTTGTGCATTCATTTATTAATCAATTATTCCTTTATTCTTTTATTCATTCTCTCATTCAATTTATTAAGTACATAGTCTATGCAACACTTTCTAAGTTACAAAGATCAACTTAACAAAGCTCCTGCTTGCTTTAAAGGAGCTTGTAGGCTAGCAGTCAAGAGGAGACACTCAGAAAAACAGATAATAAATATAATTTAGAAATTTCTAATATTCAGAACTGAGATTTTTATTTTTGTGAGTCCTTTCTAAGCAATCACTTAATCTCATAACTTTCTGTCTTTTCTCTCCTCTCTTCTTCCCTCCTTCTCATCTTTTTTCCTCTTTTGTGTTTATTTTCTACCTTTCTTCATTTTAAATTTGCATTTATGAGAGTAAAAGCTGATGTGCCTGTAATAAGCCATTTTCTTATATTTGTGTGTATGTATGTGTGTTAGTGTGTACATCTGTGATAATCTACAAGTGAAATTTGTTTTTTCTCTCGTATTAGTCTAAATTACTTATAAAGAGATGGCTCCTCCATTCTCTATTTTCTCTAGTCCATGCAGCAAACAGCTGACAAATTAATCCTTTTAAAACAAGATTTTTCTATTTAAATGATTGCTAGACTTAGAATCCATATATCTGAATTTATGCTCTACCTCTATTCTTAAATACTTGTTAAGTCTTTTTTATCAGGAGTAGTAAGACTAATAAGAATAGTAGTAGTAGTAGTAGTTTGTAATAGCTGACACTTATTGAGTATTTATTTATGTACTACACACAGTGACAAAACTCAAGGAGAATTAGTTTTCTATGTCAGTAATTCAAAGGGAAGTATATTCCTTCTTTCATTTTTAATATAAGCTCTCAAAAGTTTTATAAGAAACAATAGCTTTGAAAGTCAAAGTATTGGATTTGCTTGAATCACGTGTTTCTGAGAAAAGTCTATTGAAAAACATAAAAGAAATCCTTACAGAAAGCAAGATATAGAGTAGATGCCTTAACAATAAATTGAAAAAGAAAATAAAGAATTATGTCCAAGGGGAACTAAATGAGGATCAACCAGCCTGGGAAGGGACAGAAGACTGGAATATGAAGAGGCATGGTCTTGGATACCTAGGACAATGAGGGTGGACCTAGAGGTTGGAGAGGATCACATAAAAGGGAAAGAGTCAGGATTGAGAGACAGCCCAATGTTATCACTGTGACCAGAAAACTGCATATTTGAGGAACAATAGCTATGATAGTTAATTTTATATGTCAACTTGTCTGACCATGGGTACCCAGACTAAACATTCTAGATGTGTCTGTTAGGGTGTTTTTGCATTTGAATTGGTGACCTCCCCAGTGTGGGCGGGCATCACCCAATCCACTGAGGGCCTGAATATAACAAGGTGGAAGAAGGAAGAATTTGTTCTTTCCTGCCTGATTACTCGAGCTGAGACATCCATCTTTTCCTACCCTTGGTGTTCCTGATTCTCAGGCTTTAAGACTCAGACAGAATTACAGCACTGGCTTTTTTGGGTCTCCAGCTTGCAAGACAGTAGATCGTGGGACTTCTCAGTCTCCATAATTGTATGATCCTACCTATAATCTCCTATTGGTTCTGTTTCGCTAGAGAACCCTGAAAAATACAATGGCTATAATTTGAATGAATACATGTTTCCATGTTAGCTCTTCAGATGCCAGTGTCTTCCCTCTTTAGCTGCCTGCAAGACAGCCCTGGCTTTCTCGGCAGAAAAAGCCTAAGTCTTTGATGATTTCCTTCCAAACGGATCCACAGGAACATCCCTCCTTCCAGTAGCTCAGAAAACTTGTTAACACATCAAACACACCTGAAGCACTTAAGATGCTTCAGAAGAAAAGACTCCAAAAGCTATAATTTAAACAGAATGGGCCTAAGTGGCAACTTACCACTAAAAACCAACGTTGATTTATGTAGGGATAGCACCTGTAATATATTAACCGCTGAATTGCCTGGGCATAGTTTCAGACTCTACCCATTTTAGAATGCCTCACGAGTAGAGCAGCACACCTAGACTAAAAATACATCAACCTCCCACACACTTCAGGATCTTTCAAGATGCCAGAATGTGCTCTGGGATAAAGATTATCCATCTCAAACAGTTTAGTAATAAAGATGGTGAGAAGAATTAATCCTAAATCACACAATTTTCTCAGTGGCTTCTAAATTTATGGGGACATATTTGAGAGTTCCCCTATCTCATTGAGGAGGGGGGCGGGGGAAGAGGAGATGAAGTGGGGATTAGATTTTCTAACAATGACCACAACAATATATTACATTCTATATCTAATACAGTCCTCTGCAGTGTGACTTTGCCATGCTGTTTTAATTGCCTTCTATTCATCCCATCGGTTAGGGAGGGATTCTCACCCTTGAAGATGGCTGAACACACAATACTCAACAGTGGACAGATGAGATCAATAGCAGGTTATCAGTCACATATATTCATAGTCCCAGGGAAAGGGACACCACGTGGTATACACTGCCACCTGGGGGCTGCACTTGGGAACAGAGTGAAAATCCAAGGGCTGTGAGAGGCAGGCTTTGTAGTACCAAGAAGGTGATGGTGACCCCTGGTTCAGGCTGCACAGTGTGACTGGCTTGTTTAAATAGTCCTGCAAGCTGTCAGGAAACAGAAACAAACTACTCAGAAATAAGTAGGAACTGTGCCTGCTCCCCTTAATAAGGAGGGTTGTTTGGTTAGGACACTTTATCTGTGAGAGCAGAGTAGGGAAGGAAACTTGCAGTTAGGCCGTTCAAGGTGAGGCCCTGGTTTTATCACATGTCAAGACAGCATATAGCATTGGTCCTTAATTTTAAGCCTTACACAACATGTGCCTCCCTAAAGGGGAAGTGTCTAATCCTCTTGTAATCAAGAGAATGTGGTGAAAGTGATACCATATAACTTCCAAGAGGGTAGGTCACAAGAAACATGCAGCTTGTTGGAATGTTTCTTCTCTGGACAGTCTTCTCTCGGAATCCCTTTTGTGATACATAGAAGAACAGATGAAGGTGGCCAGTTGAGAGTCCCTGGGTGTTCTGCCTGTATGGACTGCCATTTGGAGAAAAGAAAAAGAAGAGGAAAAGGGAAAGAAAACCTCAAAACCTAACCATATGAACAGAGCATCTGTTTAAACCCAGAAGATATTAACTTATCCTTATATTGTAAGATGAGATAGAAGAAACCAGCAAGAAAACAGAAGAAATTTTACTTTTTTTTTTTGCACATCTAGTTTATGCTGAGGGAAAATATACTTGCCACTTATGTTTCTTCAGTCTCAACATTTAACAAACAATTAACACATGCCTATCATGTGGCTGTAACATCCCAGTTTGGAGATGTCCTTGGGGTCTGGAACAAAGGGAGCAGAGCTAGGGACACATTCTAGGAGCCCACAGCTGACCCTGCTGGGCAGGAAAGTAACTGGAAGAATACAATGCATTGTAAGAGGTTCTCTTAGGTGTTTGGCATGGTGGTAGAACAGAAGAGAGGCCCTCCAGCCTCTCTAACTGGAGGCCCTCTCTTAACTGGAGAGTCAGAAAAGGGAAATGGAAGTGGTTAAAGCAGATTGATTATATGTTCCTCCTAGTACTCTTAATACTATTAATAAGCTGCCAGGCATCCTGTAGATGTGAAGTAGAATAACAGAATTAAGAGATCATTCTTCTGCTCCTTCATGAGTCATCCCCCCACCCCAAACTTTCCAGATTGTCTCTACTTATAATCTCAGTGTTCATCTTCCATTACTCCTGGAGCAGGCCTGAGTTTAATACAGTCAGAGGGCTGTACCATTCCAACATCAACTTCCTTTCTATTAAAGTTTGTTTCCTTGCTCTCAGATTCAAGAAACGAGTTTTGAAAGACCACATAGTTCGGGGAAAAGATTTGCCATAGGTTCGCTAACGTCACCCTGTCTAGGGTAAAACATCCTTCCCTTAAAATGGGCTGTTCGGGCAACATGGTTCTTAAAGTCCCTTCTGCTCTAAACTATAAACCTGTGAGATATTTAATAGAGAGAAGAAGAGAAAGCACTGGTATATTTGATTTGTCAGGCTTATACACATGGGAACATTTCTTAATTTCTCTTCACATTATATTTTAATCTTGGTCTTTGTAAATTGGGATTACTAGTGTCAATATTACTATGTTTGTATCAATCTTGGTTGCAAGTGATAGAGAACAAATATACTTAATGTAGCAGAAACGTAATCTACTGAAAGTATAAAGGGTAGTTCATAAAATGAAGAATCGTCAGGAACGAAGGAAAGCTCCCCAGTTATCAGAAAGTCAAGAATGGGCAGAATGCTGAGGAAGCTAAAGTCATTAGTACCACAGCTATGGTCACACTAGCACGGGAACTGCATGGTTAACACTGGGAGCCACCACTAGCCCAGATGTCACGGGCACCACGGATTCTGGATCCATCTTTGCTTTCTAGCACTGAGCATGCTTCATTGTATTACTGGTTCCACTTCAAAGTGACAGGGAGAAATATCCAACTGGCCAAGCCGAGCTCATATGCCTCCACTGTACCTATAGAGGACGGGGAAAAGGAGTCTTTGGACCTCTTTATTTCTATAGTAGTGGGCTATGTTTTCGCCAGGTCTCTCATATTGGGAAGCCCCCTACAAATAAGTCATTTTTGCACTATAACCTTATGAGAAAATTCCAGAAGTCAAGTGTGGTATGTCATGCCTGGCAAACAGTAGGTACACAGTTCCTGGGGGCTATATTTAGGAACTGGGCTACCCTGGCTGCCTACCCCATAACTGGGGTGTTAAAAGTATCTAAGTTCATCAAGGATGCTAATGAGACCCAAAATACACAGTCTCATGATTCATGAGAAGCAAACACAGCCAAGTGTCTGAGCTCAGCACGGGCCAGAGAGCGCTGAGGCTCAAGGTTTTAACAGCACTATGGCAAAAGCTGCCGCTTTCCATATCCCAGTCCCTGGTGGAGACTCCGCTTGGTAACCCTCCTCTCTCTAAAGCCTGTCAGCAGAATCCGCTTCAGAGACGGTGAGCAGCTGGCCACTGGGGTAAGAGCTCTATCAACTGCTCTTGGTAACTGCTGCCTCTAGGGAGCTGGCCTAAAGAAGCTATTCATTTCCTCCTCTGTACATCCTCAAACAAAATGCTTATGGTAAAGAGGTTTCTCCCTTTTTTTTTTTAATTAATTAATTTATTTATTTTTGGCTGTGTTGGGTCTTCATTTCTGTGCGAGGGATTTCTCTAGTTGTGGCGAGTGGGGGCCACTCTTCATCACGGTGCGCAGGCCTCTCACTATCGCGGCCTCTCTTTGTTGCGCAGCACAAACTCCAGATGCGCAGGCTCAGTAGTTGTGGTTCACGGGCCCAGTTGCTCCGCGACATGTGGGACCTTCCCAGACCAGGGCTCGAACCCATATCCCCTGCATTGGCAGGCAGATTCTCAACCACTGCGCCACCAGGGAAGTCCCTCTCTTTTTTTATTAAGGATCGTGATAGCAGTAGAATCCACAGGATTTTTTTGTTTTAAGAATTTGTGAAACACTTTCATGTGTATTGTATCATTTCAACCTTACAATATCCGTGGGGGAAACTAATACTCAGAGAGAAGTAACTTGCACAAGGATGCTCAAAGGGGCAGTTGGGTAATGAAACATAGGGCTGTGTGACCCCACAGTCCTTATTTTCACTCTACCACTTTCTAAACCTATCACAGTACATAAGGAAGTCACATAATAAATGTCTAGAAGGTCAGAGTTTAAGGAAAATTTTTTTATATATGTATAATCTATATTCTTTTTTTGATTCTTTTCCACCATAGTTTGTTACAAGATATTAAATACAGTTCCCTGTGCTATACAGTAAATCCTTGTTGTTTATCTCTTTTATACATGGTACTGTGCATCTGTTAATCCCATATTCCTAGTTTATCCCTCCTCCCCTCCTCCCCTTTCGTAACCATAAATGCATTTTCTATGTCTATGAGTCTGTTTCTGTTTTGTAAACAAGTTCATTTGTACTATTTTTTAGATTCCACATATAAGTGCTATCATATGATATTTGTCTTTCTGTCTGACTTACTTCACTTAGTATGATAATCTCTAGGTCCATCCATGTTGCTGCAAATGGCATTATTTCATTCTTTTTATGGCTGAGTAATATTCCATTGTATATATGTACCACATCTTCTTTATCCATTCATCTGTTGATGGACACTTAGGTTGCTTCCATGTCTTTTGCTATTATAAATAATGCTACAGTGAACACGGGTGCATGTATCGTTTTGAATTAGACCTTTTGTCTTTTCCAGATACTATATGCCCAGGAGTGGGATTGCTGGATCATATGGTAACTCTATGTTTAGTTTTTTAAGAAACCTCCATACTGTTTTCCATAGTGGCTGCACCAATTTACACTTTCACCAACACTGTAGAGGAATCTGAAAGGGGAACTCTTAAATTCATTTCTTAAATGAATTAGCAAGTGTTTGAGAATGAAGTCCCTGGAGATTACATAATTTTTCCATAAAATTATCTAAGTACAAGGACCACCTTGAAATAAGGCTCTGAGACTAATGCAGTGCTACAAGACAATCTGCACAGTTGGAGCTGTTATGTTTGTTGGTTTGTTTTCAAATGGAGACTGCATTCATATACTCTGCGATCTAAGGCTCCTAACTTGGAATCCTGGTCTGCGTCTTCTCTGCCTTCTCAACTGCTTGAAGCCTCAGTTTTCTTATCTGTAAAGCCTACATTTGGGGTTTGCCATGGTTGATACTTATCATGACAACTTTTCCCTCTATAGAGCCTCCTGTCCTCTGGATTCCAGGGAAGTCTACTATGAATTCCCTAATTACCTGCAGAATACAAGAAGGCCTGGCTTCCATCCATAGTATGTGGAGGTGGCTAATTTCCTTCTGATTTTGACCCTAAGTTCCATCAACTCCAAAGCAGCACAGGCACCTTAGAAAGAAGGAGGGAGGTAGATGTCAAGATATTCACTCCACTCTGCCCGTGTCTGAATCAGAGCCAAGCAGCAGTATTACCAACTTTCATTCTTTTTGCACAAGATTTAGGAGTTGTCTTCATATTCACTTGATATCAACTTCCAAAGCTAGATGGTGTTCCTATAAGGCCATACAAATGGGGCCACGGAGGATTCAAGAATAAAGCAAGCTCTACTAGGGGGTTCTATGCATTTCAACGGCTTTGATTTTGCTAGAGATTTGAAGGTTTTTGAACTACAAAGGTAATTGAGATCTTCCTTTATTAGCTGAACTTTCTGGAGAAGTTCATGGGAATTCAGAGTTGTTTGATGAGCTGATGTAACCTGTTTCTTGGAATATCACAACCACATGGGACAAAGTTAAAGTCAAAGATATCAGTCATGCATTCTTTGCATTCTTCTAGAATCTGAACTTGAGGTGCTCAATACGTAAGGCCAAAAAGAAGTGAGTAAACACAGGAAAAGGGCAAGGGTAGAGGTAAGGACATCTTGATGTGGGAGCCAAGAAGAATGAACAAAGCTCATGTTCTGATGATCTCAAGCTGCTGACTTGTAGTGCAACTTTTCTTTGCCACAAACTAGTCTAGAGAATGGTTATCTTATCAATTCAGGTCCCTTTCAACCATGGGAACTTCACACTTTACAACGGAGCTGACAAACGCCTTGAAGGATGAGTAGGATGTCTGTCAGTAAGAGATGAGGGAGCATTCAGTCAAAGGAAACAGCCTAGGGGTATGAAAATATACATTGTGAACCATCAACAAATAATTGGGTATAGGGCAACTACCATTTAGTGAGGGGAAATGACAGAGTTATAGCCATAATTCAATTTACAAATGATATGCTTTAGTCATAAGATATATCACATCTAGACCTCAAACATGATACACTTAAACTTTGGTGCTTTTGTATTTCTTACTACTTACTCTACTTATTAAAATGTTTTAAGTGTCCTATCTTACACCATACATAAAAAAAATAACTCAAAATGGATTAAAGACTTGAAAATCTGAAACCAGAAACCAGAAGACTAAAACCCATAAAACATGAAACACATAAAATGGAACCCTTGTAAACTGTTGGTGAGAATGTAAATTGGTACAACCACTATGGAAAGTAGTATGGAGGTTCCTCAAAAAATTAAAAATAGAACAACCATATGATCCAGCAATTCCACTTCTAGGTATACATGTAAAGAAAATGAAAACACTAGCTCAAAAAAGTATGTGCATTCCCATGTTCACTGCAGCATTAGTTACAATAGCCAAGATATGGAAACAACCTAAGTATCCATCCACGAATGAACAGATAAAGAAATTGTGATATATTGAAGGAGCACAGAATATGCCACCCCAAAATATGCCATTTTGGCATATGGATTATTTTGAGCAAAAGGCAATGCAGCAGACTCAGGAAAAACTTTGACCTCTCCCCTAACTACCTAAAAGAATTTAGATAAAGGGCCTGCACCAGAAGAAAAGCTATTACCAGAGGTAACTTTTTTATCTGAAAGATCTATCTGCATGGCAGGGCAAACTTCTAATTACCAAACATCTGTTCTTATCATTCAGTGAATCATTCTCCTCCCCTTTGAAGCCCCAGAATCCTATCTCATTCCTTAGCTCAGGATGGCATATAAGCCTCAATTGCCCAATTTGCCCTTGAGTCTCATATCTTTGGGTCTTCTGTGTGTATAAAATTAAATTTGTTTTTTCTCCTGTTAATCTGTCTTATGTTAATTTAATTACTAGACTAGCCAAAGAGAGGAAGGAAAATTTTTTCTGTCCCTACAATATATATACAATGGAATATTACTCAACCATAAAAAAGAACGACATCATGCCAATTGTGACACCATGAATAGACCTTGAGGGCATTATGCTAAGTGAAATAAGTCAGAGAGAGAAAGACAATACTGTATGATCTCACTTACATATGGAATCTAAATACGAAAAAAAAAAAACCCTTATATATAGAGAGAACAGATTAATGGTTACCAGAGATGGGGGGTGGGAGGAAGTATAGATTCTGAATAAATTTATGTAAACTTTAATAAAAATGCAATCATAGATCCTATAATAAAAGAGGTTTTAATTACCCATGGTGTTATGCTTGGGTGATTAACTATGACCCCAAACCTGAAAAAACTGACAGTCTAAGAGTCACACCTGTGAGCCATCTGCACTGTGAATGTTGTAGAATCTTAGGTAGGGAAGTAGGGACATATCAAGTGCCATAGCCTAGCACAGTGGTTCTCAAAGCCTGAATTCTAGGCCAGGAGTAACAGCATTAATTTGGATCTTATTAGAAAGTTAAATTCTTTGGTCCCACCCCAGACCTACTAAATCAGAAACTCTGGGGATGGAGCCCAGCATTCTGTGGTTAACAAGCCCTCCCAGTGATTCTGGTGTGTGTTAAAACAGGAAAACTACTAGGCTGGTGGCTAGGAATACAAACTTTCTCAATTCATAGCTCAGATCATAGCTCTGCTATTAACAGCTGAGTGAGCATCGGGCAAAATAATTTCTCTATGATTGTTTCCTTATAAGGGGGATAATATTAACACATGCCTCAGAGGCTTATTGTGAGAATTAAATGAGTCAACATTGCCTGACCCCCTACTAAGCACCATCTAGCTCTTGCCTTTAGGGTAGAAATGGCACGAACTTTCAGTTCTGCCTTGACCTCTCTTTTAGACCTTGGAAGCACTGTTTTTTAGAACTGTCTGACTATTTTCAATTATACAATGAGAACAATCACCTAGGTCCCTTTAACGTTTGAAATGGATTCTTCAGTAAGGAGCTGCTTTTCTGTCCTTAATGGGAAGAAAAATATCCCTTATGTTTCAATGATGAAAAAAATACCCATTATATCTGATCTACTCTTACCACAAGCCTCAGGACACAGTTTCCAGAGTAAATTATAAGAGCCACAGGCAGCAACTATTGCTTTTCAAGCAGCTCCGTAATCCATCATTCTGCCTTCACTTATATTCCCGCAATTCACCTGGATGCAAAGAGGTTTCTACCTAACTTTTAGCAAAACATTAGGAATTCAGGCTCCGAGCTAAAATCCTTGTCTTCATTTTGTTTAATATTTTGAAGAATCTGACTCTTTAGTATTGATTGACTGACCAAGCAGACAATCAAGATGCTTAATCAATAACAGTCACTCATTTGGTGCCTTGTTGTCCTTCCAGAGCAATAGGTGGTTGAGCTCCTTTGACCTTCTTTTTTAATTAATTCCAGACTTTATTAATAAGCCCCTTACAAGCCTCCAAAGCCCGTCAAAATTGCATCTCTCAAGAAGGAACTGTTCCCCCTGGATTTTCCTGAAATCAATGAGAGTGAAGCCAAAGCCACAGGAGGCAAAACTGGTGTGATGACAGAAGGACAAGGGGGAGCTGGGTATGTCCCATGAGCTGACCTGACAGCTGATGGATGGAAGCCCAGACCCTGAGGTAGAGCCCTGGAGAATGCCCCCACCCCTGCTATTTGGCTCAGGGCAGAATACAGGAATGGCTAATTGGCATTGCTTCTGACTTCATCGCTTTTGCCCAGAAGCAAAAGTCACTGGAACAGGAAAAAGTAATTTGGGTTCCCAGAAGAAGCACATGTAATTCTGTACGGTGCACTCAACTAGAAGTTCAGAGAATCGACTGCCAAGTGGCTGCCCCTGCATGGACCTCAGTTTCTTCATCACTCAAATGACAGGATCTTCCTGGATGGTTTCTTGAGTTCTCTACCTCTGATCTTCCATAATTACTTCATTTCTCAGAGCTACTTCTCTCACTGCAGACATAATTACCAGGGCAAGACTTGTGTAGATCTGGGTCCTCTGGACAGATGCCAAATTCCATTCCTTTATGAATTGTTTCACGGCCCATTACAGATGTTCCACACAAGTGACCATATTTGCCTCTTCTAGTCAATAAAAACATATTCAGATTTCAAGGGCTAAAAATCCAGCATTATATATATTTAATTCTATCACTTAGAATCTTATTTTTGGACAAATAAGAAAGATTAAAAGTAAGAATGGTATAACCTATAGCTGTACACACCACCTAAAATAGACAATAATTATATTTTGTAAAATTTGCTTCATTTCTTTTCTTAAATTATGAAAAGATACACATTGTAAATGAACTTACAATGCACTCTGCTTTATCTACGATTCCGTTCTAGCAAATTTCCTTCCATCCCCAGGCAACCATAAATTTTATGTGCATTATTCTAGTACATTTTAAAATACACATGGATATATTAATGGACTGATAGAAAGATGGATAAATTCATGAATGCATAACAATTCCTGATAGATATGGATAGGTAAATGGACAGACAACACTCATTTATATATATTTGTGTATAGTATTATCTATGGTTTTAAATTTGCATATATATTTATTATATGTATCATTCTTCAAATAGCCTATTTCCCTCAAAACTTATGTTTTTGAGATGACCAATGCTATAAAGAAGTCTAGTTCATTCCTTTTAATTGATGTCAAGTATTGAATTATACAAATATATCATATTTCATTTTCCATTTTTCCAGTATTAGATTTTGATCATTTGTAGCATTTTCCTATTATTGAAAATGGTGTCATAAATACCCTTGCACAAGTCTCCTATTGCACATTTTAGAGAATTTCTATAGAATATAATCCCAGAAGTACAACTGTTAGTTGTAGGGTTGCACATTGACAATTTTAGTAAGTAGTATTGTAAAACTGCTCTCCAAAGTGTTAACATGATCCTGTGATTCCATTTTCCCACATCTTTGTCAACACTTGCTACTGTTAAACTTAACTTTTGCTAGTCTAATGGATGTAAAATGGTGTCATATTTGTATATTTCATTTTGTCTCATGTTTGCAGTTCCTAGATCATTGTAGTTGAAAATTGTTTCATGTTTAATGACATTTCAGGGTTCTTCTTCTATTAATGACCTATTCTAACCCTTGTTTTCTTATTCAAGTTATTTTATTTAATGACTTTTATGAGCTATATATATACATAACCTATAGCTGTACACACCACCTGTTATGTACGTTGTAAGGTAATTTTGATTCAACACAGTCTTTGGAGAAACATAAAGGAACTGTTACTTTGCTCTTTCTTGATTGTTAGTTTCTTCAAAGAGTCACCTTATGATATTTGAACACACGATATTTTCTTCCTTTAAACTGATCTCCTAACTCCTCATGCCCACAACTGGGAAAAACAAAAAACAAAAAACCAACCTCCCTGACATTGTTAAGACTCATATTGGAAGTTCCAGAATCTAAAATGTACCATTAGGCCTTTAAACATTTTCATTTCTTCCTCTAATCCACCAACTGTTATGTTCATAATTAACTGACTATAAATCCTTTTGCCAGCACCCAAATGGGTCCCAACTGCAGTAAAAATTAGAGAAGGGAGACTTTATATAGATAGTCACTACCCCTAATTTAGTTGTTTTAATGTGGATGGGTGGATGGGAAGTATCACACTCTTGACATAAAAGTGAAGCGAAGGAAAAGGGGCATACAGAAGGAAATTAAATTATTGAGCTACTACAATATTAGCACTTTGCTGCTGTGAACTCACATTACCTTATAAGAACACTTTAATGGAAGTAACATCATCCCCATATTATAAGATAATATACTGAATTTCAGAAAAGTAGTTTATGTGTTGATGGTCACAGAGCTAGAAGGTGGCAGAGTCAGATTTCGATTCGATTCCAGAAGACTCCCTTAACACACTCTTGTCTGTACACTTGTCAACTGATCAGGAAGTTTGAAATCTGAGCCATATTAGCACAATGGAAATAGTAAAAATAAGCATTTTCAACATAAATGTGAGGTTTAGTGCTTTTTATTGTTTAACCTTTACAATGTGTTTTCCATGCATACTCTGAAATGATAATCACATCAATGTCATAATACATGGGTGAACATGTATCCAAGTTTGCCTGAAATACATGCCTATTGTCTTGAGTCCTGTTCAGTTCAACATTTAACCTAGGTTTTTCATTTTTTAGTAATGTATTATTAATAATAGTTGCATTAAAATTTTACTTTCAGCTCCTGCCATAATCTTGTATAATAATGGATGAAACTCATGTGCAATGAACAGAGTTCTAACTTTAACATGTGGCTATCTGGAAGATTACCAGTGTGTTTTCACTCTTCTTTTCCAGATATAATATCTCACTTTTGAGGGCAGAATGCAAAAATTTTCTGATAAAATAATTATAATAGGACATGTAGTGTGTGGAGTCAGCAGGTATATAGGAACTCTCTGTACTTTCTGTTCAATTGTACTGAAAGCCTAAAACTGCTCTAAAAAAATAAAGTCTATAAAAAAAAATGGACATGTAGGAAAGAGCTACATTTTTCAGGTATAGAGGAGTAGAAGTTTTTACTGCCCCTGCTGGTCACTTGGAATACCAGCCATTTATGTCAAGATTTGTGCCATGACCTTTGAGAACTGGAATCCATGGAACCTCCAGTTAGTCAGGTCATTGTGAAATTATAGGTTGATGTGTGCTTGAAAATGATCAAGAAATAATAGCTGTGTTGTCCTATCAAAAATTGTAGTCTTAATGTTCTTCTTAAGTGGTTTTGATATTTATTTAATGTTGCATATCTATATATATATTTATCTAATTTATTGTTTGGTAGCATTTTATTTTATTTTTTGCAATAAATCATTTGATATAAATAAATTTAAAAATTTACTTCCAGAGTTTCCATTTCTTAAAAAGTTGGTAAAAGTTTAACTTGAATAAAATATTAATTGGTGTTACCATCTACTCTCAGGAGAGAAAAGCTAGAGGACACAGATCTGCAGAAGTAGCATCAGTATTTATTTAAAGAATGTTGTCCATTTAAAGTGAACTATACTTGAGATGACAAATGTGTCCAGCTACCCAAGGGAGAGTAACATATCATACTGCAAACTATGACTTTTCATTTAGATCAATTGACTTTCTCTAAGTGAATACATATCCAACTTTTCATAGGTAGATAGGAAAAGTGAAGGAATAGATGACAATGTTGACTCCATCAACAGAAGAACTTCACAAACAACTGAATGATATAAGTGTTATATCAGCACATGCTTCAAACAGAAAATCAGTTAAGTCCAATAATGGTTCAACTTTTTTCATCTAATTCATAGCATCAAAGTAAAGTTTTACAAGTTCATTTTCTTGAAAGCAGCAGTGTGAACACTATTAAAACACTCAACATTGGAGTTAAATATTTTGTTTTTGCAAGGATAAAAATATGAAACACTAAGTTGTTAGAGTACAGTGTTATGGTGAAAACCATGGTCTTACTAAAGTAAAAAACCTATTTATCAAGAAATATACCTAGGGCTTCCCTGGTGGCACAGTGGTTGAGAGTACGCCTGCCGATGCATGGGACGCGGGTTCGTGCCCTGGTCCGGGAAGATCCCACATGCCACGGAGCGGCTGGGCCCATGAGCCATGGCCGCTGAGCCTGTGCGTCCAGAGCCTGTGCTCCGCAACGGGAGAGGCCACAACAGTGAGAGGCCCGCGTACCACAAAAAAAAACAAACAAAAAAGAAATATACCTTGAATTTCTTGTGGTACACAACTTAATAATTGCACTGAAATAGCTGTAGTCAAAATTTGTAAATACTTTATGCACAGAAATAGAAAAACAACTATAATTTTTGTGTGTATATGGTTGATGTTGCATTAAAACATATTTCAACATGAATTTATCTGGGCCTTCTCTTTTCTGTCATCATCAACTGGATTTTAGCAATGTTTAAATATTTCAAGAATTACTTGGAGGGCTTCCCTAGTGGCACAGTGGTTAAGAATCCACCTGCCAATGCAGGGAACACGGGTTCAAGCCCTGGTCCGGGAAGATCCCACATGCCACAGAGCAACTAAACACAACTACTGAGCCTGTGTGCCACAACTACTAAAGCCGGCGTGCCTAGAGCCCGTGCTCCACAACAAGAGAAGCCACTGCAATAAGAATCCCGTGCAAGGCAATGAAGTGTAGCCCCTGCTCACCGCAACCAGAGAAAAGCCCGCGCACAGCAACGAAGACCCAACACAGCCAAAATAAAATAAAATAACAAAATAAATTTAAAAACAAGAATTACCTGGATATCAATTTAAGTGTTCTGCAATGGTATTTAACTTGTTTTATAACCAAGACTTTGCATTCCATTCAAAATCAATTGAAAATCTTTAATCAGCTTATTCAAGAAATAAAAGAACAGAAATGTTCAGCTTCTTAAGATTTAATGAATTGCAATGACTAAAAATAAAGCTTGCAAACAGGGAAAACTTGAAATTTACTACTTCAAAGGTAACAGTGGATTTGAGCAAATTAATTGTGAGAGTTCAAATAGAATACAGGTTTTAATATTAAAACTCTATAGTTTAATTTTATAATATTTCAACTTTGGAAAGCATATATTCATGGAGATCTTGCTTTCAATTTTAATCATTTATTTTCTACTCTACAATGGAATGGAACTGAGAAGACCTATAATTTTCACATCTAAATCTGGTAAAATATTCAAAACAATTGAGACACATTTTTAACAAGTATCGTCATGTAAAAACATTTGTTGAAGACAGCGCTCTGAATGAATATCAGCAAAAAGACAATGTAAGCAGAGTTGAAAGGAGATATAAACTGTTTTGGAATCATTATTTGGCTCACCTTCAAGCCTCTTCAAAGTTTTATTGTAATTTCAGGTATGTGAGACTTTGTATCTCCTTATTTTTTTTAAAACAAGTTTGAGTTATATTTTTTTATTACTGTCATCAGAAAGAATCGTAACCATGATAAATGATATACATGTTTTTCTTATTATGATATCTGAATAAGGAAACGTAGTTTCACTAGTTGTCTAAATTATTACCATTAGAGTTTTTTTTTTTAATTCCACTTCTCCTCAATCACCAAAACTATAGAATCTGCTCATTAAGTGTCACCCAATTTTCTAATTTCCGAACAATCACCATCTTCCTAGTTTCAACTTTCATCATGTTTTTCTGATTCATTTTAATAACATCTCTCCAATTCATCATCCACACATCTTTAGATTTCTCTGGAGAAAATCTGCTGTTATGGGTTTGTTTAAAAATTCTTTGTTTCCCACATCCTTCAGGATGAAATCCAACATACTTGGTATGTTTACAAAGACCCTCACATTGTTAGTCCCTGCATGGTTTTCCTGGGAAAATTTTCAATAAGCTCCTCCCTTTCCACTGTGCTATATCCTTCATGCATAGCCTGTATCCGAGCGCCACAAATTGCTTCCCATCTCTCAAACAAATGAATTTTTGGAGATATAAGTGTTTTCACATGGGTCTTTTCCTCTTCCTGGAATCTATTTTTCTAACTTGTTCATCTGAATACTTTAAAGATACAGTGCAATATTATTGGCATCGTAAAGTTTTTTTTTTCTTAAAAGTTGGATGAACTCTCATCTGATCTTCTACAATACTTTGTGAATATTATTAGAGCATCATTCACATTGATTCAATATTAAATTTTAGTCAGTTTCTTCCAATAAAAGATATGAATCTTAAGTGACTGTGCTTAACTCACCAGTGTATCCCCACCACCTGAGATCATGACAGACACGGGGAGGTGCTTATTAGCTACTTGAGGAAAGAAAATTTAAATAACTGAACATACTTTGGATGAATTATTTATATATTATTAAAATTCTCATATTTTGGAATGCTCCTTTCCTTATAAAACATTGATCTGCTTCTGTAAGCTGCAAATCATCCTCAAAGCACAGTGTTTCTCAGAGTTATATAACCTAAAGAATAACCATTTCCATATCCCACAAATATTCACGCATGCTTTCCTATAGTGGAATTAGCCCAGACCGAATACCATACTGAGAGCATCTATTAATATAGATTAGTCAGTTTTACAAATGGACTATGGTGTATTTGCTAACATACTACAGAGTCACATCAAGGTAATTAAAACTGAATCTATTAAATTAAGTGTAGCCAGGGCTGTACCATTCTTGTTTTTAAATAATTTCTTTTTAATCACTAGTCAACAGAAAATATGGTAATCATCCATGGGTGTATTGGTTTTCTATGGCTGCTGTAACAAATTACCAGAAACTCAACAGCTTAAGGCAATACAGATTTATTATCTTATAGTTCTGGTGGTCAGAAATCCAAAATGGGTCTCAGGGCTTATATCAAGGTATCAGTCGAGCTGTGTTCCTTCTGGAGGCTCTAGGGGAGAATCCATTTCCTTGCTCTTTCCAGCTCCTAGAGGTCACCCTAGCTCATACCTTAGCTCACTGTCTTCTGTCTCCATTTTCAAAGTCAGCAACATCTGTCTAAGTTCTTCTAACACTTCATTGCTCTGGTTCTCTTTTCTGTCTCCCTCTTCCACTTTAAGAGCTCCTGTGATTACACTGGGTTCATGCCGATAATCCCAAATCACCTCTTTATTTTAAGTTTAGCTGATTAGCAACCTTACTTTCATCTGCAACTTTAACTCCATTTGCTGGGTACTGTAACTATTACAGGTTCTAGAGATTAGGATGTGAACATCATTCAGGGGCTATTGTCCTTTCTATTACAATGGAACTATTCAGGAGCAACATGGTTTTATTTGATCTGAAATAATGATGAGTCCCTCTGAGGAATCTGCACAGAAAGACTGGATTCTATCGAATGAATTGGGAATTGCGTAAGTGGTCAGACTGCATACATGGAGGCTGGGCTTACATAATGAAGGGTTTAAAACTGTTTCCTCCCTACCCTCCTCTCTTTTTTTCCTTACCTCTTATTCCTGAAATGTTTACTAAAAGACTAGTATGTGTTAGGCCCTGTGATAGTTGGACATAAAACAACAAAAGAACACCAAATTACCATGATTGGAGAGCTCATAGTACAACATACAAATTGACAATCAAATAATTATAAAATTACACGACAAGTGGACTGTTAGGCTCTATTATGTAACCTTTCCTGTTCTCCACCTAACTTCCTTACTCCTATCACTGGGAGGTTTACAATGCACATCAGCATATTACAAAAGCTGAGACTTCCTGCAATAGGGAAATCCTCCACAATTTAGTTGATTAAAAATAAAATCTTTTTTTTTTTTTCTGTAGTGGGCCTATTTGCTTCCCAACAAATCTGTTAAACATACTCTGAGAAACACTCTTTTAAAAGAAAAGAGACACAAAAATTATTAACTTTACTTGGTGTCATTCAGAGGTTGAGCCAGCCTACTGGAAAATGGAAACAGCTAAGTTCGACTTAGGCTGCAGGCATCTTGGAAGAAGAGCCATACAACCCCCAGACCCAACACCGCCGCCACTTAAATGTGCACGTCACTCCGCACATCTCCCTCCTATGGAGAAGAGAGCTTACTTCCCCTCCCTGTGAACCCAAGTTGGCCCTTCAACTGTCTTTGACCAAGAGAATGCAGCAGAGTGATGTCTGGAGCCTTAAGATGACAGGCAGCCTCCACTTCTCTCCCTTTTAGTCAAGTTGCCATGCTACAGGAACCTCACGCCACGTGGAGGGGAACTAAGGTGTCCCTATGACTGGCTCCAGATGAACACTCAGCTGACAATGAGAATTGAGGTCTCAGATATATGACCCAGCTTGATCCCCTCCTGAGAGACGAGGCCCCAGCTCTTTGAGTTTCTCAGGCTGACACTATGTTAAACGGAGATGGGCTGTTCCTATTGCGTGCTGCCCAAATCGCAGATTCATGAGTAAGTAATAGAATGGCTTTTGTCAATAATTAAATTTCAAAGTGGTTTGTTACACAGCAGTAGATGATTGAAAGATATACCTTGAAAAATGAATAGACATTTGGCAAGTATTCCTAATATAAGAAATACCACAAGTGAAGGCAATGAGTATGGCATGTTCCAGAAACAAGTAGCTCAGTGTGACTGAAATGGTGGGTACAGGAGGAGAAGTAAATGACCTTCAGGGCTATAGAGGTAAATAGGGCACAAGTAGTAATGGTTTGGGGACTAGCATAACTTTAATTAAATCATCCTGAATATATCCTGTGGTGTCATTTTGTCTGCTCTGGATTTTTCCTTTCTTCTCCTGGTAAGAGCCCTCTCTTTTTCCCTTTGGGCCAGTCTCAGTGTATATGTCTTGGGTGGTGCAAACCTATATCAACACTCTCAAAACCCAAAAAATGCACACTTATAAGAGGCACATGTTTGACCAGTCAGATCGTCCCATCCTTCTGGCTCCAGTGCAGCTAAGGGATGAACCCATGATTCAAGCTGAATACCTGGGTTAATCTTGAAATTTTGTTTGGGTTACCACAGATGCTAAACTGCTAAATAGCAAATCTGAAATTTCAAGAAAGAATTAAGCAAAATGGAGAAATTAGGGTAAAACTGGAAATAAATAGAATCCTATGGAATCCTAGATTCAGCTCAGATCTGTTATGTTAGCCAATTGAAAAAAATTTTTTTTTCATTTAAACTGGTTTGAGTTGAGTTTCCGTCACAACCAAAAGGTTCCAGATTAAAAAATAGAAACATAAACAAGTTTTTAAATATGCACATAATATGATTGGTTGAGTTCTAGAAAAACAGCTCTAGCTTTAGTAAGGAGGAAATGGCAAAACAAGGGCAGAAATTGCAGACAATGAAGGTAATGAAGACTTTCTCAACCATAATATTAAGTGAGGAATTTAATTTTTAGTCTTTCCTTCACATTGAGAAACTAAAGACAATCCAAGGGAAAATGAGGACATAACTGAATTGTCAAGGAATATAAGTATATAATAATTCACATTTTAATCAGTTTTCACTCACTCATTTTATTCATTCAATATTGATCTCTAACTGTGACCATAGATTCTCAATCCTGCTGCTTATTAAATCAGATTTCTGAGGTTAAGCATGACTATTAGCATTTTTTAAAAGATCGTCAGGGAATTTTTCTGCAGCTAGGGTTGTACCTGGATAAGCATAAAAATTTTAGAATACCTTCTTTAAAACACTGATTCAACAGCTCTACCACATTAACATTCTTATTCAGTAAGATTGGGACAAGGTAGAGAATCAGTATTTTCCAAAACACATTAATAATAACTTCTACCTACCAATTTAGCACTTCCCCATTCCTGAATCAGTCTTAAGCAATCTATCAGTAAATCAATTTCATAACTGTTAGCTTAAAAGGATCTTGTCCTACTTCTGAAGATACAGTAGCAAGGAAGTGGGAGGGATCATGGGAATTTTTGTGCCCATTAACTAGCCCCCTTTTGAATTGGTCTACTTTATGCAACAAAGCACAGACTTACAGGCACCCCTTTCTAGACCTTTAACAATTCAGATATCAACAATAATAGCAGCCGTTCCTTTAGTTAACTAACTGGGTCCTGGCAGCTTACTTTGTTTGTGCCAAGAATTCCCACACTGAGAAAGTTCCTAGTTTAAAAAAGAAAAAAAAAAAATCACAGCAAGATGACCACTGTGACTGAAGCAGACTCAACGAAAAAGAAAATCAAGAAATTAGATCAAAGAGTCTGCAGAGGGCCAGATTGTATAGGGCCTCACAGGTTAAAGAACTTTATTCTGAGAGCAATAAGACACCATTGAAGAACTTTCCCTACAAATATAACTTCACCTTACTTTTAATAGGATTATTCCAGCTGTTCTGCTTAGTAGACTACATAGGGCAAAGAAAAAATATAGAGACCAGTTAGAGGGCAATTACAATAATTTGTACAAGAAATGATGATGACTGTAGGTTTGTCCAAAGTGACAGATAACAGTGGACATGATTAGAATTGGCCAGATTCTGCATATGTTTTTAAGGTTGAGTGAACAGACTTTGCTAATTGATGGAAGAGGTGGTATAAGAATATGAGAGACAGGAGTTACGTTTGACCCCAGAATTTGAGAACCATGTAGATAAAATGAGGACTCTAATTGAAATAGGGAAGACTGGCAGAGGAGCAGGTTTTAAGTTGAGAGATCAGAAGCTAATTTTTAAGTCTGAGATTTCTCTTAGCAATACAAACAAATATATTGAATTTTTAGTTAGATATCTGACCCAAAAGTCCAGGGATCAGTTCTGGGCTTAGCCTATAAAACTTAGACCGATAAGCATACAGGTGGCATTTGAGGCATGGGATTGGATGAAATCACCATGGTAGGGAGTAAGATGGAATCCAAGCGAGGTTTAAGACTGATTCCTTAGGCAGTCCCACATTAAGACAGAATATGGGAGAAAGAGGAGCCGGCAAACAAGACTGAGCAGACTGCCTTCAACACAGCAAGAAGAAACCATTAAGTTGCAGGGTCCTGAAATTCAAGTGAAGAAACTGTCATGGAGGAAATAATGGTCACCATGTCCTAACTGCTGGTGACATGTCAAGTATGGATAAGGACTGAGTTTTGTCCATTTGTTTTTAGCAATATATCTGCCAGTCACTGCCTTAATGAGAGTTATTTTGGAAGAATGCTCGGAGCTGCAACCTGGCGGAACTGAATTCAATAAAGAATAAGAAGGGAGAAATTTGAGACAATGAGTAGAAAACTCTTCTGAGGAACTTTTCTGTGAAGGAAAGTAGAAAAATGGACATGTAATTGGAAGATATTATAAGGTCAAGAAAGGTTTCTTTGTGTTTTAATTGAGAAACATATTTTTTCACGTATACTTTAAAAAATTATAAAGAGAAGAACTGATGGTCTAGGAGAAGGAAGAGTGAATAGCTAAAGGAAATTGATCCTTGAGAGATGGGAGACAAATGAAGTGAACTTTACCGTGATGGCTAATTTTATCTGTCAGTTTTACTGGACTAAGGAGTATCCAGATAGCTGGTAAAACATTATTTCTGGGTGTGTCTGTGAGGATGTTTCCAGAGAGATGAGAATTTGCATCAGTAGACTGAGTAAAGTTTACCCTCACCCACACTGTGGCCATTATTCAATCCACTGAGGGCCTAAATAGAACAAAAGCTGAGGAAGGGCAAACATGGATCTTCTCCTGCCTTCAGACATAAGTGGTCCAGATTCTTAGGCCTTGAGATTTGCAGTGAAACTATACCACTGGCTTTCCTTGGTGTCCAGCTTGCAGATGGCAGATCATAGGACTTAGTCTCCACCATCATGTGAACCAATTCCTCATAATAAATCTCTTTCTAAATATCTAGCTAGCTAGATATCTAGCTATCTACCTAGCTAGCTAGCTAGCTATCATCATCTACCTATCCATCATCTTCTACTGGTTCTGTTTCTCTGGAGAACCCTGACTAATACAGTATGAAACTGAATAATGGGGATTTGCACAAGTAAGGGAGGCCAATGAAAGCTTTCCAGAGGATACCTCTGGAGAGGAAATGTTTGGAATTAAATGAAAAGGAAAGATGGCCAGGATGGGAAGGGCTTTCCACAAACAGGGAGCAGCCCATGTGGGCTTACAGAAAAAGTAAATATTGTTGTGTGGGCCTATAAAAGCCAGTGTGGTTGAAATGCAGAAATCAAGAAACTTGGTTATAAATATGGGATAGTGGTTGTTAAGACTTGTTAAAGAAACAATTTTGTTTCTCTATAAGCACTAGAAAATCAGTCAAGGATTTCAGGGGCCGTGCAATGTAGAGGTTGAAATGATTGGATCTATGCTTTAACAAGGTAATTCTGGCTGCAATGAGGAAAATGGATTAAAGAAACACCAGTTGTTATGGATAATATATTTCTTAGCCCAGTATTTTCTACTTGACCATACTCCATTTTGAATTATTCCTTACCCCATGTTCCTAAGTCTTGCCTTTTCAAGTAGATGTTCATCTATCCTAGGGAAGGCCATTGAATTTTTATTTCTTTCTTCCCTATATAGCCACCAGGGAAGACTTCAAAAAGCTGAGATTCAATCTTAGAACACTGGTGCTTAAAATGAAGTCCGTGGCATTTAGGAGATAAGAGAGGACTTTTATGATCCACCAGATGTTAGGTTTACAGTTTTATCTTTTACCACTCTCTCTCTGTATGTTGTATTTTAATTGAATTAAACTACTTATTTTTCCTGAGAAACACCATGCTCTTCTTCAGCATTTTTGTAAATTTTACTGTTTATTCTTTCTTATTTTTATTTGAGAACCCACCATTATGCCAAGCACACAGTAGGGTTTTAACAAATATTGTTTTAATTATTTTGTTTTCTTAACCATGCCTAGTTCAACAGTGGACACAGCATGTTTAATGATGACAACAAACAGAAACAGAGCACACAAAGGAACAAGGAAAAGCTGTGAACGTCTCTGAAAAGTTGTGACAAATACAAGAAAATGTTACTAGGGGTGAAAAATTACATATTTTCTAAATGATTGGCAAATTATACACATAAAGTATTAGAGCAGATACCAAGAGGGTTATGGATTTTGTGCTCTGGAATAAGAACACTCAAACAAAGATATTTAGAAAAATAAATATTTGGTTAACTAATAAAGGATGTATTTGTACTCATCTTTATAGTGAACTCGCAAAAGGGAATGTCAATATTAGCATTCAGGATATCTCCCCAGACCCAGCAATTTCCCAAGCCACCTGGAGATCCTTGTAGGCTGTTGACCCTGATGACTGCAACCTGGACAAAGTGGATTCACTTTTTCTGGGAAACTCATTATGGCTAGGCTCTGTACATTTGATTTCATAGGTGTTTATTACTTGATATTTTGTGGAAAATCTGCCAGACAATGTTCCAGGCTAACTATTCCTTCTTTATTCCTCAGTTATCAAAAGAAGAAAGGAAAATAATTGTCATAACACTTAGATCAACTCATGGATAGAAAGTTCACAGAAAATTTTCACCTTTTGAGTATTTCCATTGGATGAAATATTAATGAATATTAGCTGTTTAAATAACATATTCTCAGATGTGGTACTTCCTATAGTATAATTAGGGGATGGATCATTGATAATCCATTTCCCAAACAGACCATATGTACCTAATAAATTTAAGATTCTGGGACAAATTGAAATGGATAAGATATTCAGGGTCTAAAATATGAGATGACTTCTAAGTGCTTTTTTAATTTTAATTTTTGTATTTTCAGGAACCAGTGACTCCAAATATACACCTTAAAATATAAGGTTCAAAGTTGAGCCATGTTGATAATATATGCCTCTGATGTTATGTGATAAAAACGGCACTTAATCCTGTGGTCTTCCTCCCAAGAACACAAGACCCCAATATAATCAGGATAAAGACAACAAATCCCACTGAGAGACAGACTAAAAAATACCTGACGAGTACTCCTCAAAACTTTGAAGGTCATCAAAAACAAGGAACATCACAGAAACTGTCACAGCTAAGATGAGCCTAAAGAAACATGACAAGTCAGTGTAATATGGTATCCTGGGTGGCATGCTGGAATAGAACAAGATGCTAGGCTAAACTAAGGAAATCTGAATAAAATGTGGACCTCAGTTAATAATGATGAATCAATATTGGTTCATTAATTGTAACAAATATACCATACTAAATAGGATGATAATAATAAGGAAAAATGTGCGTGGAATGTATGGAAGCTCTCCCTATTACCTCTGTATTTTTTCTGTAAATCTAAAAGAATTAAATGTAAATCTAAAAGAACTAAAATAGAAAGGTTAATTTTTTTTGAAAAAAGGACGCAGTTACCTTTGAATTTCAGATAAGAAACAAGTGCTCTTTAGTATGAATTTGCCTGATGCGATACGTAGTGCATACTTATACTAAAACAAGGTTTTTCATTTATCTAAATTTCAATTTTAACTTTATCTTGCAATCCTACATCTGGAATAGCTGCATCTCAGAGTAACATTCATCTTCTACACGTTCCTCCTCCAGTCTTCCTCACTGCCTCTAGAACCAAAATCCAAGTCACTTTTAATACAACCTAAGCAGGGAAGTGTGAACTTTGCCCCAGGAAGAAACAGCCTACTATTAAAGGAGTTACAGTACCTGACAAATGTGTACCAGCATGAACCAAGGTGAAGTGTAGAGAATGTTGTACTAGTGGGGCTGTGTCACGGACAGGGAAGCATTTATTGGTACCATTTAAATCAATTAGGATTTAGGATTTAGGATTTAGGATTATGTCAAGAACAACCAGAGCTGCTTCTAATGTTTATTAGAATAGCTCTTTAAAACGTAAATAGGACAGTGGTTTAGTTGAGGTGGATGTTCCAAGTTCCCCTGGCAGAGTACGAAGGAAAGCCAGAAGTTCAGGAAATTGCGGCTGTTAGAAATGATTCATCAATTAAGACTTAAGAACCTACCCCTTGAACATTTTATCCAGAGAATGCCTACAGTGGTGGCTCTCAAAATTTAACATGCATCCAAAGAACCGAGGGATTTTGCTGAAATGCAAATTCTCATTCAATATATCCAGGTTGAGCATGAGATTATTCTGCTGGTGTGGGAACCACACTTCTAGTATCAAGGGCTTAATAGACACTCCCTCTATTAAGGCTCTGTGAAATACAGTGTACAGGGGGCACCAGCCTATCTGAGAAGCTTGATGTTATCTATCCTCTGAAGGCTATGGGTGACAGTGAGAGATGCTGCAAGGTAACTGGTATTGCCAATATTATGGGGACGATAAGATCTCAGGATGACAGACTGCAGCTGACAATACTTAATGGACAACCAACCAAAGTAAAAAAAAAAAAAAAAATTGCCTTGACCTGTAGGAATCTAAGATGATAACTAATAGATAATGATGCTACTATGAAGAAAATATATTGGCACTCAACTATTGTGTTTGATTTATATAATCACCAAAAAAAAAAGAGAGAAAGAGAAAAAGAGGCAAAGGAAGGAATGGAGGGAGGGAGGCAGAGAGAGAGAGAGAAGCGTGGTTGGGGGAAGAGGGAAGGACAAAGAATGTTTAAGCATGCTTAAGGAAACACGTGAATATACACACATTGCCACAAAAATTAAAAATTTGTATTTTACTTTTTTGATTCTGATTTATCTTTATCCAAGATAGGAAGTTACGTTGTTATCACTCTCTATTATGGCACTAATTTAGTTCTAAACAATTTCTAAAGACTTTGTAAGCAGAAATCTTCCTTCATTATATGTAGATATTTACTTCTACCCATTCTTGGACTTCCTCCTTTCTCAGTGTCTTGACTTACGTATTCTAAACACTCAACTACAAAATAGTTTGAAGTTCCTCCTCTGTGTTCTCCTACTTTACGCAGAGCTTAAATCATTCATGAAATGGTATGTGATTTTCTTTAATAAGGTAAGATATAGCTGGTATGTGTGTTACTTTTTAAAATTTTTATTGAAGTTTAACATACATAATGAAAAGGATACATATCCTAAGTGTGTAACACAATGGATTTTCACAAAGTAAAACACATTCCTGCAGTCAGAGCCTGAATCAAGAAACAGCACCATCTGCATCCCAAAAGTCACCTCATGCCCCATCTCTGTTACTAACCACACAAGAGTAACTGCTATCTTGACTTCAAGGGGAAAAAATAATGTTCCCTCTTTTTCAACTGTATGTGAATGGAATCATATACATGTACTACTCTTGTGTCTGGCTTCTTTCCTTAATATATTGTTTATAAGATTCATCCATATTGCTGCATGTAGTTGCAGTTCATTTACTCTCATTACTGTATAATATCTCATCGTATTTATCCTTTCTATCACTGATGACTGTTTTCATTATCAATCTATTACACATAATGCTGCTATAAACATACTTGTATAATGCTTTTGGTGAACATAACTATGCAGTTCTGTTGGGTATACACTAAGGAATGGAACTGCTAAGTCCTAAGTTATGAGCTAGTGCAGTTTTAGTGCATCCTGACCAACCATTTTCTAAAGTGGCTATATCTCAATTTATACTCTCACCAGGAAAGTATGAAGATTCCATTTGCTTCACATCATTACTTAACATTTGAAACTGTCAGACTATTTTATTCATTTTAGTCACTCTGGTGGTTTCAATTTGTATTTCCATGATGGCATATAAAGTTTAGCACATTTCCTAAGTTTACTGGCCATTTGGATATTTTTAAATGAAATGTCTGTTCAAATCTTTGTGCGCTTTTGGTGGGAATGCAAAATAGTGCAGCTGCTATGGAAACAATGTGAAGGTTCCTCAAAAGATTAAAAACAGAACTACCATATGAGTCAGCAATCCCATAACTGGGTGTTTACCCAAAATAATCGAAATCAGATACTAGCACTCCCATATCCATTACAACACTATTCTCAATAGCCAAGATGTAGAAATAACCTTAACGTCCATCCACAGATACAGTGTTCAGCCTTAAAAGGAATGAAATTCTGCCACATGTGACGAACTTGAGGACATGATGCTAAGTGAAATAAGCCAGTCACAGAAAGACAAATACAGCATGATTCCACTTATTTGAGAAACCTAAAATTAGTCAAATTCACAGAATCAAAGATTAGAATGGTGGTTGCCAGGAACTAGGAGGAAGGGCAAGTGGGAAGTTACTGATCAATGGGCATAGTTTCAGTTAAGGAAGATGAGTAAGTTCTAGAGATCTGCTATAAATCACTGCACCTATAACCAACAATATACTGTTGTACACTTAAGAATTTGTTAAGAGGATATATCTCATATTAAATGTTCTTACCACAATAAAACAAAATTAAAAAAACCAAAATTTGTTCAAGAATGTTGTTCATTTTTTCTATTGACTTATTGTTTATCTTATTTATAAAGTTCTTTATTCTAGATATTATTTTTGACAGATATATGCAAAAAATATTTTCTCCTATTTGAATTTACTTTTCACACTCTTAATCATGTCTTTGACATAATTTTAATTTTAATGTAATCTATTTATCAAGTTTTCTCTTATTATGAGTAACTTCTATTCTTGTTTAAGAAATCTTTGGCTACCTTAAGGTAATAAAGTTATTTTAATATTTTTTCTAAAAGTTTTATCTTTTTCTTACATATTTAGATCTAGAATCAATTTTCATATATAGTTTAAGGAACAGGATAAGATTTATCATTTTTCTATATGAATTTCCATTTACAAAAAAGACTATTCTTTTCCCACTGAAGTGTAGTGTTTCCTTTGTAAAAATTAGGTAACCATAGATATGTAAGTAAGTAAGTCTATTCCTGGATTTTCTCTATAGCTTTAGTGGTCATTTTGTCTATATTTATGACAATTTCACATTGTCTTAATTACTACAGTGTTATATATAACAGGCCTCAATATGATATTAATCTAGCTTGTTTATTATTATTCTATAGTGCGTTAGATATTTTGTGTTCTTTGCATTTCTTTGTAAATTTGAGACCCACTTCCTTAATTTTCACACACACATGCTTGCAAATGCATGGACAGGCATGCACACACACACAACCCTGCAGGTAATTTTATTTAAAATGCATTTATTTTTACGGATCAGTTTGGGAAGAATTTATATCTTTAAAATATTGAGTCCTTCAACCCATGTACGTGAAATGTCTCTCCATTTTTAAAGTTAACTTTACTGTGGTATAACTTACATATAATAAACTGCATCCATTTAAAATGTACGACTCACTAAATCTGACAGATGTATGTACCCATGAAGCCACCACTACAATCAAGATATGTAAAATCTCTCTCTCTCTCTGAAGATCCTCATATTCCTTTGCAGTCTATTCCTCCTTTAGCTCCCTTCCCCGGGTAACAACTTATTGGCTACTTGTCACTAGAAATTACTGTGCATTTATCACTATTTAAAATACATGGAATCATACACTATGTACTCTTTGTATCAGCTTCTTTCACTCAGAGTAACTATTTTGATATTCATCCGTATTGTGTGTATCAACAGGTAGTTTCTTTATATTGATGTGCATTATTCCACTGTATGGAACTAACACAATTTTTAAAAATCCATTCATCTGTTAACAGGAAGTCTGGTTGTTTCCAATTTGGGTCTATCCTGGACAAGTTTCTGTAAATATTCTTGTACAACTCTGTGTGAACATATGTTCATTTTTAGGTGAACACTTAGAAGTTGAATCTCTGGGTTATGATAGGTGTATATTTGTGTTTTTAAGAAATCATCAAAGAGTTTTCCAAAGTGGTTATGCCATTTTATAGTCCAGGAGAATGCAAGAGTTCTTGCCCTTTAACACTTTTAAATAAACAATTTTTATATTTTACCTGACTCTCATGCTATTATTGGCTACAGTATAACCTGCCTACTATATAAGCAACAGACTATTTCACTTAATCTTCACAAAATATACTGGTATATATATTATTATATTTTTATATTTTATGAAACTCCTGTATATAAAATTTGAGCTGAGTGCCTAAATGTTCACAGCTAATCAGTGGTGGAATTGGGATTTGAATTCATATATTACCACTAGGGTTTGATATCTCTTATTACCCCATGTCGTTTTTTAAAATACAGTCTTTCGTAAGATAAAGATTTAAGGATTTAATTTTGAGGAAGCATTGTAATCTTAGGTAATTTTTCCCTACGGTACTGTCAGAGAGGCAAAGTAGCATTGTGCCTATGAGAAGCTCAGTTTCTGGATTTACATCTTAGTTTAGCTGTTTATTAGATACATACAATTGGACAGTCTTTTAAGACTCAACTTCCTTACATTTTAAATGGTTGGAATAATAGGACTTTTCTTACTGGGCTGTTGTGACAATGCAATGTGATTAATGAAGGTAAGTGCTGATCATAGTTCCTTACACATAGGAAAAACCAATAAGCATTACTGCCTCCAATACCCTAGTGCTAAGTGAGTAAACAAATCAAGAGCAGAACAATCACATCAAACAACAGTGAAAATAAGAGGAAAAAAACTCTCTTGAAGAACTAATTTATTTTATAAAATTTATAAGATTTTAGACTCTCAAATATTAATGTTAATATCAAAATATATAATTATATTCTTTAAGTTCTCCTTTATAAAATTTAAATTTTAGCATGCGCTCCCTCTGAAAGAGCGAGCTGTAACTGCTACATAATCCTAGATTTGCAAGTGGGTATATTCCTCATCAAATGGAGAGAACCATATGTAGAATAAAGACAGAGAGAAAAACGATCACTCAGGACGTGGTGAACAAGATGTAATTGTCATTGTAAGTGTACCTGAAACCAGCCTTAACCTGAAATGGATTTTTTTGTTTCTGAGGTAGTTTGCATTAGATTTCTATAGGTTATACTCGAAAGAGATTTACCTAATACACAGATTCAGTATTTTTGCTGTATGATCAAACATCCCTTTTCTGAGATCCTTTTTCTCATTTTAGTTTAGCTATGCATTCCTTTAGGAGCTCTCACATTTTACTACAGATGTAGGAATTATCACTGAAAAGTTATTAATAAAGAAAAAAATTAATAAATAATACTTAATTTGCTTTGAGGTAGACTTTCAGGCATCTGTTTCCCAACACAAATGTTGGACATGACAAGTCACTGTGCTGACAGATCAGGCCCTATCTCATCCTGTCACTACGTGCCTTTCCACTATTCCAGTAGACTTTTTAAAAATATTGTTCATTATCATTCATTTAGAATGCTTTTGTTTGAGGAGTATTTCAAATACATTCTTGATGTCATGCTTAACGGGAAGTTAGAAAGGGAAAGTTTCAATGCTCTTTGATAAAGAAGTCATAGGAAACAGTAACAAAATCACATGTTCTCCATTAGACACATCTGAGCCCAAAAGGGCAGGACTTAGTTTTTGTTTTTTCCAGTTTTTGTTTTGTCCATTTTATTTATCGATGCACTCTTAAAACCAAGAACAGTGACTAGAATGTATTAGGCATTCAATTATTTTTTGTTGAGTAAATAAATGCTTTAATCCAAGTTTCGTCACCTATTACGTTTCATTAGACAAGTTACTTAACCTTTCAAAATGTGTTTCCTCCAAATGTGAGACTTATAGTATTCATTAGAAATTGTTGGAAGATGCAGGATTCTTTAAAAAATATGCACAGTAATACTAAAATATAATCCATGGTAGAAATACAGAAAAAATAGTTATACATGTATGTTTTGAGCAGCTTGATTAAAGCAGTTTGATTTTTTAAATGGGTCAGGAGGGGTAGACTAGAGATTCTAGTGTTTTAGTAACAAGATTTTATGAGGGCTGTGCTTCTTGACCTACTTCTTGAATAAGGATTTCAGTGAGTGAGAGGATTTGGCTTACAAGAATGGAAAAGAAATGATGTACCAGCCAGGAGATCTCACATGTGTGAGAGCCTGAAAGTATAGGGATCTAACCCCTTATTGGATTTATCAACCTTCAGAAATAATTCTGCTACACTTTTGGACAATATTTCTGGATAGATGTTGGCAGGTGTTTTGTCTATATCCAGTATCTGCCAGCTTCAATTAAAGTCCATTTCTAGGACTAGAAGGAGAAAAACAATTTTTTTTTTAAATTTATTGACAGTCCCATAAGTCTATACTCATGTCCATGGACTCTAATACCCTGAAAAAAGAAATATGAATTATCCCAAATCCTGTTTTTTTTTTCTGTGTTAATATTTATATACCACAATCGTTTAGCAAGGAATTAATTTGGCACTCTCTCTGTAACTGTATTATTATTCTTGCTGCCCGCATCCTTTGTGTGGTCTAATTTTTTTGCAGTCCAGGCCAATAGGATAATGATGCTTATAAGATAACTTTATTCTCCAAAATAAATGATTTAATTATTTGCTGAAATATATAAAACTGATATCTAGTTTCTAGGTTTTCATTAAAAGGGAAGATCTTTCTTTATATTCTTTTCTCTGAAATCTAGTTTGTCTGGTATTAAGACAGCTGATTCAGCTTTCCTTAATGAGTATTAGCATGGTATATATTTTCCCATCCAACCAAATTACTTTAAAGTTATTTATGACAATTATTTAAAATGTGTTTCTTATAAGCAGCACATGCTTGAGTCTTTTTTTAAACATCTTTATTGGGGTATAATTGCTTTACAATGGTGTGTTAGTTTCTGCTTTACAACAAAGTGAATCAGTTATACATATACATATGTTCCCATATCTCTTCCCTCTTGCATCTTCCTCCCTCCCACCCTTGAGTCTTGATTTTATATATAATTTGACAATTCCTGTCTTTTAATTGATATGCTGAGATCATTTATGTGTAAGGGAACTACTGATATTAGTTTTAAGTCTATTAGCTTGTGATGTGTTTTCTATTTTCCCCTACTGTTCTTAATACCCTTTTTTAAATTTATAATTCCATTTTATTTCTTTTGTTGGCTTATTATTTACAACTTTGTATTTTTCATATTAGTGTTACTTTAGGATTTATAGTATACATCTTTATACCAGTATACGTTCAAGTGATATTATAACACTTTATGCAAGGAATAAATATTAAAATTGGTATACTTTCATTTCTCCCCTCCCAACTTGCATGCTTTTTTAGACATTTTATTCACAAATATGTTATAATTCTCACAGTAAGTTTTTATCATTTTTGTTTTAAAAGTCAGTTATTTTAAAGGGATTTTAATTGTAATAAAAAATCATATCTTTACCTACAGTTACAATTTCTAATATTCCTTATTCCTTTGTGATGATCCATATTTCCAACTGGTACTATTTTCCTTTTGTCTAAAGGACTTCCTTTAAAATTTTATGACGTGAAGGTCTACTGCTGATGAAATGTTCCATATGTCTGAAGAGGCCATTTTTCACCTTCATTTTTAAGAACTACTTTCTAGGTTAACAGTTTTAATTTCCTTTCAGAACTTTGAAGATGTTGCTCTACTATCTTCTCACTTGCATGTTTTTCTGCTGAGAAATCATCATTATCTTTGTTCCTCTCTGTCTTTTTACTCTGGCTGCTTTTAAGATATTCTCTTTATCATTGCTTATGAGCAATTTGATTAAAATGTGTCTTCAAATAGTTTTATTCTTATTTCTCATACATTGGTTTTCTTAGATTTATGAGTTACAGTTTTCACCAAATTAAAACATTTCTGGCCATGATTTCTCAAATATTTCCTCTCTTTGGGGACTCTAATTACATATACACTAGGTTTCTTGAAGTTCTTTCATAGCTCACTGACAGTATCTTTTGTTTTTAATTTTTTTTCTCTGTGTTTCATTTGGAATGGTTTCTTTTGACATGCCTTCAAGTTCACTAATCTTTTCTTCTGCAAAGTCTGATTTGCTAGTAATCTCATCCAGTGTCTTTTTCATCTCAGATATTATAATTTTCATTTCTATAAGTTCTATTTGATTCTTTTTTACATCTTCCATATCTCTACTTAACTTTTTGCACATCTGGAACACAGTTATATTAACTGTTTTAATATCCATGTCTGCCAACCCTAATATCTGTGTTATTTCTGAGTCATTCTTTTAATTTCTATTTCTTCTTTGTATGATCTTTATTTTCCTACAGTTATCTAGTACTCTTTGATTAGCTGCCACACATTGTGAATTTTACTTTTTTGGATGCTAAATATCTATATGCCCAGAAATATTTTTGAATTTTGTTCTGTGACATGGTTAAATTACTTGTAAACAATTTGATCTCTTTATACTTGATTTTAAGATTTGTTGGGTGGGGGCAGAAGACCTAAGTAGACATTTCTCCAAAGAAGTCATACAGATGGCCAAGAGGCACATGAAAAGATGCTCAGCATCACTAATTATTAGAGAAATGCAAATCAAAACTACAATGAGGTACCACCTCACACCAGTCAGAATGACCATCATTAAAAAGTCTACAAATAATAAATGTTGAAGAGGGTGTGGAGAAAAGGGAACCCTCATAAACTGCTGATGGGAATGTATATTGGTGCAGCCACTATGGAGTTCCTCAAAAAACTAAAAATAGAGTTATCATATGATCCAGCAATCCCACCCCTGGGCATACACCCAGACAAAACCGTAACTGGAAAAGATACATGCACCCCTATGTTGAGAGCAATACTATTTACAATAGCCAAGACATGGAGACAACCTAAATATCTATCGACAGATGAATGGATAAAAAGGATGTGATTGATATATATATATATATATATATATATATATATATATATATATATATATATATAGGAATATTAGCCATAAAAAAGAATGAAATAATACCATTTGCAGCAAAATGGATGGATCCAGAGATTATCATACTAAGCAAAGAAAGTCAAAAAGAGAAAGACAAATCCAATATGATATCACTTACATGTGGAATCTAAAACACGACACAAATGAACATATCTATGAGACAGAAACAGATACACATATGTAAAGAACAGACTTGTGGTTGCCAAGGGGGAGGGCGGGTAGGGAAGGAAAGATTGGAAGTTTGGCATTAGGAGATGCAAACTAGTATATATAGGATGGATAAACAAGGTTCTACTTTATAGCACAGGGAACTATATTCAATAACCTGTGATAAACTATAATGGAAAATAACATGAAAAAGAATATATATATAACTGAATCACTTTGCTGCACAGCAGAAATTAACACAACATTTTAAATCAACTATACTTCAATGAAATATTTAAAAAATTATTTGTTGGGTGGGACTAGAGCAGTGTTGGTCTAGGGCTAATTATTCTCCATTAATGAGGTAAGGACCTTGTTAGTATGCTACCTGATGCTCCAATAATCATGAAGATTTTCTGTTTTTCAAGTGGGAACACGCAATATCACCAGTCCTTTTCGTGCTCTAGTAAGCATTGCCTCTGATTATCTCTGAAGGTCTTTCTCCATTCCGGGGTAGTTCATCAAATGCATGTGTGAATCAGAACTCTGATGAATATTTGAGGAGCGCCTAACTGATATTTGGAATTCTCTCTTTGTGGGGTTCCTTCTGGTTTGGGACCATGTCCTATGAACTATAGCTCTCTCCCTCTTGTCTCCTTGAACTCTTAACTCCATCTCCTCAACTCTTGGAATCCACCTGCTTTTTCCTGGATCTCCCTCCTTGCAACCCAGCCTGGAAACTCTCTGAAGATAGTACATTAATAAATTGGGACAATGGTATCTTAGTCTGTTCAGGCTGCTATAACAGAGTTACATAGTGGCTTATAAACAACAGAAACTTATTTCTGACAGTCTTGGTAAGTCCAAGATCAAGGCACCAGCTGATTTGATGTATGATGAGGCCCCTTGTCTTCCCGGTTAATAGATATCCCTTTTCTCACTGTGTTCTCACATGGCAGAAGGAATAAGGGAGCTCTCTGGGGCCTCTTTTATAAGGACACTAATCCTATTCATGAGGGTCCCATCCTCATGAGCTGATCATATCTTAAAGTCCTTACCTTCAAATATCATCACACTGCAAACTAGGTCTCAACATATGAATTTGGGGGGAACACAAACATTCAGTCTATAGTACATACTATACCAAGTAGCCCTTCTTCACAGCATGAATTATAATTGCAAATTGGCATCCGTTTGGGTGGTGATTTGGTATTTGCCACACACTAGACTCTAAATTCCATGACAGCAGAATCCTTATCTGTTGTCAGTCACTATTTCATAATTAGCAACTAACACAGTTCCTCATCTGTAGTAGATATAAATAATATTCTTAAATGAATAGTCTTAACACACTTCACATCTGTATTCTTTTTTTGGAAGTTTGGACTGTACGTTTCACCATAAGACCAACTCCCCTTTTAGCCTGAGGGAAACTTAGCCTCTGGGAATGGCTTAAACTCCCTATAACAATGAAATGCTGTATCTCTTGCCCAATTTTAGACATATTAGGAAGAGTTTCTTTAACAAAATTATATCTTGCAAATGAGTTTATTTTTGTTTGGATTGTAGTGACTCTGTAATTGTAGATTAATTGGTTCCATCTGCTCTGTGATTTTCCAATTAACAAGTAATAGCTTTCGAAAGTTAGTTCATTTCTGACATGTGTAGGAATGTATTTAAGATGGTAATTTTTCCCCTTAATGCTCTCTGTTGCTACTTTTCTTTTATTTTTTTTTCTCCTTTTCAAGTCCTGAGGCAAATGGTACATTTTTCCTCTGTTAGTTGAGGCCTTTCCAGGACAAATCTTCCTGAACAGGGTCATAAACTTTATTTGCAATTGGTGTTCTAGGTTCATTTAGTATTTGCTGCTGTTCCTAGTACTGATTAATGACAGTAATGTTTAAGGCTAGAGATGTTTTATAATTCTTCTTACTTAAAAAATTGACTGACTGACTAAGTTTCTTCCAGCTGAGTTTTCATACTAATAGAGATTCCTAACTGCAGAATACCTGCTGTAAGTGGATGGGAGGAAAGGGGAGTGAAGGGGAGAGCTTTCAAAATTATCTGAGCATAAATATTCAAGTCTATCACTTCCTACCAGAAAGCTGACCTTGGGCATTACATTACGTAATTGTAGGTATTATGAAACATTTGAAGTTTCTGGAGTATCTCCTTTCCTCCTCTTCATCATAAATACCACATAATCCAGGTCAAACAATCTTTAGAACCTCCAGGGTGTAATTTATATGATTTCGCTAAACAGTGACAAACTGTGGGATATAACAGAGAAACTGGTCTAGTAGCCAAAAACTTTCAGTTGGATCAGTGTTTCCTCAGAAAAACAAAAATAATGTACGCTAAAGAATGAGATCTCAGACTATGAAGTGATATTGCTTTATCAATTTATTCATTCAATGAGTAGTTTTTAACATTTACCATGTCTAGAAACTCTTCTAGGTGGTTGGTGTACCTCAGTGAATAAATCAATCATAGATATCTGTTCCCTTATAAAGCTTTCATTTCATTACAGGAAGGATAAACAATACAGAAAATAAATAAGTAAATTAGAGATTACCTCTTCACACCATGACAGAGTAACAGAGACTGGATTTATTTTCCTGCTTAAAAACAGAAACAGACAGAAAAGCAGGCAAAATATAAGAAACAAGGGTTTTCAGACATTGGACAACAGGCAGAACAAAACTGTGATACCTGAAAGTTAAACAAGGTTAGCCCTATGTTTTCACAAATTAAATGTATGGAAGCAGTTTCCAGACCACAACGCAGCGAGGAAGACTTCAAACAGGTATGTTTGCTGCGTAGAAGATTCAAAGGGTAGACTATTCAGAGGAAGATTGCCAGAATTTTGGGAACAGAGCATTGTAGATGAGGAAGAGACACAGAGAGGGATGCTTGGAGAGTTTCATGGGGGTTCCCTCAAGTCTTTGGCTGAGTACTGATTTGTATAAGCATGAGAAACAACCCAAGACAGTGCAAGAATAACCAGGAGGAGTAGACCAAACAATTCCAAAAGCTAACACAGCTATGAATAGTTCATGTTTCTTCCAGCTGGGTGAGAAAACTTTGTAGTACATGAGGCAGGGGCTGGACTTCAGGTGGGTATCACTTTCATAATGAGGCTAAATTAATCCTAGAATAAAGCTTGCTCTGCACCTGTTCTCCCAAAGTTTAAAAGCAAGACTTTAAAAGATAAAACTGATTCCAAACAACTTAATTGTGTGTCAAAAAAAGACCCACCATTATGTAAAGGAATATAGCAAAATCTAGCACTCAATAGCATAAAATTTACATTTGACATCTAATTAAAACTAATCAGGAATCCAAATGAGGAGAAAAATTTGAAACTTAACCAGGATAATGTCAATACAAACAGATCTAGAAAGGATAGATATGAGAGAATTTGCAGACAAACATGTTAAAACAGCTATTATAAATATCTGCATATGTTTAGGCAGGTAGATAAAAATATAAAAATGACTATAAAAGAAATGAGAAATTTAACAAAACACCTACATGAAATTTCTGAAGTTGAGACATCAATATCTGAAATGAAAATACACTGAAAGAGATGTAATGACAAATTTGAATGCTGCAGAAAAAAGATACAGCTGTAGAAACAATTAAAAATAAAGCACAGAGTTAAAAATAAAAGATTGAAAAAATTTTAAACCACCTGTGGTAAGTGGTTAAATATATGTGGAACTGGAGTCTCAGAAGAAAGGAAGAAAGACAGAAAAGATATTTGAAGGAATAATAGACAAAAATCTTTCCAAATTTTATAAAAATTACACAACCACAAAGATAAGAAGGTCAATGAAACACAAACTAAATAAACATAGCAAAAACAAACCAGGGCAGAGAATAATCAAATTGCTGAAGACCAGTGATAAAACAGACAAACAAAAATAAATAAAAGCAGACATAAGGAAGGGTAACAGAAGAGCACAGTTAAGAAAAATAGTAGATATCTCATCAGAAACTATTCATGTCAAAAGACAAAAAGGGGAAACATCTCTGTTCTGTAAAATAAACAGAACGATATATCCATTGAAAACATCTTCCAAAGTAAAGGTGAGAGTCCCTCCACAAACAGGCTATGGGATGGAAAGTAAGGGGTGGGGTAGTGGAGGTTGGAGGAAGGGGAGAAAACTTCATGGATATTTTCATTTCTTCTCACACTGCTGTATCTGTTTGCAGAGGGGTCAATGCCTCCTCCAATAAAGAAAGGGAAGAGTGTGATTCTCTTGGACACCTGGAACAGATCACTGAGGAACTGACCTACTAGACTTCATGGTCAGCTCTGTGGCTCTGCCACTGTAGATTCTGCTCTATACAGACAGCATGCAGAACACAATCTTGAGCCCTGCTCTCAGTGGCAGAGGGAGATCATGAATGTGATTCGGCTGGTAGCAAGGTGTTGACCATGGAGGCCTCTGCCACACTGAATCACATGATATAAACCATATGATGTAAACTCCACTCTCATGCTGGGGGAGAGAGTATGGATGCATTCTGGCATCCTCTCACCTGCATTTGAATTCGGTTGTTAAGGCACATAAATATTACATAATAACAAAGACCCCATTCCTGTCTTTCATAGTGAGTAGGTCCAGGAGCAAAGTGCTCACACGTAGAACTCATTTAGGGTGCAGCACCTGAGACAAAGTATCAAAGCCCAACCCTCATCTCCATCCAGAATGGCAAACAGCAGCCAACTGCCATGACCACATCAGTGTGCAGTGACTTGGGCCAGCTTGTACCCTTCCCATTCGATGCCTTCATAAGCACAATTAGTTTGTGGAGAAAAGAGCCAGACAGCACCTCCAATCCACCATGCATGCACCTGCCATTTCACATATTAAACCAGAGGGTGAGACATGGGAGTTCATTCTTGGGAGTTCTTTTCCCCAGATTCTCTGAAAATTGGGGACAACCTTAAATCAGATGACATGACCAAAAACCAGGAAGATGGTACTGTTATGCTTGACCAGTCTTTCAGTGCTCAAGAAGATGTCTAAGGGGACCAGCTCCTGTGATACCAGTACTGATAATACGGCACAGTTGCCCATGGCATCACAAGCTGAAACAAGTTTTGTGCAGAAAGATGCATCTGAGAAGAGTAGTTTTTATTGTGAAAATCTTAAAGTTGGCCTCTGAGAAAAAGCACATGAGAATGGTGTCTAAATCAGAACACTTGGGTTCCCTGAGCCTCAGGAGAAAGAGAACAATGTGGGCTCCCAGCAGAAGGCAGGGAATCCAGGGGGGGTGGAAGGAGTAGTGGTCAGCGCTGAGAAGACAGACCTCGGAGTTTTTCAGTTCTCCAGCCTGGCACTGGCAGAGTAGATCACATTCATATATCAGAAGTTACAAATACCGTGGAACATAAGCCTACTTTTAGCATTTCAAATTACTTTAAAAGAGCAGAAGGAGTAATATTAGCACAGACCAGAACAGTGACAATAATATAAGTCACTAGTGACTTCAGACAGGAGTGTGAGGCATTTTGTTTCTTGAATCCAGAGGCTGGGTCTACAGGTTGGTTGGTCCTCGTGTGTCCCTGGATCTCATGTGGAAAACCTGTTCAATGAACTTACAGATTCCATTTTGTTAGGCCTATGAAGGAAATGGTGGGCGGCCATGAACAGTTTGGGATCTATTTGGCTAGGTCTGACTAGGCCTCCAATTTTCTACCTACAGGATAATGATGGGTTCCCCAAGGAGAGGAGTCAGTAACATTCCATAACATCACCTCAATGCAAGTTGTAACTTCTGTCAAGAACTCTTAGATCCTGAAAACTCTGCTGCATCCTCATTAGAACATGGTCATACTTGCCAGCTTGGCCTTCCACCTACAATGAGGGCATCTGTTCCCTGCATTCTTGGGCAAAGGTAACTGTTAACTGCATATCTGTGATTATTATAATCAATGGTAATTTACTAAAAAACAGGTTTGATCATTGTTGTTTATCTAAAAACAACATATGCAAAGGGATTCACTGTTTGAAAATATCTCTATGGTCTTGGTGAAACAGGAATTAGGAACAGATTCTAGATAAACAGAAACACGGTCCTGTCGTGATTCACACATGAAACATTAAAAAAAACAACAACTGCAAAAATGGAGACTGCTTCAGTGCTTAGGTTGACAAGAGACAAGGTTCAAAACGTTTGCACTCCTATATAGTTTGTGTACCCCAGACGGACAACAGTTTCATGGATGTATTCTTATCTCATAACAATTTATTAAGTTGTATACATTAACAATGTAATTTTTTCTTTTAACATCAATCATACCTCAGTAAAGTGGATTTTTTAAAAAGAAGTGAAATGCAATAAAAGGGGAGACATTCTCATTAAGAAGTCAGTTAAACGGGGCTTAAATTTTTCCCAAATCTATTCTCAGGCATCTTTATCTGCCTAGGATTCCAAATGAATGGTCACCTCTTTACACATGGGCAAAGAAATTGAAAAGTCCAGTTCCCCAATTGAGTTAATGTTATATTGGGTTCTCTTGCTTAGTTCAAGTCACCAATGTGGTAGAAACTGGGCAATCACAGACGTGCATTAATGGGGTCATTACCTGTAAAAGCATTTGTAAAGTCAAGAAGAAGTGGTCACTTTGTCCCTTTGGGGAATTTTATTCAGACAGTAGAGGAAGCTTATTAACTTTATTTTTGGTTTCTTTCTAATCAGACTGTGCCTCTTTGTTCATACCTGCTCCTTGATGTCAAATCTCAGGAGTGAGAGGAAAAAGGAAGGGGTAACCATCATCTGCTTAACGCTTTACACCATAGGAAGCCAGCAAACGTGGATTGAGAACTAAGATTCTTCTAAAACCACAGAAGCCATAAATAGGTATGGACAGCGTCAAGTTTCAAACTCTAGATTGTCAGAATTCCAAGACTTCAAAGTCCATCAGGTAAAAGGGATTCAGAATCACTTAAGACAGTTAAAATGCTGCTTTAAAATGATTTTTCAATTTAAGGTATTTTGCAGTCTTTATGCTTTTCATCCTTTGTATCAACAGAAAAGTGTTGTTGGAACTATTACCTAAATTTCATCACTTATTTAAAGTGCCTCTTTTTTTTTTTTTTTTTTTTTAAGAGGACCAATGCTGTGAGCACAGTGATTTTCTTCTTTTTTTTTTTTAAAGAAGATGTTGGGGGTAGGAGTTTATTTATCTATTTTATTTTTGCTGTGCTGGGTCTTCGTTTCTGTGTGAGGGCTCTCTCTAGTTGTGGCAAGCGGGGGTCACTCTTCATCGTGGTGCACGGGCCTCTCACTTCCGCGGCCTCTCTTGTTGCGGAGCACAGGCTCCAGACGCGCAGACTCAGTAGTTGTGGCTCACGGGCCTAGTTCCTCTGCGGCATGTGGGATCCTCCCAGACCAGGGCTTGAACCCGTGTCCCCTGCATTAGCAGGCAGATTCTCAACCACTGCGCCACCAGGGAAGCCCCGAGTCACGTCTCTTTTTATTTTTCTTCTGTAAATCCATGAATGCTTTGTGGTGATGACTTCAATACAGAGATCGCATATGGAGTTGGTGTATTCATCATTTGTCTCCCTAAGTCATACAAGGCCACTCAGAAAACTTGCTTGTCCTTCTTAACTACAACCAAACTGCCTGACTTCTATTTCAATTAATATGTGCTTCTGTGTTGTCTGAAGAAAAAAAATCAGTAAATGATTTATGACACTAATAATAGAAATAATATTTTGTCATATTAAGAGGTGTTATTTTTGATATTTACCCCCAAAAGCATCATTTAGAAAGGATTACCCATGATTTTTTTTTCTTTTTTGTGTGTTCAAAATAAGATGGACTTTGACAAGTTTTATGTGTGTCACAAATCAAGTTTCGAAAGAGTCATTTTAAAGATTCATTTAATAATTCATGGAACTATGAAAGGATAGCAATTAGGGAAAATATAAGTATATATCATATCCAAATAAAATTAGACTAGATAAAATAATTAAGTTGATCAAATCATTGGAAAACTCAGTATAAAAGAGAATATTTTGCACATCTGGGAAGAATAATTTTGAAATAACAAAATAAATTACTCAAAGAAAATATGGAAACTTCTGACTATATTATATATGTATATATACACAATTAAAATATAACTACATCTGTAAAAATTAATAAACAGAAAAGCACAAATGTTCAGGCAGTTCAAGGTCTTTAAGAACATGTTCTGAACCATTAACAGCATCTATGGGAGTACAACTATATGGAACTTTTACATTTTAAACCATACATTTACAGATTTCACTTTTTATAACAGATACAAAATTTTGTAATTATAAAATAAAAAGATTTTAGTTAGATTATATAAGAAATGTAATTTGATATCTAAAATAAGGAAGGGCATTTAGAGACCCAAATCTTAAGGTTGCGATTCTCTTTTTCTTGTGAAATAATGTTGCTGAACTTTTCTTGACATCTTAAAAGACCCAGGTTTGCTTTGATGTTTGGGTGATGACTGGGTAAAGACTCATATTTGATCTGTCATTTCCACTCTTTTAATTACTGTGGAAGATGGCTTACATACTGAGAAGAGAATTCTTGTACAAACAGGGTGGATATTTGAAGAGAAGCAAAATTTGGCATCAAGTGAAAAACCACAGATTCTTAACGTTATTTAAATCACTTTTTAGATTTAGTCCAATGAAAACATTTATGTGAAACATTAAAAAAGCCAACACTTCAAAACCAGGGAATTTGCTTTTGATCTCTTTTGCTGGAGTAATTATTGATACTTGAGATTACAAGGAGTCTATGAAAAATACTCTTTATCTATATTTGCATATTAATGAAGGCAGATGGTATTTCAGAAAAGAAAGAAAATAATCCTACACTGAGTGATCTCTAAGTATCGCTTTTGTCTAGATGCATGTTGGGTTTTTTTTTCTTTGCTTGTTTAAGGTCAAATGCTCTTATATTTTGTGGTTGCATTTTTAAACCAAAAATGCATGTCTAAAATTTCTGTAAAACCCAGTCATTTCTTTGCAAGTAAACCATCAAATTCAATTCAAGTGCCCACTATAAAATAGAATCTCTGCAATATTCTGTGGTTATAAAGATGGTTAAGACAGAGTCCCTGACTTCCTGAATTTAATTCCCATCATTGTAGCTAAGAAGCTACTACAAAGATTGTTTTCAATTCCATCTTTTGTGATCTAAGATATTGTTAGATATCTGATCAAGGTATTGTTAAAAGCACACTCTTCAGGGTCACTCCTGTAAGCTTCCCTTTCTTCTTCTTATCATAGATTTTGAAGGCTGGTTGAAAACATTAACTTTAATAACAGCAAAAGAGCAATGGCAATAATATCTATGGAACACAGGAACTGTGCTGAAGAACTGAAGACAAAGAAATGATCTCATCCTATTAATAATCCCATGTCATTTCTCCAGAGAAGACATACAGATGGCCAGTAGGCACATGAAAAGATGCTCAACATCACCAATTATTAGAGAAATACAAATCAAAACTACAATGAAAAAAAAAAAATGAAAAAAAAAAAAAAACTACAATGAGGTATCACCTCACACTGGTCAGAATGGCCATCATTAAAATGTCTACAAATAACAAATGCTGGAGAGGGTGTGGAGAAAAGGGGACCCTCTTACACTGTTGGTGGGAATGCAAGTTAATACAGCCACTATGGAAAACAGTGTGGAGGTTCCTCAGAAAACTAAAAATAGCATTAACATATGATCCAGCAATCCCACTCCTGAGAATATACCCGGACAAAACTGTAATTCGAAAAGATACATGCACCCTTATGTTCATGGCAGCACTATTCACAGTAGCCAAAACATGGAAACAACCTAAATGTCCATCAGCAGATGAATGGATAAGGAAGATGTGGTACATATATACAATGGAATACTACTCAGCCATAAAAAGAATGAAATAATGCCATTTGCAGTAACACAGATGCAACTAGAGATTATCATACTAAGTGAGAATGAAATAATGCCATTTGCAGTAACACAGATGCAACTAGAGATTATCATACTAAGTGAAGTAAGTCAGAAAGAGAAAGTCAAATACCATGTATCACTTATATGTGGAATCTAAAGTATGGCACAAATGAACCTATCTACAAAACAGAAACAGACTCATAGACACAGAGAACAGACTTGTGGTTGCCAAGGGGGAGGGGGGCAGGGAGAGGGATGGAGTGGGGGTTTGGGGTTGGTAGGTGCAAATGATTACATTTAGAATGGATAAACAACAAGGTCCTAATATATAGCACAGGGAACTATATTCAATATCCTGTGATAAACCATAATGGAAAAGAATATGAAAAACTGTCTATATGTGAATAACTGAGTCACTTTGCTGTACAGCAGAGATTAGCACAGCACTGTAAATCAACTCTACTTCAATTTAAAAAAAGATATAATGTTGGAAATGGAAGTATCAGGTATGAAGCAAATGATTTAACAACAATTTTACCATCAACAATGGAGGAAGGGGGACAGTAAGAATTTGTCAGCATTTATTTTAAAGAAAGACATACTTTATCAAGTCACCATGAATATGTCTAGCACTGTTCATGTCAATCCTGTTGGATATTTATCAATACATTGAATTAAACAGAAAAAGAAACTGTGGCCTTTAAAAAAAATAATCCTATGTCAGAGGTGCTCTATGTGTCCCCATTTTACAGAAGAGGAAACTGAGGCACAAACAGGTTAACTAACAAATAGCAGAGTAAGGGTTTTAGCCAGGAGCCATCTGACTCCAAGGACCTGATACAGCATCTCATTCAGTTTCTTGCCAAGGCTGGTAGTACTTCATGTAGTTAAAAGGACAATTTTTGGATTTACTTATAATTTGTTCAAACCCCTAACTGCCCCTTGACATCTGTGTGACTCTGACCAAAGCATCTGATCTCTCTAAGCCTTGTTTCCTCCTGTATAAAATGAGCACTCTAATATCTAGTTAAAGAACTCCATGAGAAGTAGAAGAGATGGTATGCGTAAAACACTCAGCACAGTGTCTGCACGATTTTAAGCTCTGCATATGTGGTAGCAGTAATTATTATTATTTTAAACATGATTTTATAGATAGCCAAAATGAGTCAAAGAAAAAAGAACTACTCACTCAGAGTTAGGTGGTATCGGAACTTGAACCTAGGTCTCTTGAAAGCCAGATATATCTCATCTCTCAAAGCAGTTACAAATTCCATGTGGTCCACAGCAAAAACATCGTATGTCTGGAAACATATATAAAACTCTTTATTTCCCTGTCAGGCAGTTTCAGATATTCATATTCTTAAGGCTGATATCTGTCAACAGCTGACTAAGCTGATCGTCCAGGGTTCCATGTGCTCAGGTGGAGTCTATTCAGTAAACCAGACCCCCCCTATTCACACGTGTTCAATCTGCCACCACTAGATCTCTTTGACTCTCCTGTCCCAATTATGAGTCCATCCCCCTGTTGGGTTTCAATACAAATCACCTCCTGCCTGCCTTCATATTTTGAACTGGCTTCATTTCAGAGAAAATAACGTGCACCATTTAGGTGAAGGATCATAGAGTTTATCATTATCTGGGGAGATTTCTAAGCCCCAGTTAAAACTAGTACTAAAATTGTGCTCAATTTGGAAGCAAAGGTCTTAAAAATAGAGTGTATCAAATCATCATCATTAGAATAATAACAACAGTTGTGACTGGCAAAATAGTAGATACTGTTCAAAGTGTTTAAATATGCATCATCTCATCTGGTCATAATAACCAACTTGCATATTACCTCTTTTTGAACAAGAATGAAACCAAGGCTCAGATACTTTAAGAAACTTACCTGAAATCACACAGTAAGAGATAGGGCTGAATCTCAAATGCCTGATTGGGACTTTTTCTAATTTACTGTATTCTGTCTTTCTTTCAAGTGAAATGCTTTCATCTTTAAATGTACATCTTAGGGCAAGGCAAGAGTTCCTACCCATGAGAAGGGGTTATCTTCACAAGACATCATTTTACTTGGCCCAGAGAGAATTTGCTACAACCATTAATAGAAACAATTAAGATTTCCTGTTTTGAAGTCTGTGATAAAATATATCCTGTGGCCTTTGCACAAAATTATTTCATGTGATATAGATATTTGTAGTGAATTTAAATCTTACTTCAGCGATTTGGGTGAACTAATTTCCATTTTGAGTCTCCTCACCTCCTTTGTTTCCCATGATTATGGCTTAGGTATTTGTGTTGTGTTAAGAAACAGGGCATGAGGGCAGGGAAGAGGTTGATTTGGTCAGTTTCATCTGACCATGTGGAAACCCACTAAGATATACACATCCTTGGTGTTTAGGTTTCATTGGCAGCACAAAGGCATCACCACTTCCTGTTCTCTTGGCCACTTTAGACTCAGCTGCACTTCCTGCCATGTTTCTGGCCATCTCAGGTATAAGAAAATCATCAAATCATTTCCCTGCTTAGGGGATGATGAATTCTGTAAGTATATCTAAGGTCTGATCTGCCAAATACCTCCCAAGACATATTTTCTCCGGTTGCATTCCTTAGTCTTAGAAATGGAACACAGGTCTTCTTGTTCTCACATTCCACAATTGTATCTGAATATTTAAGTGCCTCTCTGGAACCTGTAGAGGAGGTTAGGCCTCTTTCTCAGGGACTCACCAATCACTGCATTCTCCTGGCTCCTTCTCTGATTAGCCTTCACTACCATGACCTCTACCACTTACCTCACAGCCTGGACAATGCTTTTCTAGCATAAATTATGTAAGAAATTGACCACTCTTCATGTACTTTCCTAAGTAGTTTATTTAGGATGATTGTGTTTTTACAACTCAAAGCTAGAAAGAACCTCATCTCTTCTGTTTGTTGTCAAATTCCTTCTTAAAGGCGACGAATGCAGAAAGGCCTTCTGCTCCCTGTGTGGGATTGCAATGGGGGAAGCCCAGGATGTTAATCAATATTCCCAGAGGGCAACTTTCCCCTGGATATGCACTGAGAGGTATAAAGCTGTATATGACAGAGAAGGAGAATTATTGGTAGAACGCCAGAACTAAGAGTTGGGCTTCCCTGGTGGCGCAGTGGTTGAGAGTCCGCCTGCCGATGCAGGGGACGCGGGTTCGTGCCCCGATCCGCGAGGATCCCGCATGCCGCGGAGCGGCTGGGCCCGTGAGCCATGGCCGCTGAGCCTGCGCGTCCGGAGCCTGTGCTCCGCAACGGGAGAGGCCACAGCAGTGAGAGGCCCGCGTACCGCAAAACAAAAAACTAAGAGTAAGTGAAATGTGGACTGTCAATTAAAACAGGGTGAGCATATTAATACAAAAAAATCTAATAAGAATTTTTTAAATCTTTAATTTTCCCTTAGTGAATGGGGAGTGGTGATGCCGTAGGCATCTCGCTTGTAGTTAGAAAAATTTAGGGTATGTCTTAGTTTCACAATTTACTCTCTGGATAACGCTGGGACACCTACCTATCTTCTATAAGACAGAGCTTCTTTCATAAACAGACTATATATAGGGCGCTTTGGGGACAGTGCATACGCAGAGGCTACACTACTAAAGAAATAGTGTCTCCTAAAAATAGGTATAGATGTACTTGCATCTTATATAAGATATATATATCTTACAAGCTTAGGTGAGGTAATATGGGGAAGTTACCTTATAACCTAGGAGACTCTGACCCTGTGGAGACGCAGCAGATTCGAAGGAAATATCACCGAACCAGGTCGATCCGCCAGATGCCCAGTGAGGCAAATGCTGAGAAGCCGAGGTTCACAGCCCACAGAGAGGTTACTTACAAGGCAGCCAAACGAAGTTAGGGGAGAACAATTCTCAGGTCTGCCTCCCCCAAGGTGAGGGGGTTCGGATATTTATGGATAAGCAGGGTGCTCTTAGGCATTGGAGAAAGGCGACAGGGAGAAACGAGCGAGATACTCGGTGCTCGGAGCAGGCGCATCTAGGAAACACGCTTCTGCACATTCAAAATGGCGGCGCTTAGCGTCCGAAGAGGGTGGAGTTTTCCTGCCCTGTGAAGTCAAAAGGCCATTAAAGCGACAGCTGCGCAGGCCCAGTTTTAGGGTCGGCGGTCCCAACCACGCCCTAGCAGGCTTGTACCGGGCAGCAGCTGACGCCGAATTCCTAGAAAACTGCTGGGCTGCGTGAGAGTGGGAAGGTGTGCAATTAAAGAGAGGGGAAAAAGAAATAAAAATCCCCCTCCACCACAAAACTAAGGCAGTTTACAAGCAAATGGGTTTTAACAAGCTGTTTCCCATATTGGTTGTTCTGTAAGACAAGTTCAAGAACTTCTAATAGTTATCAGCTTCTGTGAGCTCCATGGGGCACAGAACCACTCCATGGTTTCATTATCTGTAAAAATCCATCAAAGGATATTTTTAAGAGTGAAAAAAGTGATACATGGAAATTATATATATAGCTATAGAGAGAGAGATGTCTGTGTATAAAATTTAGCCTTTCTGGAGGTAAACATCCAATAAACTTAGGAATTATGATTCTTTTTTAAAGTAAATTCCCTTTTGAGTTGTTGCCTTCAAATTCCACGTCATCCATATGCCTCTTTTTGTCTTTTTCTTCCAGATTAACATGTCTCAGGAAAGGGAGAAGGGAGCTTCCAGAACACATCCTATAAAGTTGTAACCAGTGAATCCTTAATATCTTCCAATCCCGGTGGAGCCGGATGGCATGTGTAGCTGGGGAGCAGTTGCTTCAAGCCCTTGTTCTTGGCATTGAGTTGCCTGGTTAGGCTGCGTACCTGGGAATTACATAAAGTGACAGGATTCTGGCCTACGTCCTTTCCCCTGTCAGAGTCATCCTAACACCGTACACAAAACTAAACACAAAATGGATTAAAGACATAAATATAAGGCCAGACACTATAAAATTCTTAGAAGAAAACATAGGCAGAACACTGTATGACATAAATCACAGCAAGATCCTTTTTGACCCACCTCCTAGAGAAATGGAAATAAAAACAAAAATAAACAAATGGAACCTAATGAAACTTAAAAGCTTTTGCACAGCAAAGGAAACCATAAAAAAAGATGAAAAGACAGCCCTCAGAACTGGAGAAAATATTTGCAAATGAAGCAACTGACAAAGGATTAATCTCCAAACTTTGCAAGCAGCTCATGCAGCTCAATATCAAAAAAACAAGCAACCCAATCCAAAAATGGGCAGAAGCCCTAAATAGATATTTCTCCAAAGAAGACATACAGATTGCCAACAAACACATAAAAGGATGTTCAACATCACTAATCATTAGAGAAATGCAAATCAAAACGACAATGAGGTATCACCTCACACCAGTCAGAATGGCCATCATCAAAAAATCTACAAACAATAAATTCTGGAGAGGGTGTGGAGAAAAGGGAACCCTCTTGCACTGTTGGTGAGAATGTAAATTGATACAGCCACGATGGAGAACAGTATGGAGGTTCCTTAAATACTAAAAATAGAACTACCATATGACCCAGCAATCCCACTACTGGGCATATACCCTGAGAAAACCATAATTCAAAAAGAGACATGTACCACAATGTTCATTGCAGCTGTATTTACAATAGCCAGGACATGGAAGCAACCTAAGTGTCCAACGACAGATGAATGGATAAAGAAGATGTGGCACATATATACAATGGAATGTTACTCATCCATAAAAGGAAACGAAATTGAGTTATTTGTAGTGAGGTGGATGGACCTAGAGTTTGTCATACAGAGTGAAATAAGTCAGAAAGAGAAAAACAAATACCGTATGCTAACACATATATATGATATCTAAATTAAAAAACAAAATGTCATGAAGAACCTAGGGGCAGGACAGGAATAAAGATGCAGACGTAGAGAATGGACATGAGGACACGCGGTGGGGGAAGGGTAAGCTGGGACGAAGTGAGAGATACTATCTAATGTAAAACAGATAGCTAGTGGGCAGCAGCCACATAGCACAGGGAGATCAGCTCGGTGCTTTGTGACCGCTTAAAAGGGGTGAGATAGGGAGGGTGGAAGGGAGGTACAAGAGGGAGGAGATATGGGGATATATGTATATGTATAGCTGATTCACTTTGTTATACAGCAGAAACTAATACACCATTGTAAAGCAATTATACTCCAATAAAGATGTTAAAAAAAAAAGGAAAGTATGTCTATTTTTCTTAAGTCTGGAACTGGAAAAAGAAAAGAAAGTCAGCTCAGATAAGCATTTTCTGTACTTGGCACTAGTGTGAACCCTTCAGAACAAGGATTTGCATCCACTGAAATTTCCAAATCACTAAGAGCATTTCATTATCCCTTGTTTAAAATTTCTCCCTTCTGCTGCAATATTGGACAGGAATTAAATTTGGTTTTGGAATCGTTCTGTTTTCAAATGTAAATGAAAATGCCATTTGCTGTCAATTTTGATAAGTCATTTATATGTAAAATCTCCCTCTCTTCAAGGTATGGCAGCTGTTTGGAGATTTGATGAATCATTTAACAAGAAAAAACAAGTAGAGTGAATAAATGTTCTTTTCTTTCCAATCTTAAAACATGTGCAATTATTTTCATTACAGTGTTCATTTGTGTTGTCTTTCATCACTAATTTCATTTAATGTTTATTAATACCAACAAAATAAACATGAAGATAGACATTTAGAAAAAAAAATATTTATGATATAGGTTTTAAAAGGCAACCATTTTGCAGATGTGGAAATAGAATTCCTGGTATTTTCATCTATTATTTTTTGATTACCAAATAAATGTGGAAACCAGTGAGAAGTCATAAGGACTTCACTACAGGAATTCACATTCTAAATCAGTAGTTCTCAGAATTTGGCATGCCTCAGAATCACCTAGAAAGCTTAAGAAAAAAACATAGATTCCTGGACCACATGTCAGTTTCTGATTCAGTAGGTCTGGGATGGGATCTTACAATTTACATGTCTATAAAATTCCCAGGTGATGTTTCTGTTGCTACTCGGGGGATCTCTCACTGAACACTACTCTAAACTATTTTCATAAGCATATTAAAGTAATATGAGTGAGGAAAAGGAAGACTATATATTAAAATTTTGCTCTGAATCACTTTGTTCTCACAATAATAGGCATTTTTGTCTTGTTTGGGAGGTATGCAAATTAAGGCTAAGGTGTGTTAAGCAACATTCTTGAAGCTACCTAAGAAGGGACGCAGCTGGAATTCAAAGGGAGGCCAATGGGATTCTAAAACTGGTTGGAAAATTCAAAACCCTTTTTAGGGAAATGCATTTAATGTACTTAAGAGAAGTCATTCTAATGATAAATGGCTACTGCTACTCAGCCCCAGCTTCAGGGAGATAATAGGAAGCAGTGGAGATTGCGGTGACCTTTAGGGTGAATCTCTGGCTCACACAGTGTAAATTGTTACCATGAGGGTTATTATAGAACTGTGCCACCCCCCTGCCCCCAAATTATATGCTGAAATCCTAACCCCCAGTACCTCCGAATGTTACTGTATTTGGAGACAGAATCTTTAAAGAGGTAATTAAGATTAAATGAGGTCATATGGTGAGCCTAACCTAATACAGCTGGTGTCCTTATGATAAGAGAGATTGACACACAGAGAGATGACCATGTGAGGACACAGTGAGAAGATGCCTGTCTGTTAGTCAAGGAGAGAGGTCTCAGAAGAAACCAAACCTGCTCACACTTTGATCTTGGACTTCTAGTCTCCGGAACTGTGAGAAAATAAATTTCTACCTTTTAAGCCATCTAGTCAGTGGTATCTTGTTATGGTAGGTCTAGCAAACTAATATGACTATTGTGTGTTAGCCAACTACATCTTCAGATTGTTTCAGAGAAGTCAGAAATCTGGAATATATGTAAAATCTTCTGATTTTTAAATCTTGGCAACTAAATCAAATTTATTTAAAACACTGCAAGACAAAACTCTGCAGGTAAAATAAAACAGGGTTAATTTCCATTGTCTGTATGGAGGTTGTAGCACATAATGATTGTTTAAAAAATATTAGCGTTCCTTTCCTCTCAGGCAATAGTAAAATTTTGTGGCATTGTTAGAAATATAGTCATTTATCTTGGAGAGTTTCTCCTGGAGTTTTGGGAGTAGAAACCACTTAAACTTGCTTTGTTATCTTCCTTTCTTGTCCTTCCAATTTGAAGCTGATACTAGAAGACGCTCTTGAGAGAGTTGAGATTTAGAAATGTGGAAAGGGAGTCAATTTCTGCAAATTTCTGAGAAACAAAGAAAAGCACCAAAAAGAAAGCGAATTTCTGGCAGGTAGAGAAATTTTGTTTTCCAATGAAGAACTGCAACATGGTAGCCATGGTTGTTGTGCCTGTTTCATGAGACCTCAGTGGACACTTATCAGAAAGATACAAATGGACAAAAGCAGATCCTAGTTACCCATTTTCCAAAACACAGGCAGAATGATGGGAAAGTTGATGGAGAGATTCTCATCTCCTTCCGAGTAAAGGATGGATTTAAAAGGCAATGTGGGGAAAGTACTAAAGGTGATGTGCAGGAATCTTAGGACAAGCTCAGTGGGAATTTGAAGTCTTTCTGTCTTTGAACAGAAAAAAAAAAAAAAAAGAGGCAGCAATTTAAAAAGTCATTCAACATCAGAATCTCTGATACTGACCACCACATTGCATTCATCAGGTCTGAGTCTCCCTGCTGTCTGTGTTTACTGTAACCTTGGAGAAAAGACATTTCCTGCTACAATGGAATCTCATTAGGGTGGTTCTCAAATTTTTTGACTGACACCCCCAATAAAAATATTTTTACATTGTTATTTAATACACATATACACATGAATATAACTGAAAAAAAATATTTTATAAAACAATGAAACATTTCATGAAACATTACTATGTATGATATCTCAGTATTTGCTTTTCTATTTCATGTTTTTAAAATACTGGTTACAGTCACCAAATTGATTTTATGACTCTCTAAATGGGTGGTAATCCACAATTTAAAAACTTAAGATATTGGAGAAACTGCTTTAAAAAATTTAAGAAATTGAAAGTACCAAGAAGAGTGCATAGTCTGATAATTCAGTTTGATCTGTGCATATCCATAGAAGTTATCCTTAGATTGGTGTAACAGATAGACTAAATGTTAAGATTCAGGAATAAGTTGAGAACATACCACATTCCATGTACTTTCCTAGGTGGCTGTATAAATGAGCACAAAATTGTAAATAAGGTCCCTTCATCATGGACCTTTCTTCTTACAAAGAAACTATTAATAACACATAACTTCATAATATAATGATGGGTTGTAATAAAAACCATGAATAAAAATACAACTTCATGAGACAATGGAAAATCACTGGTAGGAGTATGTTTTTAGATAATGTAGTCATAGTAGAGTTTCCAAAAGTGGTGACTTTTGAGAAGAGACCCGAGTAAAGCAAGGGAAAGAGGCATATGAAGATTGGTCTAGTAAAGAATGTTGAAGGCAGGTGGAATAACAATGTAAAGTCCTGGAGGCAAGAATGAGTTTGGTGAGTTGAAAGAACAAGGCTAAAGGTCTAAAGTAGCAGGAGATAAAATTGGAAGCATACACAGGAGCCAGTGATATAGGAATTTTCAAACATATATATTCAATTTTCAGAATAGTATGGAAAGCCATTGCAGAGTTTTGAGGAGAGGAGTGGCATGAGCTATCATAAATTTTAAATGTTCACTCTGGTTGCTTTGAGGATAATTGACCATAGTGGGGAAGCTTAAAGACAGGGAGACCAGTTCAGAGACCTTAATCCAAGTATTAGTGATAGATAAAGATAGTTTTTATTATAGTGGGGCAAATAGATTCAAGATATATTTTAAAGATAAAGCTGGCAGAATTTTCAGATTTACTGGAATAGGAGTATAGTTAAGAAATGAGAAAAAAATTTAAATGACATCAAGGATTTTGACCTGAGTAGTTGAGTACATGGTAGTGCCCTTTACTAAAATGAGAAAGACTGAGAATGGAAAAACTGGAATAGAAATCATGAGCTCTGCTTTGAAAATTATATATTTGAGCAGTCAGTTATACTTGTAAGGGGCTAGGGAGTGAGCAGCCTAAAGCTTGAGAGAGAGTACACAGCTAGAGCTACATGTTCAGCATTTGGATAATATTTAAAACCATGAAATTAGGTAAGGTCGCCTCAGGGAGTATTGAAGATAAAGGAAAGATGAATTCCAAGACTGGTTCCTGAAATATCTAACCTTTATCATTCAGGAAATGGAAGCAAGTCTAGCTGAGGATAATGAGAAGAAACTGTACATAAGGTAGAAAGAAAATCAGGAGAATTCTGTGTCTCAGAAGCCAAGTGAAGAAAATGTTTCAAGAAGGATATTCATTATGTAAAATGCTACTGAGAGGTCAACAAAGACTAAGACGATATATGACTTTGGCAAGATGGTGGTCTCTTATATCAAGGTAATTTCAGTGAAGTTGTGGGGAAGAAAGCCTGCAGTGAATGGGTTCAGGAGAAAATGTGAGGTGAAGAGAAGAAGACAATTAGCATAGACTATACTTTTGAGAACTTTTGCTGTAAAATAGAGAAGAAATGATCAGATAATTGCCAATACTTTTTTGAACAATGATTCTAGACATGTTTTATTTTTGATGGAACCTATTATGGTAGGCTTGCATTCTGAAGGACATAATCCAGTAGGAAATTCTGTGATGACACAGGAAAGGGGATCCTTAACTTCAGAAGCAAAGTTTTTGCATAGGTGACAATGTACAATCCAATAAACAAGTGTAGAAATATTTTGATAAGAATGTAGAGTCCATTCATTTTAACAGGAGGGAAGACAAATTTATTGGCACAAATGCAGGATCACTGATAGACCTTGTGGTGGGAGGACAAAATAGTTCACTTACGATTGCTTCTATCTTCTCAGGGCAATAAGAGGTAAGATACCAGTCAACGGCGAGAAGAAAATGAGAAAGCAAATTGACTAGTAGGCTTCCCAGAAGTACTGAGATCTCACTTGCAGCTTATGGTCGTAAATTCCAAGACTAGAGGGCATAATATGTTTTTCTCCAATTATGTTTTGTAAGAGGAAAAGAATAGTTGGAAAGTTATATTTTGCCAGATGAGTAAAATGAAGAAAGGGAAGGGAAGGAAGATAAGGAGCTGAAGTGTGTGTGTAAGGGAGTGATTTTCATGATGGACTACCGAAAGTAAACTGTGGATTGGGAGAGTTGAGGAACCAACAGTGTTCATGGTAAGTAAAATAATAGTAAGTTCAATGAATTAGAGAAAAGATGGGATTGAATAATTACTGGAGTAATTATTACTCCAGAATAAATTAGTTGGAAGTGTTATCATAGATTTTGATGTTTGAAACTAAGATTTTAGAGGTTGTACAGCTATAGATAATAATAAGTTCTAGTCTACACTTATTGAAAAAGTAGCCAAGGGATAGAGAGGAAAATAGAGCTTGAATTGAGACAATCAAACACTGAGACACTAAATTGCTGGATGGATCACCTCTGGAGATGTTCAAGCATCAAGAATGAGGGTGACCAAGTGCTGAAATCTTCAGTGATTAAAGAACGTTCAAGATGTCTACAGATGACTTCATATAACAGGAGTACTACGGGGTATAATCTGATGGTATGTGCTTCAGAAGAGCTGTATTTGTCCCAAGAATAAGGAAGAAAAGTATTTCTTAATATAAAATTATGAAACAAGGATACCTACCCCAAATCTAGGCCGGGTAGTAGAAAGAGTTTTGCATCATCATCATCAGTATTTGTGGTAGTGATAGCGTTGGTACTGGTAACAATACCACCACCACATACACACATGTTTTCTTATTTGTTAAGTAAGGTTCTCCAAAGTCTCTTTTAGATCAAAATATACTATGCCTTCATGAATCCATGATTCCACCTAAGGAAGAAGCACATACACTTAGAAGATAACTGGTTGAGATGAGTGCATAGAAAACCAGGAAGAAAAGAGATCCTTTCTTTCTATTTCCTATCAAACCTCTACCTAGGACAGCGCCTGACAAACAGTAGGAACTCAATACTATTTTGGGGAGGAAATACAGAAAATCAGAAAGGAAGGAGGAAAGGTTGCATATTAGGCACTCGTGCCGGCTCTGTCATGTCCACAGCTCCAGGAATACATATCCCAATACTACCATGTGAGGATGGGTAAGGTCAGGGCAGGGAGCTCTCATATCAGGCAATGAGGCAGAGTCTTCATACAGAGAGGGAAATGAAATCTCCTTGGTCTTAAAAATTCCAAAGCTCCATAGTGGCTGTGCTTATTTTCTCCTAATTTTCTAGGGAAACAGGCAGTAGAAGGAAATTGTGTTCCTGACTCAGTGACATTTAGCCATGGCCACTCCCAAAGTTTTGCCTGCTTCAAAGAAAGTTATCTTAGGGACTTCCCTGGTGGTCCAGTAGTTAAGACTCTGCACTTCCACTGCAGGGAGCGTGGGTTCGATCCCAGGTCAGGAACTAAGATCCCACATGCCGCGTGGACAATAAATTAATAAATAAACAAATAAATAAATAAATAAGAAGGTTATGTTAGACTATTTTCATAAAGCTTTGTCTCCCTGGAGTAAGCTGCTGTATCCTGGGGAGAACCTCTGCTCCATTCCACTCTGCACTGTTCTGCAATACATTTCTCAAGCAGCTTCCATCCCAGAGGAACCCACAGCTATTGCTTCAGGACCAATGGCACTTAGCATTTCCATGGTACTTATATCCTTGAAGGAACTCTGCAAGCATCAACTAATTAGTCCATAGAAAGGCACTGTGGGAAAAGCATGCTTATTCACTTTTAGGAAGTGGCTACTTAAGTGAAGCAATACCAATGCATCCACTTACAAGGTTACAGAGGGAGTTGGAGTAGGATCTGGAGCTTGTTAGAGAGTGCTCCCAGAGGTTGTGATAAATGTGATTACAAATTAACAGCGTCATAGTTAAACAATGGTGACATTCCTTGAATCCCTTGGTGAAAATGATTATATTTAAAGAAATAGTATATGAGTTAATATAAATAAGGAAAGAGGACCAATTTGATACTAACAGGTAAATAGCTCTAAAAGGGTAGCTATGTAAGGGTGAGACTCATTAATCTGTGCTAATGCTTTGTGAAGTTGAAAACCCTCTCTCTTTCACACATTGAACATGAAAAATAAAATAACTTTCCTGGCCATACTATTTCATGTCAGTCTATTTAGACAGTGTCTTTTACAGTCATATTATCTATTATTCTACCTATTTATGCATTCATCCAAGAATGTGTACTGAGTGCTTGATATATACTAGATATTCTGCTGACATTGATGGTAGTGTGGTGTGTAAGACAGGAAAGGTCTTTATCTTTAAGGTGTTTCCTGTTTAGTGAGAAGACAGGAAACTAAATGAGCAATTACTATGAGATTTGTGATTCTATGTCAGAAGAATAAGATACCATGGATGTGGTTAAAGATGGATCAGAATCAATCCCAGAAAAAGTAATATTTAAGGGATACATATTTTATGCATATGAGGCAGATAAAAGGATGATTTTTACCTAGATTTCATAACAGTAATAAGACCTAACTATTGACATGTATACTGTTTGATTATTTACACTGTATCTGCAAATTTATTGTCAAATTAGATGTCCTAACCTCCATGAGAGAATTGGGATTATTGTCAAGTGAAAGACCTAAGAGAAAAGAAGCCCAGAAAAGGTAAAGAAGGCAAGACTTGAAAACTGAAAAGTGTCAGAGGTCCAACTTAGGGTCAGGATTTGAATTTTGTTTACAATGATAATCCAACAAAACCTGATGAAGAAATTAGCTCACCCATTCTCAGGCCTGATTTAACCAGAAAATTCCTTCTCTAGGAAAGTACATTCTATGAGCTATTTTAACCAGATGCCTAAGTTTACGTTTTGCTCAAAAATAAAGGGAATTTTTTCTTATGCAAGAGAATGTAACATCAATTGAAGTATGGGACTTTGCTTCATAAACAAGTGGTACTCTTACACACTGGATAATAAAAGCTCCTAAGAGGACATATCAGACCTCTTCATCAATATAACCAGGTAACCATGATTTTCTCAGCTTTGAAATCATGGAGCAGCAGCATAAAGTGCTAAGAGTAAAAAGGCTCTTATTTAAAACACAAATATCCGTGACAGTAGCAGCAGTATGTAACATAGAACTGGCCAGGGGAAGTGGTTTTTGAATAATTGTTTCTAATGCATTTCCCTGCACTGACAGTATTAAATATCTGTCTGGCAGAAACTCACAAGTAGTCCTGTGTCTTGAACATTTCCATAAATCAGCAGTATTGCCTTGGAAACACTCAGTTTCCCAGCACCCTCCATTACAGTGAAGCAGATTGGGGCTGAATAACAGGCAGTTAACTGGAACTCTGGTCGTTTGCCTCATTCTGCTACCCTGCACCAAGCTTTTTTTGTTTGAATCAATTCCCCATCTTCCAGCGCTGAAATAGAAATTGGGGTTTCCAAGAATCTCTATGACCAAATCTCTATGTTTGCAGAGATGGTGATCGCTATATTCATGGTTACATACACCAAACAAAACATTTGGCACATTCATTAACAGCATTTATTGAACAATTATTTAGCTTCTCCTTTTGCCAGGCTTGGTGCTTCACATGGAGATAGGCACAGTCCCATATTCTAGAGAATCGATTTTGATCCAATAGTCACACAAATACATGTAGAGTTCTATAAGACATATAGTTTTACAGTGTCTGGTGTTTAATCCATTTGGAGTTTATTTTTGTGTATGGTGTTAGTGAGTGTTCTAATTTCATTCTTTTACACATAGCTGTCCAGTTTTCCCAGAACCACTTATTGAAGAGGCTATCTTTTCTACATTGTATATCCTTGCCTCCTTTATCAAAGATAAGGTGACCATAGGTGCATGGGTTTATCTCTGGGCTTTCTATCCTGTTCCATTGATCTATCTTTCTGTTTTTGTGCCAGTACCATACTGTCTCGATTACTGTAGCTTTGTAGTATAGTCTGAAGTCAGGGAGTCTGATTCCTCCAGCTGCGTTTTTCTTTCTCAAGATTGCTTTGGCTATTTGGGGTCTTTTGTGTTTCCATACAAATTGTGAAATTTTTTGTTCCAGTTCTGTGAAAAATGACATTGGTAGTTTGATAGGGATTGCACTGAATCTGTGGATTGCTTTGGGTAGTATTGTCATTTTCACAATGTTGACTCTTCCAATCTAAGAACATGGTATATCTCTCCATCTGTTGGTATCATCTTTAATTTCTTTCATCAGTGTCTTATAGTTTTCTGCATACAGGCCTTTTGTCTCCTTAGGTAGGTTTATTCCTAGGTATTTTATTCTTTTTGTTGCAATGGTAAATGGGAGTGTTTTCTTAATTTCACTTTCAGATTTTTCATCATTAGTGTATAGGAATAGAAGAAATTTTTTATCTGAATAGCTTATTTATCTGAATATCTGCGGATTGAGCTGACTTTCATCACAGGCCTATGCGACAATACCATCTGGGCTTATTCCTCAGTTCTACTTTGTTTGTTGGCTTCATTCTCAGACAGGCTCACTGTGTTACACTTATGCTTATGTGCCACGTTCTTTGTTTTCGTCGTATTTTCAAATGAGGTCTTCACACTTCAAAAGTCTAAGGACTGCAGATCTAAAGATGGAGGCTCTGCATAAACTGAGAGAGGTGTTGTGCTGATACAGAAGAAGTGAGAAGTTCCACAGATACCTGGGTAAGTGTGCTTCTTCTCATTCAATAATCAGTATGAAATGGATAGGAAATCAAGTAAGTGCTGCATCTTTAAATCACATTGTGAGTTCTGAGAGACAAACAACCCAGGGTATTTTTCATAAAACCTGGAGAAAACTTTCATGTTTTCCCCAATTAGTTGTAAAGGGCTTCCTGATTTGTCAAATTTAGCAATTCAGGGCTACCATTTCTTCTTCTCTCTCTCGTTCCCTTCTTTTGTTCCTTCTTCCTTCCCTTATCAATGTGTATTGATGTAATGTTTTGCTTTCAATAGCTGCATAATATTTTATAATATTATCAATTATTATATATAATTTATCCACTGTTTCCTTATTTATGTAAAATCTTAATTTATTTTGCTGCCATAAAAATACCAAACTAAATACATTTCTTTATATATAAATCCTGAAGTACCACTGTTATATCTGTAGGTTAGATTTGCCACATGAAGTTTCTTGGAAATATTGCTTGAGCAGGACAACATCCTTTCACAAAGACTATATATAGTTTTATTAAAGTTATGACTTCCTTTCAATAAAATGTTGTTATTTCTTAAACTCCAAAGAATTTAATTTCCAAGGATGATCCAAAAGATGATTATTTAGAGTCAATGAGGTGGTTTCATTAGAGTGTTTTAGCAAAAGTTTCAAACTGGCTCTTTGCTTATTGCCGGGCAAAGGGCATTAGCTCTCTTCCTTTCGACACTTTGCTTCAGGATCTGACCAATTTCTCACTTTGGACAAATAAAATAAATGAATGCTTGTGGGGTTTTTTGTTTGTTTGTTTTTGTTTTTTTTAAATTTAGTGTCTTTCTTAGGATAAATTTATTTTAAAGAGGGGATCATTGTACCATTCACCCATTTCATGTGAGATTGCCTTGTATGCTCATATCACAAAATTCTATACTCTCACATATAATTCTCAGAAGACAAGCAGCTCAGATTATCCAGCTCCTAACTTCCATGCCCATTCCTGATGCCCTCATCTGTTTTGAATACTTCATTTTTCTCCCATAATACTAATGATGCAATCAATATTTGGAACACTTCACGTGCTTATCTCATTTCATCTTCTCACAACAGTTATCTGATACCGGTAGTCTTACAATTCCCAGTTTAAATGTAGGAAGATTAACACAGTTATGTAATTTGCTCAGGGTCAGACTTAGTAGGCTGTGGAGCCTGGATTAAGCTCATGAAATATAGGCTAGAGCCTCTACACTTAATTTCTAAGAATTGCTGCTTGGAACAATGTTGACTTCCAGTAGGTACCAAAAATCAGCATCATTCAGAGAGGCTTGAGAAAGGTTTACATAATTTGCAATGAAGAAGGGCAACAGGGACCTCTCAGCTTATAAAAACAATCCATGTCTCCTTGGTCAGTTGGTTTTGAGATGGATGTGGAGAAAGATAATTTATTAGGTCCCAGCCTCCATCAGTTTGTTAAGTGTATAATCACAGATCTGCATTTCTAGGGCTACCATAGATAGAACTTGTAATTAGTCTGGATTGACAGCAACAAAATGACCTTTTTTATACCTTCAAGAGCCAATCCACCACTGTCCAAACCCAAGAGGGATCATGAAAGGGTAGGTAGTTGCCAAACAAAACCTGATCTAGAAGGAAGTTAAGTAGGCATTTTAAGTTTTCTATTGCTTTGGTCTTGAACTACTTGGATTACCTTACTCTGGTCCTGATTGAACAAATGCCCTTCCACTCAGATTAAGGCTTATTTCTGGTTATTAAAAACCACAACACCTCTTGGCTCTGTTGTAGCCTCAATTTCCAAATTCAAAGTTTCTCTGGACATTTAAACTTTAGCCATACTGCCCTGTGCCTCTGTTTGGACTTTCAGCTGCTATACGGTCAATTATTTCTAGTTGCTGCCAATAACCCAGTCTTAGGAGATGACTGTGCAAAGACTGCTGACCTGCACTATCGGGTCCCCTTAGGTCTCTTACTCAATCCTGATTTCTAGGTACTCCAAGCAAAGCTTCTGAGTCGGTGAACACATCCACATGCTGAGAGAGTGGCGTGCCCTAACTCTACAGGGACAGAGCACCTGTTCTCAAGACACTTCTGGACCTTGCCCTATGAATCTCTTCATCTGGCTGTTCATTCATAGTCTTTAGTATATTCCAGAATTCATATTAAGAATTTAATAAGCACTGTCACATTTGATGCTCAGGAAAATTCTGTGAGCCAGTTCACTCATTATAACCACTATGAAGATGAGAAAACTAAAGGTCAGAGATGTTAAGCAGCATTTCTAAGGTCTCACGGCTGGTGAACAGTGAAGCAAGAATTTGACTCCAATACTCTCAACCTTGACATTTACTCAGGACAAGGAATATGCATATATAATTTTCTACACATAGATAATATATAGGTCATTCTAAAAAGTGTATTTCATTCAAAAAATTCCATCTCATAAGTTAACAAAGCTTATGAACCCAAAATAGGTATTTTTAAGGAAAAGTATTAGGGAAAACAGATACCCCCAACTTTGCAGTCCATGTCTTGGTGCTCAGGCATCCCTTACTTGGCCACAGAAGAACGTTAAAGAGAAATGGAAAACCCTATTAGTTGGCTAACTAAATTTTATCTAGTGAATTAAATACAGTAAATAGATAGTATTTAACTTCTAAACAATAACAAAGAGATTTACTTATGGTTGTTCGAAAGGCAACACTTGTAGACATCAATGTAAGATCCCAGGAAGACCAAGAAATCTGAAAAAAAAAGGTCACATTTTAAAATAAAACCAGAATATCCAAAGCTAGTCCACAAACATTGATGACTTCTTAGGGCTTCAGGTGTTGGATAATTACTTGAGGAATCCACTTAGCATAACCACCCAGAGGGCTATCATTTGAATTGTCTAAAATTTGATACATTCACTTTTCTTAAAGTTTGAGATAAAATGAAACAGAGTATTGTGGAAAAAAAAAATCTCTACTAAGTTCCAATTACCCCTTTGGACAAAAACTCTGCTGCAGAAGGGAATAACAGTTTCTTTATTCCCACATTGTATTAATACTGCAGGTGGGTCAGTTAAAAATAGCCAATCGCACAGTAATTAACGTTTTTAAGAAGCCAAGTATTTCAGACTTCATTTCAGCTCGGGAGAATGTGCCCATAATAAAAAAGTTCCAGGGCTTCCCGGGTGGCGCAGTGGTTGAGAGTCCGCCTGCCGATGCAGGAGACACGGGTTCGTGCCCCGGCCTGGGAAAATCCCACATGCCGCGGAGTGGCTGGGCCCGTGAGCCATGGCCGCTGAGCCTGCGCGTCCGCAGCCTGTGCTCCGCAACGGGAGGGGCCACAACAGTGAGAGGCCCGCGTACCGCAAAAAAAAAAAAAAACAAAAAAACAAAAAAAAAAAAGTTCCATACGCTGGCACATGGAGCAGGTCAGGCACTTTGGAGGCAAAAGTCCAAATCAGCAGGTGTGTTGCACATTTTCTATTTAACACATTTTTTAAACATGACTTCTCGTGAACTGTCTTCAATCTAATGCTCTATTCACTACTCCTTCTGATTTTGATATGGGTTTGAGTACAATATCTGTGCTGTGTTATGAGGCACATCCAATGTTTTCACCCGTCTTACACGTCTCTTACAATGGATAAGGTAATACCATCAACAATGGCATTTTAATCTCTCCTGTCCAATCTGGATTAAAATGTGCTCTCATCTTTCACCCATATTGCACTAGCTATATGCTTTTGTCTTTCATTCCTCCAATATTGGAAAGCAGGGCACATGTTCTCTTATGATTAATTATTTTGACAATATTTCAGTGACCTCACAGAGTCATTGAAATCATTGCATTCCTGCTTCTGTGTCACTGAAATATATGTACCTCAATTCATGATTGGGGAAAACAAACAAACAAACAAACAAAAAACTTCCTAACTCAGTCACCATCAGACAACTCTTCTCTGAAGCTGTCAAATCCTATTAAAATAATTGTCCTTTTTTTTTTTTTTTTTTTTTTTTTTACTGTAGCCACTTCAAACACACCTCCCCTAACATTTCTTCCTGAAATCAGTAACAGTGAGGCTGTTTAGATGCATTTTTTTAAGCAAAAGTCCAGAGGGAGCAAACTGGAGGAATCTATACAGGAAGGAAATACAGAATCTGAAATAACATTTCACTATGACTCATATGAAAAAGACCCAGAATCTTCAGTGAGCAGTTAACAGGCTGCTTAGTGAGTGTTTATGACACGCAGAGCTTTGTGCCCCATCATATACAATCCTCTGGTGAGCCATGCTGCTCAAAGTGGGTCCTGTGTATTGGGGCAGAGAGTTGGTAAGGAGATAGGCATAGAAATTGAAAGTTAACACTAGGAACTCTTATATGAATGTAACAGAAATTTTACCTCACTTGAATCTCAAAGTTTTTAAATACTTATATTTTAAACTCTTTGTTGTGTCTTTTTTTCTAATAATTCATTTTGTATTTTATAAACTATTGTTCTGAGAGGGAGTGGAAGAAAAATTGGTCCTTACCACAGATAGTGGGAAAGCACTACAGAGAACCCAGAGTATTTCTTAATCAGCTTCGTAGTCCTTCACTGCACCCTGAAACACATATAATAATATGTATTTAATATGTATTTAATAATATTTTTGAGAGCCTATTACGTGCCAGTCTCCCTTGATATTTACCACGTGTTACATAATTTTTACTTTATCTCCTAAACATCCTGTGATGGTTAATTTTATATGTCAGATTGACTGAGCATGGGATGCCAGATTAAGCATTATTTCTGGGTGTGTCTTTAAGAGTGTTTTTCCAAATAAGATTAGCATTTGAACTGGTGAACTCACTGAAATAAATCACCCTCCCCCAAAGTGGGTAGGCATTATCCAATTCATTGATGGCCTGAATAGGACAAAAAGTGGAAGAAGGGAGAATTCCTTCTTCCCTGCCTTCCTGCTTGAGTTAGGACATCAATCTATTCCTGCCCTTGGATTGAGATTTTTTACCATAGGCTCCCCTGTTTCTCAAGTAGATTGTAGGACTTCTCAGCTTCCATTATCATATAAACTAATTAATCATAATCAGTCTCTCTTTCTCTCTCTCTGTGTGTATATATATAGTGTATTAATTATATATTAATTCTTTTAATTCTATTAATATATTAATAATAAATGTTATTAATTCTGTATCTTTGGAAAACCCTAATACATATCCCAAGACATCAAGGAAATGAGATGGCTAGAAAGCAAGGTACCATTTACATTCATGCCTTGTCATTCCAACATCCTCATCTCTTGCTGGATGAATGAGCTCTACTGATCAGTAGCATGAGAATCACCTGAGCACTGGTTAGAAATGCAGAATCTTAGGGCCCATTCCAGACCTGTTGAGTCTGTATCAGTATTTTTCAAGATTTCCAGGTGATTTGTATGTACATTAAACTTTGAGATGCATTGGTTCAGACTGTTGCAGGGACTCAAAAAATGAGACACGTCATTGTCTCTAAGAATGAAACTAACATTAAAAATTTTTATTTTTTTTATTTTTTTTTTTTTGCGGTACGCGGGCCTCTCACCATTGTGGCCTCTCCCGTTGCAGAGCACAGGCTCCGGACGCGCAGGCCCAGCGGCCATGGCCCACGGGCCCAGCCGCTCTGCGGCACGTGGGATCCTCCCGGATCGGGGCATGAACCCGCGTCCCCTGCATTGGCAGGCGGACTCCCAACCACTGCGCCACCAGGGAAGCCCAACATTAAAAATTTTTATTGCAACATACAGTGTATTTCATTAGTCAGGGCTTCAGCTCACAAAGAAAAATGCCAGCATACACCTAAGTCCCTAATTTTGATTCATTTCGATTCTAAACTTATTCTCAGCAGTCTTTTGCTACTTGTTTGGCAGAACTTGAAGAGAACAAGAGGAAATCCTAGTGCTTGCCTGGAATTCATATTGGAAAAGATTCAGATATAAATCACCCTGGGCACTTTCAATTTAATATAGGCAAATTCAGTTATTCCATATGAACCCTGATATAAGATAAGAGGGAATTGGGCAAGAGACTTCTCTGGTCAGATTTAGTATTAATTTAAAAAAAAAGAAAAGAAAAGAAAAACAGGGCCTAAAAGCCAGTGGAATGAGCATTTGCTTGAAGAGCTCCTAATTCTAGATGTCAGCTACAAAAGATCTTATAATGAAAGAAAGGTTCATTCTTTAATCAGTTCATACACGAGGTGTTTTTCTCTCCAACAGAACTAGGAGCTCTTGAAGGATCATGCTAAGTATAATATGTTCCTAAAAACCACTGACTCATAACACCTATTGCTGGTCTCTTCTTCCCCTAGGCTAACTCGTTTCCTTGAATATGTTTCTGCTGTTGCAATTTTCACATCTCCCAGAGAGGCAACATGACATGGGGAAAAGAATATACAATTATTTCTAGAGACAGACAACCTTGGGTTAAATTACCAGCTCTGAGACTTACAAGCCATGAGTCCTTGAGCAATTTGATTAACCTCTACGAACTTCTGTGGTTACATGAATACAAAACTTGCTACGTTGTAAGAATGGCAACTAACACAACAAGATGTTTGGTAAATGACTATGCAGTTACCATATATATATATATGTATATATATACATATATATATATATATATATATATGCTTTTTGGCTACACTGAGCTTTGAATTCCACAAATTCTTTATCCCTAAAATCTCTGTTGATTTACACAGCACTTGGATTGATTGTGGAATGGAAGTTGGATGAATAAAATAATGAATGAATAAATGGAATGGAAGGGCTAAACATTAACTGAATTACTCTGATAGAATATAATGCCCACCATTCTTGATTAGTCCTGGAGGTTATCCAGTCTCAGGTATGTTGTTATCCTTACAGTTGTAACTTGATTATAATGCAATTTTACAGTTCCAGTTTATATGTTAACTTCTCCCATTTGAGAAGCTTTTCTAACCAGGTCAACCATCTTGTTTTTTCCTTCCTGTAAATCTGCATAATCCATATATCTCAAATACTCATTTCATTTCATTCATGTGAATTCAACAGTTATGCTAAACATTGTGTTCTGGGAGTTCCTTGAGGTAGGCTCGTTACAAGCTTCTTGAAAGTAAACCTCAGTGCAAACAGCTTTTCTCTGGGGAATTAGAGCTGTTGATGTTCATGAGTTAGGTACATCTTCCACCTCAGGAAATGGCAATAGCAACGGTCTCTTGAGAGTGAAATATCCTAAGGTTATTACAGCCCAATTCTTGTAAGTTATTTTAAACATTGACTCACAAGCTCAGAAAAATCTTGGCAAGATAGATCAGAACGAGAGTCAGAGTTTGTGTAGGATGTAGCTGTTTGAAAATGAAGAAGCTCAGATAAGATGTGATATAGAGAAAAAAAAAATTCACAAACAGAAATCCTGATGATGGGTGGGAAGTAAGGAATGGGTGTTGAGGAAAGCAATGGAAAAGATGAGGAAGTCTTTTTGTAGCAAAGTACTTAGGAATGACAGACATATATTGACTAAGCAGAGTAAAAGGTGTGATACACAAACAGCAACTAATTTATGATGAGAAATAAGTAGCAGATAAGGGGCTGTTCTTTGCTATCGAAGCAGGTAGCTGTGCATCTATTTTTGGAAACTTATACTCAATTTTATCCAGCTAATCTCTCACTTTTATTGCCATTATTTTCAAATGTTTTTGAATAAAATATTTAAGAACTGGCTATAATTTGCCTTTCTTGCTGTGGAGGAGGAAGAAATTTTCCTCTACACTTCTAGATTCTTCTGGCTGGTCTAAGAATTAAATTGGCATGAGCCAGATTAACAGGAGAAAATCTAACAAAAGTTTAACAATGTGTATACATGGGAGAGACCCAGGAAAACTAAATAACTCACCAAATACGAGAGACCAGGAAAACTAAGTAACTCACCAAACTAAGTCTTTGTGTGTGTTTTTTTGTTTGTTTGTTTTTTTGTTGTTGTTGTTTTGGCCAAAATGGCCAAAGCCCTCACCTTAAACACCATCATCAGCTAAAGATAAAAGAGGATGTTGGTAGGTAATGGTTTGGGACTTCAAAGGGGAGGAAGGCAATTTACATGGAGATGGAAAAACAAAGGTTTGGTAAACAAATGTTTGTTGGGCCAGTCAGAGACAATGAGACACAGGAAGGAACTTTAACACACAGAGTTTGCTAGGTTCCTCCCTGTCTACACACCTAGTTCATACTAGAGCTCTCTACAGTCATAGCTCCCTTCTGGGGAAATGTTCTCCATCTACATTATTTTAGGCAGTTGGAGGAAGGTCAAAGGCTCATCCTGAGTCTTTGGGGCTTGAAAAATTATCAGCCTAAATAAATCCTGTGCCAAAGAGACACAATTTGAGGTGGTAAATTTTGCTTCCCTACATCTCCTCAACTCCTATCCTTCACCACACACTCCCCACCCAGCCTGAAACTATATTTGGTGTCAGTTTCAAGTTATTGCATTGCCTTAACTGACCATACTCTTTTATTTCCCCTTGGTGCTAAATACTGTGATAATTAAATGAGGCAATTAACTGCTTAGTTCATTGTCCTTTGTATAGTCCAGGAGTTGGCAAACTTTTACTACATAATAAACATTTTAGTGTACGATAAGGGTCTAAGGTCTTTGTTGCAACTACTGAACTCTGCCATTGCCGTGTAAAGGTAGCCATCAGCAATATGTAAACAAATGATTATGGCTGTGTTCCAATAAAGCATTTTTTACAAAAACAGATAGCTAGCACACCTAGCTCGGATATGACTCAGATTCTCTGGTTTACTGACCTCTTGTATGGTGTCTGGTACATAGTAAGTGCTCAATAAATATAAACTCTGTGCGCTACCAGTTCCCTCCTTTAGAATGGTATTCTCCCCCTGTCTCTCCTGTTCTTCTAGGGAAATCCTACTAATTTTTCTCATGTGAATCCTTTCTCCACGTGGATTTTCCACTATTATTTTTATTATTATAACCCAAAATTTAATCCTATTTATTGATGTTTTCAATGTGCCAGGTACCATACTCACTGCTTTAAAAGTATTATCTTAATGCCATCTTCACAAAGCACCATGCAGTTAATATCATGACCATTTTCACAGAAAAGGAAGTTATTGTGTAGAAAGATTAAGTAATGTACCCAAAGCCACTCACCTTGTAAATACCCCTTTCTTTGTGCACCCACTACCAAATAAAATGTGTGTTATCTATTAATTACATTGGTTGGTCATTAAGGTAAGTTTACTCTCTCTGTCTTCTTGGCTGTGTCTGAAGGCAAAGTTCTCAGTTTGTGTAAATGAATTTTGACATTTGTTTCAAGATTTTTCCCAGTTCCTGATTTCTCCCCATTCAAGGTCAAAAGCTCCTGAAATCCATAATTAAATACATAAACTCAATTAGGGTTTTCCAAGGAATAACAATAGAAAATACAAAGAAAGGTTATGAGACAAGAAGGATAAAATGAGGAGATCTAACATGCATCAAACATAGATATGCATAGAATAAAATGAATGAACGTGGGAGAGGCAGTATTTTAAAAAGAGAGAGAAAAATTAGAAGAAAATTTTTAAGAACTCATAAAAGTCCTATATCTTCTAATTCAGGAATCATAATGAAATCTAAAGTAAGGACAATAAAAATAATCTAGAAAAGATTTATTGTAGGAAATGTTCAAAACCAAAAGACAAAGGAAAACTCTTATATGAAGGGAGAAAAAGACTGATTATATATAAAGCAGCAACTATTAAGCTGATGCATATTCATCAAGTGAAAAATTTTAAACCAGAAAGTAAAATAATATTTTCCAATTGCTGAGAGAAAATAACTCTCAACCTAGAATTGTATCTTCCAGCTAAAATATGATTGGAGAATAAAACGAAAAGAAAATGATCTGAGAAGTTAGGTATTGACTGTACAACACTCTAGCAGTATATTCGAATTTAGGACTTTGCAACTTATAAAAACCTGAAATGTTGAACAAAAATAGCATGTATGAAGGGAATAAGAAGATTGAAATTTAGATGTTCAAAATCCTCATATTATCTGGAAGCAGGATCACAAAATTGAATACATTTAGACTTTATTAAATCAAATATCCATGCTCTCATTTTAATAACTAAAGAAATAAATAAAATAGTAAATAAAAATAAACGTGCATAACTTCAAAATGTATAAAATGGGAAAAATTTAATTAAAAATTTCAATTCAGTATAAAGCAGAAAGCAGAAAAGAATATATAAAATACAAAATAATATATAAATTTTATATCATAAAAATGTAAAATAAATAAAAATAAAAAGCACAAAACTTAAAACAGAATAAAATATGACAATGTGAATAAATCTAAATATATCTACAATCACAAGTATTAAGTTAATCAGTATTATTATATTATAGTATATATTAATAAGAAACTAATCAGTTAAAAGACAGAGATTCTCAGATTAGATTTTTAAATCTAGGCTTATAGTTATTATATCCACACTTAAAACATAAGGATAAAAGAATATGAAAATTTTTAAAAGATGGAAAAATAGGAAGAAGGCAATTAATAGATAAAATAAATGAGATGACTATATTAATATCAGAGAACATAAACTTCAAGACAAAAAAATCTTGTTGGATCCTAAGAGGTTTAATTTGAAATTTAAAATTCAAATCTCATAAGCAGCCAGTGATCTAACATCCAAATATATAAGGCAAAATACTGCATAACTTATAAGAAAAATATAAAGCTTTCATCAGCTTCAAAAAACTTAACACTTTTCTTTGAGCAATTGATATATCATTGTAAGGATGCAGTAGAAGAAATAATAGACATATACTGGGCCCTACATTCAGTAGTTTACTTCTCAAGCAAAAATTGAACGTTATAGCCAATAAACAATTATTTTGCATACAATGTCCTCTGATCATAGTGTAATTAATCTAGATGCCACTATCAAAATTATAACTAGAGAGAAAGAACATGAACCTAGAAATGAAAATGTCATATATTATTAAATAATAATATTTATTTAATAAATGTTTCATTCTAGTGTACAGATACGCTTTTTTTCTCATTTTGCTATATACATAAATTGTGTTAATAATACACACTTATGTTACAGTGTCCAATTTTGAACTGTTTTGAATATATATAATATATACAGTATGTATATGTATACATACAGCTTTATTGAATGTATATATTCTCTACATGTTGTATATGTAGAAAAAAGATAGATAGATAGATAATTTCCCATAAAACTATTACCACAAATCTGGATAATGATAATTTCTACTACAAATGGTAGTCACAAAATGAGTCTGTCCTAAATCCTCATCTCTTTTGCTCACTTTTGACCTGCACTGGTGTATCTCAATGGCAAATACTTTTTCTCCTTTCTCCTTATACATCAGGAGCAAACCTTATGCTAACTGGATCTAGCTTCTGCTTTGCTTGGCTCAGGCTAGTCCATCTAGCTCTAAATAATTAAATATATAAGTTCCAGAGTCACATAAACCTTAGAGGATGTTGGACACTTAAAGCTTTGTAACAATGAGGCTTGAGATCAGAAAGCTCCTATATTTTCTCATCCACTTTAAACTCTGAAATTCTATCTCAAAGATTCCTTCACTCAGCGAAGGGGAAATTGACAGGATTGCCGTCAAGGTCTATTCCAGGGAAGGAAGCATTTTCACCTTTTCAAAACCTCTTCCTGGTGTTAAGTGAGTTTCTTCTTACCTCAGAAGTTGGCCTAATTGATATTTCTGCAGCACTCACATCATCTCTCCTTTTCTCTATTTTCCTCCATCCTAGAAACCTTTTGAGAGGCAGGAGAATGATGAAAGAGATGGGGCCAGTACTCTCAGAGATGGGGTGAGGCAATGGATAAATTTGAATTTAGATTCTATTTTTCCCAGACCCTATGCTCATTTTACCTCTTCTGGCTTCAATCCCAGCTCCTTGTTCTTGTTTTATTTCCCTTCTGCTGTTTCTTTCCTTGAGTTGCATTTCTTATGCCAGGTGGGAACAACAGCTGAGCACCGTGGAGGCGTGAGATATTGAGGCTGGATGAGGCTGCTAATGATGTACTCTGGCAAAGCCGTTCCATTCCAGCCTCAGTGATGGCATAGCTGGAGAAAACCCCACAAAAGTGCTCAACTTTTCTCATGAGTCTGCAGTTTCTTCTGAAAAAGTGAGATTCGATCAAATGGTACAGTAAGACATCTGTTTCCTCCAGCAGTGACTTCCAGACAGGGTAACATAATATTGATATTAAATAGGGCCCAAGACCAGTTCCTTACTGAACTGATCTAAGTTCTGATTGCAGTTTTTAGTCTTATTTGAAAGTGTATGCACACTCCAAGAAAATTCAGGGAGGATGTGAAAGGTCATGCATTTGCTTGTCAACAAATATTTGTGAATATTTATCAAAAATGTCATGAATTTGCTTAGCAATAAAATGTCTATCATGTACCAGGCAGTTTGCTAGGCTCCACCATCATTATTTATTTGTGGGCCACAGAGAATTGTAGCTAAATTCGTGTGCATGTCTTCCTGAGTTATGGGAAATATTTCCTATGAGATTCACATTTCTCAAGAGAAGAATGGCATATAATGCAATCATTAAGTTGCTGAAGCCACTTGAACATCTATCTGCAAGATGACTTGCACATGACAAGGGCATCAATGACACATCATGGCTTTGGGGTAATATCCTGGGACATTTACTGGTTGTCATGTGCAGAGATCTCTTATCAACTTAGTGGTGATATTAACAGAAACATAAGGAAAAGTAGTGCACTTATTTTTCTAAAATAAAGTTTATAGAGAAATGACACAGTTAAATCTAAATGATGAATAAATAATAACTCTACACCATTTTGCCTATTGACATTTCAATAGCAACTTACTTATTTAAACTGGACTCATTAGAGTCTTTTAGAATAGCCAACACATATCAACAACACCCAAAGAGTCATAGGAACATTAAACCAGAAGTGTAATTTATCTTGTGGTCAAGTTCAACCATACCATGTCATTCTGTACTTGATACAGAAGCTGAATATTATGTAAGTTTGTAAAATGCAATTGTATTTTATCAATTTTTAACAGCAAGATCTCCAGAGATGCCAGGATGAATCAGTCCTTCCCAGACATGTCAAAGTCAGTCTTTCAAGCAAAGAACTGGGTCCTGATTTGGGGAATGACCAACATGCCTATTCCTATTTGGCTGCTTCTGTCTCAGAGTGAATAGTAGTCCAAGAATTTGAGATGATGCTGGCATATGACTGGAATTTCTCTGCTAAAACTTGCTCTCACAGAAAGATCTGAGATTCACTCACACTCTATTAAGTAACTAAAGAATATTTAAAATGCTAGAAAACAGATTATAGACTTTAAAAGTGTATCCCTTAGTTTGCAGGTCCGGGCACCAATTAGTTTACCTTGGAGTTATAAAAATCAAATATATCATGAAGGCAATCTCATACCTTTAAAACAGGTAACAGTTGGTTGGCCCTGGGGAGAGAGAATTAAGGAAGAGAAAGAAAAGGAAAGAGAAAAAGAAAAAAAAAATAGGAGGGATGATTAAAGATAGCATAGGGACACAGTACATATTGAAACTAAAACCCCCAATTAATGTGTGGCCATGATGTTAAATTGTATGTAAAAGAGATCAATTTCATTATCTGTCATGTCACTGGAATGTATCCTTCTCAATCAAAATGACCTCTTCTAACCCCCTTGGCCATTTTCCTATATTCCTTAGTTTGCTATTCTCCTGGACTTTTCTCTTCATTATAATGTTTGAGGCATACTTTTTTGTTCAAGAAAAAGAGAAAGGATCTTTGAACTGTACCTTGAGGTTTTCATAGGAAAATTGTGAAAGAAACTCAATGGATATGCTAAATAAATACTGCTTGAGTGAGCGGCTTGAGGTTGTGCTCTCAAACTTTAACTGAATAAGACTTTTGCAAGATAAACCATGAATTAATGCAGTTCTTTCCCAACTGAAGTATAAGACTATATTTGTACTTGAGTGTTATAGATATTTCCTTACCTCTTTGGGTTTTCTTTCTTAAAGAATATTAAGTTTCTGATTCATTATTTTAATTTTTTTCCCAACATTTCTGAGACTAGCGTTTCAGATCAGCTAATCCTCAGTGTAAACATGCTTTTTCTAAATTCCTTTACTGGAAAATGCACTAGTGTCTTGGTAAGTGACACACTTTAGGATGAGACAAGTTTCAGTTACAAGCTATGCTCCTTATTAATTATATGAATTTAGATATGTTATTAACTTCCTTAGGTACAAGTTTCTCATCTATAATTTGGGGTATTAAATTAACTCATCTCATAGTGTTGATATGAAGACTAACAAAACAGGGCCTCAACAGAGTAGTTACTTAAACCCTGAGCTCGCTGTCTAGTACAGCCTGACTTATAATGCAGATTTGAATTTGCTGTAATTATCCTGAACGGAGATCTTCAGATATGACCTAGTGGGAACAGCACATCATAAATCCCAGATGAGCAAAATGGGGTCTTCTGCTAGACAATCTGCCTCCACGCAGCCCAGGGCTTACCTTTTTGATAAGACTGGAAGCCACCAAACAAACAGTGTTCTCAGCCATTCTGCTATGTCAGAGAAGGTTTGGGTTTCTTGACTTTAAAATACCTACCCCTTTTTCCCATCTCCATATAGCCTCCCTTAAAGCCTTAGACTGTGTTATATTGGATTCCTCGTCTGGAAATTAATTTAAAAAGAAAAATTCTTACACTCATGATTCAAACAGTAAATAATAGCTACCTACTCTGGCTCCTACTCTGTCGAATTATATAGTCTGCATGAGTTGTGTTTAGGCTTCATGACACGATTTGTTTAAAGAAAGATTGTCTTTTAGTATCTAACCACCTCCACAAGGGCTCTTTCATTTGAAAATCTCAGAGTCAGGGAAGGCCCAGTCCATATTTATACCCCAGGCAGGCTAGTAGTCTCATACCCATTTAAACTCTTATTTCACTAATATTTTTAATACTTATTTGGAGGGAAGGATAAATGCTATGTGGAGTAAAGGCAGAGGGTGGCAAAAGAGGACAAGTACTTACAGTTTGCAGGCTCTCTTTTGTTTCACTGAGAAATTCAGCTCAGGTTCCAAAGTTGCAAACTTACCAGCTAATCAAACACTCTATAGTTAGCTGTATCTAGTCTCCTCAGAAGAAAATTTAACAGTGTTTGTTCTCAGTATACAACTCAGGGAGTCACCAACACCCCTCCCAAAAAAGTAGCTTACCAAAGTAGTACTTCCAACCATTTGAGAAGTCCATCTTGTTATATTTCCAATATTTATGTGTGTGTATGTATGTCTCTGTGTGTGTGTGGGTATTTGATCACTGTCCCTTTGGGTATTTCTCTGGTGCGCAGAGTACATTTTGCCTCCAGAAAGCTATGGAATGGAACATTCCGTGCACATTAATTAAATCACCCACAATCCCACACTAAACTCAAAAATAAAATTCATGCCTTTTTAATTCCTATCTCAAATTAAGTCCAGCCACATTCCACTTAAAGGCCTTCAGAAGTTCTACAGTAAGATTAACTGATAAAAGAAGATACTCATCATAAAATGTCTATAACAGAGATGCCCCAAAGTAGAAATTAAATCCCTTCCTCAAATCAAATTACTGCGAATAAATAAATTCAATATTAAATCCCTTTGCTGTTGTAAATTCAAGTCCAAAGGAAATTATCTTGTTCTTATGTGTTAAAGCACGAAAAGAATTCAACATTCTTAAATTGTCTAAAGAAATTTAAATTCTTGCCTTTTTTTTTTTCCTGCTTTTTCTCAGCTAGATGTCATCCTCAGGCCTGGGTGGAGTTGAAGTTTTGCCATCACTGCTCTTTCCAATGTCTTCTATTGGCATAGGTATATGTATTCATTTTCTGAGTTGTCATAACTAAATATCACAAACTGGATGGTTTAAACAACAGAAATTTATTTACTCACAATTCTGAAGGCTGGAAGTTCAAGATCAGGGTGTTGGCAGGTTTGGCTTCTTCTGAAGCTGCCTTCCTTCCCACTGTGCCCTCATATCATCATTCCTTTATTCATGCATATGTTGGGTATCTCTCTGTCTCTGTGTTCAGGTATCTTCTTCTTATAAGGACACCAGCCATATTGGATTAGGGCCCACCTTAATGACCTCACTTTCAATTAATCACCTCTTTATGACCTTATCTCCAAATGCATACACTCTGAGGTACTGGGGACGGGGGTGGGGGGGGTTGGGGGGTGGGAGGGGTGGCGGTTAGGACTTCAACGTGTCAATTTTGAAGGAACACAATTCAGCCCATAACAATGCAATCCTTCGGGATTTCAGAAGTGTAATGAATTCCATGCCAATTCTCTCAAGGGTTCAAAGCACCATTCCAACTCCCAGAAAAAAAAAAAATAAATAAAATAAAATAAATGAAATAAAATAAAATATATTTTATTTTATCAGCTATAATAGTTCATCCAAGAATCTTTATTCCTGAAATTTAGCATTTGATGTTGCCAAAGTCTATTGCAGTGACTCAGTGATGCTCACTGGTGGCAGGCAGAGAAACCCTTCCTTGTATAAGCTTTGCCAGAATGCCAGTCAACTTAGGTCTCCCTGGAGACCACCACCTGTTAGTTTATTGTCAGTTGGGAGACATCTTCCATCAGTAGGTTATTTCCATTTATTTTACCACTTGTCTGGGAAAAAATGCAACCGTGTATAGGATCTCTTCAAGCAGAGTGACTTTCAAGACAATTGTATTTTATTAATCCTTAAAATTTGCAAAAGTGGCAGCCACTTATTGAGGTATAATATATTTTCATCCAGAGTATTAAAAGTCTCTTGCTTTTCTTTTTTTTTGTTTTTTGGTCCCATATCTCTGGCAGCTTCATGGTGAGCTGGGGGAAACTTTACCTGGTAAAACTATCTGCTCATTCTCTTGTGAGTAGGCATTTTATAACTGTGCTAGCAGCTTTTGCCTCTTGCTACAATTGCTAAAGCCTGTGTTTCCCAGGGAATTCCCAAGCTGCTGTTGATACTTTGGAAACTAGGGGCACCCTGACCACCAACGTCTCTGCTTATGCTTTGCAGACGCTGTCACTCTTCAACTTTTGAATGTTCCAGACACTCACTGAGCAGCATTTGCTTTGGCTACATCTTTTTCGTAAGTAGTGGCAAATGCCTCTAGTATTCTGCTTTCTTATTTTATTACTTTGTACTTTCAGAAAGTTCACCCACTTGACTTCCTAAGAGTTGAACCTGCTTATTAAATTTCATCTCTTTTTGTCTTTATTTTATATCTGGCTAGGGCTGTTTGCTGGAAGTAAGTGCTTTATTTTTGTTACTTTCCTTGGTTTTCTGGCCCTGACATTTGTTTTTCTAACATGCTTCTTTACAATTTGCCTTATGGTAAGATTTAGTAAAAATTCATAAGTAATTGATATGAAATTAATGAGTTCTGTCAAAAGCATCTATGCTCACCTTAGTGAACTGGATCAGCCTACCCAGTGAGTAGTCTCCTGTCAGAGAGCCAATAATCCAGACCTATAGGTGAATAAAACATTCTCCAAGCATTAAAGAAGAGACACTTTTATTAACAAAAGAGCAAAACCAAGCTGGTCACAGATTTCTCCTGAACAGAGCAGGAAACTCCAATGCTCCGATGCTCCAACTCCCAAATATATTAAAGAGCTAAATGTAGAATAAAATGTCTGAAACCAAAAACCTAGGAGTTCTTTAGAAGTACTAATAGAAGCAATGCCTTATATTGTTTTAATTTAGGTGGATGAGATGAGACAATATATGGAAAGGACTTAGAAGTACAGATACATAATGACAGAGGTAGTGGTAAAGGATGTGACTTCCGAGGCATGTTTTCTCTTTTTAGGATGGGGAAGGTAGAATTCATAGGAAAATTTTGCTAGATTTGGTTCCATGTAACACTTTATAATTATTTCAATATTATAAAATAATTATACCAACTCGAAGAGGCAAATGGCAAATTGAAAAAGGTGTGTGTATTTTATTTAGCAAGTGATTAATATCCTTCAGCAGCTATTTTTGGGAGAACTACAGTATCTAGGTAATTCAGAGACTTCTGTCTTTTACTATCCCCTCTTCCTCTCCTTCCTGGCTTTCATGGGGGAGCAGGGGGGAGGAAAGCTTTTGAATGTGAGATTAGAGTTTTTTAAACTAAGTAAACTTTTCATTAACTATTTCAAATATGAAAGACTGTCCAAGGTGCTACTAAGGGATGTACTATCTTCTAGGGATAAAAGAGTTAACATGACTTAACTGGGGTAACCACTCAGTAAAAATCAAGCAATTCCTGTTTGTGTCTGAACTGATTCAGATCACAGAATACATCATTTTATATACTTCATGCATGAACACATACATCAAAGAGGCTGGACAAACTATAACAAACACTGAATGTTAGCCACAGCTGTCTTTAGGTGATAAGATCCATAAATACTCTTTAATATCTTCCATGCAATTTTCTGTATATTCCCACCAACCATGATGTGTATGCATTAATTTTAAAGGCAGTGAACCAAGGTGTTATAAAAAATGTGAGTGGGTGTATGCAAAAGGCACACTTTATGGTTTATATATATATATATATATATATATATATATATATATACACACATATATATTCTTTTTTTTCTTGCAACCACTTAAAACTTCTTGCTGCCAGGCAAGTCTTGGCACAGAAAAACCTTGGGAGTTACCAGCAAAAACCCACCCTCTGCCAATCACTCCAATCAGGCTGCACAAACAGCCCTTCTGACACCACAGACCAGCGACAGTGAAGATGTAGGGGCGTGAAGGGAGAACCCAGTGACAAAAGCCCCAAATACATATTAGGTAACAAAGCATATTATGGGAGTAGTGTGGGAGAGAAGAGAATTCTGCTTAACTTCAAGTGCTCCCATTAGACCAGGGGGCTATGAGTATTTGTGCAAAATTCTCAGTCTCCGGCTTATCATTAAAATAGAGGCTATGTGGTTTAGATTTTCTGAATATAGATTTTAAAACTAGGCAGTAACATATCAGCTTTGTGAACTTGAGCTATTTGTTTCAGCTCATTGTTCCTCAGTCTCTGAAAATTAGAAGTACTGTAGAGCAATGTCTTAGAATGTCTCAGTTTTGAGTGAATTAAATGAGATAATACTTGAGAAGAGTTTTGAGGTGAAGTTATATAATAATAGAGTTAGTGGTTAACAAAGTGACTTCAGAGACTCATTGTCTGGATTTTTATCTCAGCTCCATCACTTGGGTAAGTTTTTAAACCTTTCTGTGCTTCAATTTCCTCGTTTGTAAAATAGCGATAGTAATTGTACCACTACGTGGGGTTATTGGGAAGATAACTGAGTTCATACATAGCAAGGTTTAGAAGAATGCCTAGCATTTCTATAAATGTCCGATTTTTTTCTGTCACCATTTTACAGATGAGAAAACTGAGGCACAGAGAGAAGTTAAGTAATTTGCTCAATGTCACCAGTGAGTCAAATGGAAGAGTTTGTGCTCAAACCCAGACATCTGGCTTCATAGTTTATTTTCTTAACTATTGTACTGACTGTGTTCAATATATATTAGGTATTATTTTTATTGTTAGTAATTAAGTCAGAGGTGGCACACAAGTATGGGCTCAAAACATTTTCTAAAAACTAGAAAATAAAGGAAGATTAAGAAATGAATACTGCTCATTTCTTGTATAGTGGCTATTGCTCCTATCTATCTATCTATCTACCCATCTATACATATCACATATAATCCTCCACCTCCACGATGCATGTAATATGATTCCCATTTATAGATGAGGAAACTGAGCCTGAGGAAAGCCATGCCTTAATTATGGATGAAACTGGCATTAGAATTCCAATCTAACCTCAAAGCCTGGGTTTTTCTATTACACAACACTACTCCAATGTCTTAATATTTGTTCTGATGTTCAGTTTGCCCCCAGCATAGTCACTATACTCAGAATCTAGGGTGTTTCCATATTTAGAGTAACCTGCAGAAGACGTGTCCATTGCCTTGGTTCCCCTGCAAGTCTCAGACTCTGAGGAAAGCCAGAAAGGCGGGGGGGGGGGGTGGCGGTCAGAAGATGACAAAGTGAAATAATCATGACTTTCTCTGCTCAAAAGAACACTTTCCAGAAAAACAGAAATCCATCTTGGGTTCATGATAAAAATAATACAGTAGTTCCCATCTTCAAAGCCCTTTGATATTGCTAAGGGTTCTATTGGGCAGAAAACATCAACACTCTTTATTCTCCTTTGATCTAGATCTTGAATTATTTGACATACTGGTGCCCAGAGTTTGCAGTCTCAAGGTTTTCAGGGTAGTCACTCCAAAGGGATACTGTCTACGCTTCATTTCTGGGTAAACACTTCAACTTCATGCAGGATAGACGGGATTGCATCTGTGTAGGCATTTATTGGCTGCCTCCTCAGCTTCCATTTTTTCTTCCAGCAAGCGTGGAATTTCCTTTTGGTAAATTACTTCTCTACCGTTGTGTTACAACCTTACTTTTGGTGGAAACTGACCCCATTCCTAGCTTCAAGTGTGGAGCCTTATTGGTCTAAGCTAATCCTCATGTTGCATCCCCTCCAGCTACAGCAGTTTGTTCAGGAATGGATGCAGGATCCAGTTTGGGCCGATGAAAGAGATGGAACCTCAACATCTGAGCACCAGTCTGCTGGGACTCTCCTCTCTCCTTCCTTGGAGCTGTATGGGTGGGTGTGCAAAACATTCTGGAGCCTGGAAATGAAACAGACCCTGACAAGACATGGTGAGGATGTCCCTGAATGGCAGTTACAAGCCTCAGTAGGGACCAGCTCTAGCTCCAAACTGTTTCAGTTTTGTGAGCCAATAAATCCCACTTGCTGCTGATGATTTGGATTGGGGTTTTTCTGTTACTTAAAGCTATAGAGAGACGTCAACAATAATGTATGTCATCAGAACATAGGTATCTGATCCAGCAACCCCTGCAATCCTAATTAATGGTTTTTATGGAAAAATTAGAAACACAAATTAGAAATGCAAATCTTCTCTCACAGAAAAAGGAACACACCTAAGTCTTCTTAGTTTCAGCTGCAAATGACTAATCTACTTCTTCTAGTAATATAACCATGAGTGGCTACAGGGTAGACTGCCTCTCGTTTCAGGTATTATGACACCAAAGCCATGGCACAGAGTAATACTGTTTCTTCCTTCCCTGCTTTAGAGAGTCTGCTGAAAATAGTGGCCTCTCCGAATGATCATGTTGCTATCCTGTGCCCAAGTGATGCAATAACATTATAAACTAGTCTCAGGTAGATAGGGTAAGCCCCAGGCTCTGAGTGTGTGATAGCCAGTATGACACTAGACTAAACTGAGAGAAGTTATGTGAATTGCTAAAGAGAGAAACTGATATTCCAAATATTGTTGTGGTCTAGTTATAATCATTATGCTTTTGGATTCCTAAAACCTCCATTTTCAACATTTAGAAAAGTGTGAAAAATCATATATGAGTAGCATCTACTGTGTATACTAGACATCACCAAGACAGAGTCTACATATATTTGTAATATGTGTGTGTGTGTGTGTGTGTGTGTGTGTGTGTGTATACACAGGCACTGAAATTTTTCATAAATACTTAGTGAAAGACTTTTATCTTTTTAAAATATGAAGAACATTAATTCAAAAAGATATGTGCAACTCCAAGTTCACTGAAGCATTATTTACAACAGCCAAGACATGGAAGCAAACTAGGTATCCATCAGTGGATGAATGGCTAAGAGAATGTGATATATAATGGAATATTATTCAACTGTTAAAGAGAAGGAAATCTTGCCTTTTGCAACAACATGGACGGACCTTGAGGACATCATGCTAAGTGAAATAAGTCAGACAGAGAAAGACAAATCTCTATAATCTCACTTACATGTGGAATCTTAAAAAACAAATAAACAAACAAGCAAACTCATAGATACAGAGAACAGATTGGTAGTTACCAGAGGTGGTGGGATAGGGGGTGAGCAAAATTGGGTGAAGGTGGTTAAAAGGTACAAACTTCCAGTTATAAATAAATAAGTCCTGGGGACGTAACGTATAGCATGGTGGTTAATATTGTATTTTATATTTGAAAGGTGCTAAGAAAATAGATCTTAAAAGTTCTCATCACAAGAAAAAAAATTTGCACCTACGTGTGGTGATGGATGTAGCCTAGCCTTGTCACAGTGATCATTTTGCAATACACACAGATATCAAATTACTATCTTATATACCTGAAACTAATATAAGGTTATATGTCAATTATATCTCAATAAAAAATAAAATAAAATAAAATAACAAAATGAAATAAAAAGGGTCACCAAAAAAAGACCAAACCCTAAAACTGATATCGCAAGCAGTCTGAAACAGTTCAGAACTTCTCAAGACAATGTTTGTAACAAAGTGACAGTGGTGGAGTTAGGACTTCAGGAAATTTTAGTATACAGAGCCAAGATGACTCTGAATCCCCAGAGATATCAGTAAAATAAACATGCTCTTATTTGCCTTAATATTGCTGAAAAACATTGCTGCATCCATGATCCGTTAGAAATAATGTAGTAAGGATTGTGAAATGAAAGTTTATGGTGAGCACAGGTGGTCTGTGGTAATCAAATGGTCAGGTAAATCACTCTCTCCAATCACATGCTTCCATTCTCTTTTTGCTACCCAGGGACATTGCTATTATCATGAATACAACTTGGAGTTTGGAAAACTGCTATTTGCAACTTTAAAGTCAGAAGACAATCCATTCACAATTCCAACCGGTGGAAATTGTGCTGTATGCAGTATATTTCAAAGAGATCTGGCTTTGGAATCAGAAACATTGGACTTAATCCTGGACATGTATCTTCTGTTAGCTGCTTAGTCTTGGATAGGTTATTTAATCTTAGAATGCATAAATTTCTCCATCTATAAATTCATATATAAAATGTGGTATGAGTATTAGATATATGCTTATCGAATTCCATGAGAAGTATTTAATGGATAACTCCATTGTTTAGTCGTTCAACGCTTAAGGTCACTGGGGCCCTCCACTGCCCACCATAGCAAAAAGAAGCTATTAATTCAACAGAGAAATTCTAGTGAAAGCAACTTGTTTTAAAGATGGTGGGTGCGCTGATCAGAGGGTGGTCTGGCTAGACCTAAAAGTATGAAAATATGTTTCAAAAGAGTATGAATTTCTTCCCCTTGTTTAATTAGAAAACACTGCTTACTAATCCATACCTAATCACCTTGATCTTGCTTATTCAGTTTAAACTTTTTTCCCCCAATCTAGGAGAATGCTCACTATTCAGAGAAGCATAGGGATCCCTTAATTATTGCAAAACAATGTGGAAAAAAATCAGAAGATACTGGTTTCAGAGCAGCCTCTACTAATGCTGAATACTTTACTTTCCTCATCTGGACCATAAAATAATCACCAGGTCCCAATCAGGTATAAATTCCTGTTGCTGCCTCTGTTCACCTTGTAAAACACCCACTTCATTCACTGCTATTGAACAAGAAGGACATTTTAGAAGAATGATTTTAGCTTCATTGTTCAAAAAGACCAAACTGCTACTGAATAAGCCACTGATTAAGAGTTGCTTCTAGTCTTTGCCATAATTCACACCATGGTTTAAAAAATCTAATCACTATTAATTATAACCCAGATGCAAAATAATAATAACAGATAACTTTTCTTGAGTGTTTTCTTGTGCCAGGGACTGTTATAATCAATTTACATATATTAACTAATTTAAACTTCCCAACCTAGTCTAATTGGTTAGATATTACTATTATTATAAACCTCATTTTAGACGTGAGAAACGGCAGGCACAGAGAATTAATGCAACTTACTCACGTTTTTTTCACTAGTAAATATTACAGCCTGGATGGGAATGCAGACAGTCTGTCTCCTGAGTTCAGTCTCCTATTGATTGCAGGACACAGCAAAATATAATTGTTACCTCCTCATTTTTCCCATGCATCTTTTGTAATATTAGCAGAACCATGTTATATATTATAGCTTAGAAATATCAAATCACAAAACTCTGCCCCCATATTCTTTTCTGCAAAAAAAAAAAATATCAAAAATTACAGGCAGTATGTAGACAGTCCGGTTTATGAGAACACCTAACGAATAAATAGGAAAATTATAAAATTGATTTTTAATGTTTAGTGTGGTTTTAGGGAAGTTCTCTTTTATGTTCACTGAAATGATCCAAACATCTGAATACAAAAAGTTCAGGACCAAAACCAAACAAACCCCAAAACAAACAAAACAACAACAACAAAACAAAACTAGAAACTAAAAGAAATTAAACTATTAAGAAGCAAATTTATTGTTTGCTTGTAACTAAATGAAAGCGTAAACACAAAACTGTATCCAGGCTTCCAGGAAGCTGGCAGAAGAGTAAGACGCGGAGATCACCTTCCTCCCCACAGATACACCAGAAATACATCTACACGTGGAACAACTCCTACAGAACACCTACTGAATGTTGGCAGAAGACCTCAGACCTCCCAAAAGGCAAGAAACCCCCCACGTACCTGGGTAGGGCAAAAGAAAAAAGAATAAACAGAGACAAAAGGATAGGGACGGGACCTGCACCAGTGGGAGGGAGCTGTGAAGGAGGAAAGATTTCCACACACTAGAAGCCCCTTCGGGCAGAGACTGCCAGTGGCGAAGGGGGAAAGCTTCGGAGCCGCGGAGGAGAGCACACCAACAGGGGTGCGGAGGGCAAAGCGGGGAGATTCCCGCACAGAGGATCGGTGCCGACCAGCACTCACCAGCCCGAGAGGCTTGTCTGCTCACCCAACGGGGTGGGCAGGGCTGGGAGTTGAGGCTCCGGCTTCGGTCGGAGCGCCGGGAGACGACTGGGGTTCGCGGCGTGAACACAGCCTGCAGGGGATTAGTGCACCACGGCTAGCCGGGAGGGAGTCCGGGGGAAAAGTCTGGACCTGCCGAAGAGGCAAGAGACTTTTTCTTCCCTCTTTGTTTCCTGGTGCACAAGGAGAGGGGATCAAGAGCGCTGCTTAAAAGAGACCAGCGCAAGCTGCGGCTAAAAGCGCGGACCCCAGAGACGGGCATAAGACACTAAGGCTGTTGCTGCCGCCACCAAGAAGCCTGTGTGCAAGCACAGGTCACTATCCACACCCTCTTCCAGGGAGCCTGTGCAGCCCGCCACTGCCAGGTTCCCGGGATCCAGGGACAACTCCCCCAGGAGAACGCACAGCGAGCCTCGGGCTGGTGCAACGTCACGCTTGCCTCTGCTGCCGCAGGCCCGCCCCGCACTCCGTGCCACCTAAGTGAGCTGGAGCCCCGAATCAGCGGCTCCTTTAACCCCATCCTATCTGAGTGAAGAAAAGACGCCCTGCGGCGACCTACATGCAGAGGCGGGGCCAAATCCAAAGCTGAGCCCCTGTGAGCTGTGAGAACAAAGAAGAGAAAGGGAAATCTCTCCCAGCAGCCTCAGGAGCAGCGCGGATTAAAGCTCCACAATCAACTTGATGTACCCTGCATCTGTGGAATACATGAATAGACAACGAATCATCCCAAATTGAGGAGGTGGACTTCGAGAGCAAGATTTATGATTTTTTCCCCTTTTCCTCTTTTTGTGAGTGTGTATGTGTATGTCTCTGTGTGAGATTTTGTTTGTATAGCTTTGCTTCCACCATTTGTCCTAGGGTTCTATCCTTCCATTTTTTATTTTTAATTTCTTTTCTTAATAATTATTTTTTATTTTAATAACTTTATTTTATTTAACTTTATCTTCTTTCTTTCTTTCTTTCTTTCTTTCTTTCTTTCTACTTCTACTAATTCTTTCTTTCTACTTTTTCTCCCTTTTATTCTGAGCTGTGTGGATGAAAGGCTCTTGGTGCTGCAGCCAGGAGTCAGTGCTGTGCCTCTGAGGTGAGAGAGCCAACTTCAGGACACTGGTCCACAAGAGACCTCCCAGCTCCGCATAATATCAAATGGCGAAAATCTCCCAGAGATCCCCATCTCAACACCAGCACCCAGCTTCACTCAACGACCAGCAAGGTACAGTGCTGGACATCCTATGCCAAACAACTAGCAAGACAGGAACACAACCCCACACATTAGCAGAGAGGCTGCCTAAAATCATAATAACTCCACAGACACCCCAAAACACACCACCAGACGTGGACCTGCCCACCAGAAAGACAAGATCTGGCCTCATCCACCAGAACACAGGTACTAGTCCCCTCCACCAGGACGCCTACAAAGCCCACTGAACCAACCTTAGCCACTGGGGACAGACACCAAAAATGACGGGAACTATGAACTTGCAGCCTGCAAAAAGGAGACCCCAAACACAGTAAGATAAGCAAAATGAGAAGACAGAAAAACACACAGCAGATAAAGGAGCAAGATAAAAACCCCCCAGACCCAACGAATGAAGATGAAATAGGAGGGTCTACCTGAAAAAAAATTCAGAATAATGATAGTAAAGCTGATCCAAAATCTTGGAAACAGAATGGAGAAAATACAAGAAACATTTAACAAGGACCTAGAAGAACTAAAGATGAAACAAACAACGATGAACAACACAATAAATGAAATTAAAAATACTCTAGATGGGATCAATAGCAGAATAACTGAGGCAGAAGAACGGATAAGTGACCTAGAAGATAAAATAGTGGAAATAACTACTGCAGAGCAGAATAAAGAAAAAAGAATGAAAGAAACTGAGGACAGTCTCAGAGACCTCTGGGACAACATTAAAAGCACCAATATTCGAATTATAGGGGTTCCAGAAGAAGAAGAGAAAAAGACAGGGACTGAGAAAATATTTGAAGAGATTATAGTTGAAAATTTCCCTAATATGGGAAAGGAAATAGTTAACCAAGTCCAGGAAGCACAGAGAGTCCCATACAGGATAAATCCAAGGAGAAATACGCCAAGACACATATAAATCAAACTGTCAAAAATTAAATACAAAGAAAACATATTAAAAGCAGCAAGGGAAAAACAACAAATAACACACAAGGGAATCCCCATAAGGTTAACAGCTGATCTTTCAGCAGAAACTCTGCAAGCCAGAAGGGACTGGCAGGACATATTTAAAGTGATGAAGGAGAAAAACCTGCAACAAAGATTACTCTACCCAGCAAGGATCTCATTCAGATTTGATGGAGAAATTAAAACCTTTACAGACAAGCAATAGCTGAGAGAGTTCAGCACCACCAAATCAGCTTTACAACAACTGCTAAAGGAACTTCTCTAGGCAAGAAACACAAGAGAAGGAAAAGACCTACAACAACAAACCCAAAACAATTAAGAAAATGGGAATAGGAACATACATATCGATAATTACCTTAAATGTAAATGGACTAAATGCTCCCACCAAAAGACACAGATTGGCTGAATGGATACAAAAACAAGACCCATATATTTGCTGCCTACAAGAGACCCACTTCAGACCTAAAGACACATACAGACTGAAAGTAAGGGGATGGAAAAAGATATTTCATGCAAATGGAAACCAAAAGAAAGCTGGAATAGCTGGAAAGCTGGAATAGCTTTCTATTAGACTAGATATCAATTACAGGAAAAGATCGGTAAAAAATACAAACACATGGAGGCTAAACAATACACTACTTAATAACAAAGTGATCACTGAAGAAATCAAAGAGGAAATTAAAAAATACCTAGAAACAAATGACAATGGAGACACGACGACCCAAAATCAATGGGATGCAACAAAAGCAGTTCTAAGAGGGAAGTTTATAGCAATACAATCCTACCTTAAGAAACAGGAAACATCTCGAATAAACAACCTAACCTTGCCCCTAAAGCAATTAGAGAAAGAAGAACAAAAAAACCCCAAAGTTAGCAGAAGGAAAGAAATCATAAAAATCAGATCAGAAATAAATGAAAAAGAAATGAAGGAAACAATAGCAAAGATGAGTAGAACTAAAAGCTGGTTCTCTGAGAAGATAAACAAAATTGATAAATCATTAGCCAGACTCATCAAGAAAAAAAGGGAGAAGACTCAAATCAATAGAATTAGAAATGAAAAAGGAGAAGTAACAACTGACACTTCAGAAATACAAAAGATCATGAGAGATTACTACAAGCAACTCGATGCCAATAAAATGGACAACCTGGAAGAAATGGACAAATTCTTAGAAACGCACAACTTGCCAAGACTGAATCAGGAAGAAACAGAAAATATGAACAGACCAATCACAAGCACTGAAATTGAAACTGTGATTTAAAATCTTCCAACAAACAAAAGCCCAGGACCAGATGGCTTCACACGCGAATTCTATCAAACATTTAGAGAACACCTAACACCTATCCTTCTCAAACTCTCCCAAAATATAGCAGAGGGAGGAACACTCCCAAATTCATTCTACGAGGCCACCATCACCTTCATACCAAAAGCAGACAAGGATGTCACAAAGAAAGAACACTACAGGCCAATATCACTGATGAACATAGATGCAAAAATCCTCAACAAAATACTAGCAAACAGAATCCAACAGCACATTAAAAGGATCACACACCATGATCAAGTGGGGTTTATTCCAGGAATGCAAGGATTCTTCAATATATGCAAAACAATCAATGTGATAAACCGTATTTAAAAATTGAAGGAGAAAAACCATATGATCATCTCAATAGATGTAGAAAAAGCTTTTGACAAAATTCAATACCAATTTATGATAAAAACCCTGCAGAAAGTAGGCATAGAGGGAACTTACCTCAACATAATAAAGACCATATGTGACAAACCCACAGCCAACATCGTCCTCAAGGGTGAACAACTGAAAGCATTTCCACTAAGATCAGGAACAAGACAAGGTTGCCCATTCTCACCACTCTTATTCAACATAGTTTTGGAAGTTTTAGCCACAGCAATCAGAGAAGAAAAGGAAATAAAAGGAATGCAAATTACAAAAGAAAAAGTAAAGCTGTCATTGTTTGCAGATGACATGATACTATACATAGAGAATCCTAAAGATGCTACCAGAAAACTACTAGAGCTAATCAATGAATTTGGTAAAGTAGCAGGATACAAAATTAATGCACAGAAATCTCTTCCATTCCTATACACTAATGATGAAAAATCTGAAAGTGAAATTAAGAAAACACTCCCATTTACCATTGCAACAAAAAGAATAAAATACCTAGGACTAAACCTACCTAAGGAGACAAAAGACCTGTATGTATGCAGAAAATTGTAAGACACTGATGAAAGAAGTTAAAGATGATACAAATAGATGGAGAGATATACCATGTTCTTGGATTGGAAGAATCAACATTGTGAAAATGACTCTACTACCCAAAGCCATCTAGAGAGTCAATGTAATCCCTATCAAACTACCACTGGCATTTTTCACAGAACTAGAACAAAAACTTTCACTATTTGTATGGAAACATAAAAGACCCTGAATAGCCAAAGCAATCTTGAGAACGAAAAACGGAGCTGGAGGAATCAGGCTCCCTGACTTCAGACTATACTACAAAGCTACAGTAATCAAGACAGTATGGTACTGGCACAAAAACAGAAAGATAGATCAATGGAACAGGATAGAAAGCCCAGAGAGAAACCCACACACATATGGTCACCTTATCTTTGATAAAGGAGGCAGGAATGTACAGTGGAGAAAGGACAGCCTCTTCAATAAGTGGTGCTGGGAAAACTGGACAGGTACATGTAAAAGTATGAGATTAGATCACTCCCTAACACCATACACAAAAATAAGCTCAAAATGGATTAAAGACCTAAATGTAAGGCCAGAAACTATCAAACTTTTAGAGCAAAACATAGGAAGAACACTCTATGACATAAATCACAGCAAGATCCTTTCTGACCCACCTCCCAGAGAAAGGGAAATATAAACAAGAATAAACAATTGAGACCTAATGAAACTTCAAAGCTTTTGCACAGCAAAGGAAACCATAAAGAAGACCAAAAGACAACCCTCAGAATGGGAGAAAATATTTGCAAATGAAGCAACTGACAAAGGATTAATCTCCAAAATTTACACGCAGCTCATGCAGCTCAATATCAAAAAAAACAACCCAGTCCAAAAATGGGCAGAAGACCTAAATAGACATTTCTCCAAAGAAGATATACAGAATGCCAACAAACACATGAAAGAATGCTCAACTGCATTAATCATTAGAGAAATGCAAATCAAAACTACAATGAGATATCATCTCACACCAGTCAGAATGGCCATCATCAAAAAATCTGGAAACAATAAATGCTGGAGAGGGTGTGGAGAAAAGGGAACCCTCTTGTACTGTTGGTGGGAATGTAAATTGATACAGCCAGTGTGGAGAACAGTATGGAGTTTCCTTAAAAAACTACAAATAGAACTACCATATGACCCAGCAATCCCACTACTGGGCATATACCCTGAGAAAACCATAATTCAAAAAGAGTCATGTACCAAAATGTTCATTGCAGCTCTATTTACAAAAACCCAGAGATGGAAACAACCTAAGTTTCCATCATTGGATGAATGGATAAAGAAGATGTGGCACATATATACAATGGAAAATTACTCAGCCATAAAAAGAAACAAAATTGAGCTATTTGTAATGAGGTGGATAGACCTAGAGTCTGTCATACAGAGTGAAGTAAGTCAGAAAGAGAAAGACAAATACCGTATGCTAACACATATATATGGAATTTAAGAAAAAAAAAGGTCATGAAGAACCTAGGGGAAAGACAGGAATAAAGACACAGACCTACTAGAGAATGGACTTGAGGATATGGGGAGGGGGAAGGGTAAGCTGCGACAAAGCGGGAGAGAGGCATCGACATATATACACTACCAAACGTAAGGTAGATAGCTGGTGGGAAGCAGCCGCATAGCACAGGGAGATCAGTTTGGTGCTTTGTGACCGCCTGGAGGGGTGGGATAGGGAGGGTGGGATGGAGGGAGACGCAAGAGGGAAGAAATATGGAAACATATGTATATGTATAACTGATTCACTTTTTTATAAAGCAGAAACTAACACAGCATTGTAAAGCAATTATACTCCAATAAAGAGGTAAAAAAAAAAAAAAACTGTATCCAAAACAGACAATAATTTCTAATTTGTTATTTGTTTAATTTATAAATTCTGAGGAATTACTTTTAATAATTATTTAAAGTGATATTTTATTTTTATGATATATATATATTTTTTTCATATTTAGAAAAAGCCAAGGGTCCTTCTGGAATCAATGGGACTGGGCTGTCCCTCATCTTTCTTTTATGCTTCAAATATATTTTATTTTCCCCACCTCCATTCTAAATTAGCCTGTTATTTTATCCATCTTGTCAAATCACTGTTCTCCATCTTAGAAAGGAACAGAAAAGCTAAAGTGATACATTAATTCCTGGTAATGAAAAGGGGTATATTTACTGGCCTTTTTTTTTTTTTTTTTGCAGTACGCAGGCCTCTCACTGTTGTGGCCTCTCCCATTGCGGAGCACAGGCTCCGGACGCGCAGGCTCAGTGGCCATGGCTCACGGGCCCAGCCGCTCGGCAGCATGTCGGATCTTCCCGGACCGGGGCACGAACCCGTGTCCCCTGCATCGGCAGGTGGACTCTCAACCACTGTGCCACCAGGGAAGCCCTGGCCTTTTTATATATAATGTAATAACTTTATGTCTCTAAAGTCTAAAGAAAGGAGTGACAACAAGAACAGTCCTAGAATAATAAGTCCAATTAAACAAACAAAAGAAGGCAAAAACAGAAAATTTAAAAAGCAAAAGAAGAGCTTTTTACTTTATTCTTTCTTCCCTGATTCTGCTTCATTTTCAGTTTTTCAAAACAGAAGGAAAGAAGGAAGGGAGGAAAAAAGAATTCACATAAAACCAAACGTTCCAGAGTCCGGGGAGATGGTGGGTAACATGTTTTCTTAAAATGTTTCTACTTTCTCACTTATGTTCTTCACTTTTGGCTTTTTTCTTCATCCTCCCCAGGCACCTGGGCTTTGATGGAGAGGCAACTCAGTAGCTCCCATGAATCCAATGCCACACGTTACCTATATAATTAGAGGCCACATCATAATTACTGTCATGTATATAATCAGTGTTCCTGCACACACTCAATTACTCAAGCCCTATTGCTGATTGATAGGCAGAAATATGTTTTGTCTTTCATTTTATGAGACAGGCAATGGATGTAAATTTACTGTTTTGCGCAGATGCTATCTCATCATAACATAATTAGTCAATTAATGAACAAATATTACTGAGCATTTAATAGGACTCCAGAATGTGACACAGGCTTGTTGCCCACGGCTAAGTGGATAGAATACATTTCCTGATGATGTAGTGGCTAGTACTAATTTTAACTTTTGCCTGAAATAGAGTAATGTATTACAAATGAAAATGCATGTTGCATGTGTAAGTTTTGCTTAAATACTGATTTGTAATTCTAAAAGAAAAATGGAAGACGACTGTAATAAAGTATCAAAAATATGGGAAGTATGTATGTTGTGAACCTGCTTTATGTATCAAACACTGGTTTGACCTGAATGGGTGCCCTTTGTGTGTAATTGGACAGAATAGTTGAAGATCTACAGATGAACCTGAGCATCAGGGGTACTGTACTTAGCATATGGCTGGTAACAAACTTATCAGAACCAGTCACTGAGATTCACATTACGCAAGAGAGGAAACGCTATGGATGCAATAACATTTAGATTCAAAAAAACTTTTTCTTTGCACCAAAATTAAGCATAAGATATCTTCCCAAGCCACATTTTCTGTATGTAAGCAACATGCCTGAGAATCCAAGGCCCCGATATTGTTTTCATGTCATTAGAACAATGTTCATCTTTTACAATCTTTAAAATTGACTCAATAGGTGATTTTTCCTAATCTCTGTTATTAGAGATTTGCTGGTCCTTGAGGCAGTATTGCAGAATGAGGGTCAGAATATGGAAACTGGAGCCTGACTACCTGCCTTCAAATCCCTGTCATCTATTCATTCCTGTAAATGTAACTTCTCTTTGTCAGTTTTATCATCTGTAAAAGGATCATGATAATAGTATTATGTACCTCCTAACTTTTTGTGAGAATTAAATTAGTTAATCCATAGAAAGTGCTTAAAACAGAAGTAAACCCTAGATATAGTTTTAGCTATTATAAAATGTATTTTGTCCACCCAACTGGGGTAAAAGGAAAAGGCTGAATGTTGAGTAGGGGGTGGAAGATGCGGGGTAAGAGAATGGAGAGAAAGTACATAAAAATACTTTCTAAAGGTCAAAATAGCTCTTTTGTTAGTCACTGGACAGATTTTGTTTTCTTAGAACTACAGGTCTTGAATAAACACTCCCTAAGACAGCAAGATGAAAGACCCCAGGCTATGGAGAATAGACGGCGGTGGGGCATCAGGAGTGAAAAAGGGAAAAAAGCTGGTCATTTTCACCGATGCGACAAGTTTGTTTGCAACATAAAGTATCTGACTTTAGCCACATATTTTAAGCCACGTTATATATTTATTTAACAGACGAGTAGATTGTAGCGCAAATTCATCTTTTGTGCTTTCTTTTACGTGTTTCCTAAGCCATATTGTAAAGTCATACACTAAAAGTGCTTCCTCTTTTTGAAATGAAGATTTTAAGATAAATGAGAATTTTTGTCACAGATATTATCAGCATAAATGAGACAGAATAAAAAATGTTTTTTCTTTGTTTTCCCTTGAGGATGGTAAAAATAAAATAAAGATGACTTGCACAAAGACCACATCAATAAAAAATATTGCCAGGCATCCTGGGTTTAAAGTCCTTTCTCAATGTGTGATCTTAATCAAATTGTTTAATCTTCCTAAAATTTGGTTTTCCTATCATAAAATGGGGATCATAATAGTCCTAGTTTGTAGAATGTTTGAAACATTCAAATGAGTATATACAAAGTTCATAGAACCGTGCATATAACTACCCACCAATGTTTGCCTGTCTAGTGTCATCATCAGCAATTGTGAATGCGGTTGAGCACTTTTGTGGGTAACATTCCATGAACTTGTCTGGTGTCCCACGCTCTTGATCTTAAAGTCAAGTCTACTTGCTCCCAGCCAAACCCACGTGCCCTGGATGCATTCACAAACACAGCAATAGACAGAGGGGCTTACTGCAGCCATCTTTCTGGAAAACTACCAAACTATACTAACAATAAAGATACTCATTTTGAAAAACTCAATATTTGCCCTTACATCTTTTTTAAACAAGAGGATTTTAATGCAGGGAATTGTTTACACAGGTGAAGAGGAGCTGAAAAGCCAAAGGGGGGAACAATGAGGTAACCCAGAAATTGACAACAGCCAGAAATGTCTACCACCCTCTGCTAGAGACACAAGGGAGGGGGCTCAGAAACAGAGCCCAGAGGCTGAAGTCCCTTGTTGGAAGTTGGATCTATGAATGGTTTATCCTGCGGGAGCTGAAACCACCAGACACATGCAGATGCTTCTGGAGGTACCACCCGGACAGAGAGGGAGGTGGAGAAACTCCCAAGCTTCACCCCTCCTCCCACCACCCATCTCCACCCAGTGGCTCCCATGAGCCAAAGTCAGCTGATGTGGGAGCCTGGGAAACTCAGGCTGCAGGGGATCTAAGAATCCTTAGATCTAACGCAGACATAGAGAATGGACTTGAGGACATGGGGAGGGGGAAGGGTCAGCTGGGACAAAGTGAGAGAGTGCCATGGACATATATACACTACCAAATGTAAAATAGATAGCTAGCGGGAAGCAGCTGCACAGCACAGGGAGATCAGCTCGGTGCTTGGCGACCACCTAGAGGGCTGGGATAGGCAGGGTGGGAGGGAGATGTAAGAAGAGGGAGGGGATATGGGGACATATGTATAAGTATAGCTGATTCACTTTGTTATACAGCAGCAACTAACACAACTTTGTAAAGCAATTGTACTCCAATAAAGATGTTTAAAAAAACCCACAAAAAACAACAACAACAAAAAAACGAAAACAAAGCAAAACACGAATCCTTAGATGTAAGCTGAGGCTCACCCCCAGAACGAAGCAGATAATAAAGAGAAAAAGTGAAAGTATGCTCTGGCACAAGGCCCACGCTTCAGTCTCTGTCAACTTAGCAAACTAGTCCTCGGTTTCATGGCTGATATTGCAGTAAGCACGGATATCGCACATCTAATGACTGCTAATAGAGATTTCCATCTTCCTTGCCCTTACTTTCAAGGCTGGAAGTAACTTGGAAGGCTGGGGGGACAAAAAGGAAGCAAAGATGTGCCTTGTACGTCTCTGATCTGAGATCTTCTCTGGTGCTTCACATATTGTCTCATGTGACATGGCTTTAGTGTCTTTAAATTAGCTTAGCTTTTAGATATTTTACCAAGTTAAAACGACGACTGAGTTATGAGTCAGGATACCTGGGGCAGGAGAAATGTCCATGGTATCTCTCACCCTTGGAAATACAATAGCAATGAAAATCATTTTCTTTTCTGAGGGAAGAGACATCTCTTTTTCATGATAAAATAAAAAGTGGAATTTATACAGCATTATTTATCCTATAGTCGCTGCAATTAGGAATCCCAGTTAGCGGAGCGATACCTTGGTTCAGAGAAGCATGGGTTCTGCCTTTTCAGAAGACTAAGTTTCTGTTCAAACCTCTTCCTTTTAGACATCATTTTGCATGAGAATGAACTTGTTCTGCTTCCCCTGCTACACTTTGAGCTCCTGGAAGCCAAAGACCAGGCTTCGCTGTGTGTTTTACTCCCATTCTCTAGTTATCAGCATAGGTCCTTAATTTTAACAAATCAATCAATCAATCAATTAATCGATTGATTCAAGAAGTTCTGAAACCTCTTCTGAACAGTCCCACTCAGATCATATGATCTTTTGCTATATCTCCTAAGGATCAGATATGACAACTATACAACTAAAATCTTCCAGAACAGTCCAGATTTTGAATAATCTATGTTACTATTATATCAAATGTCAGAAAATATGTGTCAGCTTTTGGCTTGAGAAATATCAATGCAGGGGATAAACTTCATACATCTGGGTCCAAAAACTCTGTAACTTCAAGACCCTCTACTCACCCTTAGTGCATTAGGCAACGTGACACAAAGCAAAGAGTATAACTTTTGTAATCTAAGTGTCCTGGGTTCAAATCCTTGTTCTATTCTTTATTAGAGGTTTTCCATGATTCTTGTTGCCTTTGGAAAGCACTGTTCAATCAAAATCTTACATGGAAACCAAATACATATCATAGATAAAGGCAGAATTTTCTCCTGGGAGCAAGATGAAAGACCCAGACCTCAGCCCACCTGGTTTTCCCTCTATCAGGCCTAACTCACTGCTGTTTCCCACTGGGCCCACAAGGGCAAAGTTCTGTGGGACAAAGTTTGAAAACCACTGATTTTGTCTTTCAGAATTTGAGTTTCATCATCTCCAAATTGGGAATGAAAATACTTACCTGAATCAAGTGTGTTTATCATGAAAAGTTTTCACAGCCACAGCATTGATTTAGTCTTTCATCTTCAGATGCTGTCTTACTCTTGGAAGCTTTTTCTAGCTGGGAAGAATAGATTTATGAACAGTACAGTTTTCAATTCAATAAGTCCTGCCTCCTCACATTTTCTCCAAATTCTGCTTGCAAATTAAACAGTATTTTCTTTAGCTTACTTCTTTCTTCCTAGAGCTTGACACACAGAGCTAAAAAATTCAAGGGGAAGGGAGTTAGACTCCAGTTTTTGATGTAAAGTGGGCCATGGGTGTAAGAGATGAGTGAAATGGATGGGGGCCATCTTTGCAGACAATCTACCACAGTCAGACCCAAGATGACCCTAGGCAACAGTTTTACCCGTTGGTTCCCACACACAAAACATGGATCACCAGTTTTGCAGCCTCCAATAGCAGTTTGAAATATTTCCAGCCTTCGCTAACAGTTCTTGCCAACCAGTCTCAAAGCCAATGAAACATATTTTCAGTTTTTGTTACCTACACACAAGTTCTGCTACTAATTTCTATAACAATTACTTATTGATACCTGAAAAACCACCCCAAAAGCAAAAGGTAAAACAACAACTATTATATTTGCTTATGATTCTCTGGGCTAGCAATTTGGGTTGTGTTCAGCCAGGTGTTTCTTTTTGCTGGTTTCACTGGGAATACTTTATGGACTTGTACTTTTATGCTCGCTCAGTTGTGACCACACGATCTACAATGGCCACACACATGTGCCTGGTCTTTGTCAAACTGTCAGCTATGGCGTCTCTGTTCTCTTCATTTCAAGATGGCTAAGCCAGGATCATTGCCATTTGGTCATAGTGTTCCCTCTACCAACAGAAGAGGCTAAGGCCAAGTGTGCAGACACCTGTCAAACTGCTGCTTATGGAGCATTTGCTACAGTTGCAATGCCAAATTCAAGCACAGATCCAAAGGTTGAAGAAATGCATTTCTTCTCCTGATGGGGAGTGTGCCAAAGCCAAATTGCAGAGATGTGTGCATACAAGGATGGGAAGAACTACTGAAGCTCTCTTTGAAAACAGTCTTCCACAGATTTATTGTAATCAATTGTGAGCTGTTTTTAGAAAATGTATTTTTGTCCTGATAATTAAGTAATGAAGCCTAGGAAAGTCTCATTTATAAAAATGAGTAATAATGGATTCAAAGTTGTTCAGGAATTGTTTCTCAATGACTTGAATTTAGAAATACTTTCTTAGAGGTGAGAAAGGAATGTGAAATTGTATCTTATATCTTGAGAAGTATTCCTTATCCTAGGGTCTCTTGGCTGAAGGCTAAAATATCCTTGGAAGAATATTGACAGCTCACAATTTCTTGAGAGACTATAGAATCAGACTTTAAAACTTGTAGGAACAGAGACAGCTAGAAAGAATATGAAGCAAAGAACCCAACAGTGGTCTGTTAGTAGGTATAGTGCAGCCTTTACTAGGACATAATGAAATCTCAAACATTCTGAGTATATTTGCCTCTCTACATCAGTTTTAGTTTCCAGAGAGCAATGATCTGAAATAACCTACCTTTGATCACATACTGTTCTTTACTCAGCTGAGGGCCAGGCAAGTGGATATGGTTTTCATGAACTAAATCCAGTATGAACTAGATATTTCTTCAAAAGGTGTTTATGGTCTAATAGGGAGGAATAAACAGATGCTGGTAGCCAATAAGCAGCAAAGGTTACTTACTGTGTCTGATGAAGGTGGTCATGCTTGGGGTAGAGGTATCTGACAAGTCAGTCCCAAAGGGGCAAGCAAAAGTTTGATAATTGCTTCTTTAAATTGTTGAAAAGCATATGATAATTTGCCCTGATTTCAGGGACAAGAGAAACTTCTTCATTTTCCTTCTGGATCAACATTGAAGACTTTAGGTCTTGGCATGGAGCATGTGACTAGAGTGAACAGAACAACTGAAAACACTTTATTTATTATGAGTCTGTGGATCATTTTCTGTCCTTTGGGATTCCTGTCACTCAGGAAAGGGAAAGAGGCAAAGCATCACAGGACCTGATGAATTAGCACACTGTCTCTTGCAGGGTCATCCCCACGTGCCTGTGTTACCTGCCCTCTCAGCAAACCCTGCAGGGCTGAGGTCCATAACTCCACCTCCAGATGTGGCTGTCTGTTGTGTGGTGGTTTGGAATCTGATGACTCAACACCATCATCCCAGGTAACAGCTGGCTGTCTTTGGATTTCTGTCATCTCCTAATGTTCCATTAGCTTCTCACAGCTGGCCTCCCTATGCACAGTCAGCAGTTTGGCTCATCTCTCCCTGATGTCTCCCCTTCCTGCAGGATGTTCATCATTAATGCATCCTTGCTCTGCTCCCGCCTCCTCTCAGCCTACCAGTGCTCTCTATTAGTGCATGCTGTGCCAGAGGCAACCCATCCGCTGTCTGCTCAGCACCAGCTTTGCTGTGTTTCAGCACTGTTGGGCCCTAAGGCAGAGTGTGTCCAGGACCATTAGATACTGGGTTGGAAGCACTGTTAGGATACCTACTTGTGTATGAACGTGAGCTCTGCGAGAGCTGAGCCCTCATTCCCTCATTGACCTGCTAACATGCTCTTGTTCAGACTCCGATATTTGTAAGTTGATGCTCCCTTGCCTGGCTATACCTCAAATTAATTACAGTAATAAAAACCACAGCAACAGTGGTTAATACAATAATAATTAAAGACAATATCATTGGGGCTTCCCTGGTGGCGCAGTGGTTGAGAGTCCGCCTGCCGATGCAGGGGACACGGGTTCGTGCCCCGGTCCTGGAGGATCCCACATGCCGCGGAGCGGCTGCGCCCGTGAGCCGTGGCCGCTGAGCCTGCGCGTCCGGAGCCTGTGCTCCGCAACGGGAGAGGCCACAACAGTGAGAGGCCCGAGTACCGCAAAAAAAAAAAAAAAAAAAAAAAAAAAAAAAAGACAATATCATGATAATAACAATAGTCAATTTCGTGTCTAGGGTGTTAACTGTTCTGAATCTGTGCTAAAAGCTAGTCTCCGATTAAATTCTAACATCTCTGTGAGTTAGGTAATGCTGGTGAGGATATACCAGGTCACAGAAAGTTTAACAAAGCTGCCCAAGGCCATCCCACTGGTAAGAAGATATTGCACTTGATCCTGACTTCCCTATTTTCTTTAAAGCTTAAACTTTTAACCATTATGCATAATAATAGAATAGCTACCAGGTATGTTGCTTGGGCATTTACCTGTATCAACATTTCAAAATTAAATGTTATCTAGTATTCAAACCATTAGAAAGGTTGATATAAATTAATTTGGTCTATTTAAATATATAGTACATTAAGTTTGTGTGGATTTAAAAATAAAACATCAAAAGGAAACATCAAAAGAATTTCCAAGTGTAGTTCTGCAGATAACCAAGGACACTTCCTCCCTCTCTTCTATTTTGAAGGGCAGTGTAAGTGGAAAGGTTTAAGAAGCACTGATGTTTTGAGACTATTTGATTAATAATTATTTCCTCAGTCAGAATAAAATAGAGTGTAACCTGCAAGAAAATTGGGGTCATGCCTACTTAGCTGTCACAATGCTTAGGATAGTACTTGGCACATTGTGGATATGCATAGTTGTTTAATGAAGAAGGGAAGAAAAGAAAGAAAAAAGAATGATGGAGGAAAAGAGGCATCTCCAGTGTTGACAAACCCATTCCTATCAAGAGTCAGTACAGACAGTTCACGTCCATGCTGGTGGTTTCCCCATGTCTCTCTGTCTGAGGGCATTGTTTGCAAATAGGAAAGTTTGTCCTCTAAACTGCATAGTTCAGAGACCAGAGAGTTGAATCCCCAAGAGGTTCTCTTACTGAGTAATTCAAGTTTGTGGATAAATAACCCAATTTCTTAACCCCTCAATGAATGACTCTGAGTGGAAGGAAGAAAGAAAGAAAGTAGGAAGAAAAACAATGGAAGAGAGTATAAATGAAGAAATAAAAACAGAAAGAAAAAGAGCAAAAGGGAGGAATGGAAACAAGAAAGAAGGGAGGGAGGGAAAGAGAGAAAGGAAAAAAAATGACAGAAAGGAAAAAACAAAGAGAGAAAACGAAAGAAGAGGAGAATAAAGCTGGACGGGAGAATAGAAGAAAAATAAGTGGAAAGGAGGGAAGAAAAAAGTGAAAAAAGAAAAAAATGAGAGGCCCACAAGGAAACAAGGAGAAAGAGAATAGGTAGCAAGTAAGAAAGGAAGGACCTTAAATATTTATAAAAAGAAAAAAAAGGGTAGTGATTTTGAGCAGAAGAAACAGGGATTTAGAGACTCTGATGTGGGGAGACAAAACTTTTTCCTAAACAAACTGAAATATCATCGTGTTTCTGTTCTTTGGTGCAAAAGAACGTTTCTTCACATCTAGTTATGATGGCTAGCTCAGTACTGAAGAGCATATCCTAGATTATAGCAAGAAGGTCTTGTTTGTCTCTTGAAGGACTGCTTTGCTTGTCTTCCTGTACAAATTTCCCCTATGTATGCATGTGTCTGGGGTTCCTTCGTTATTTCCCAAGAATGACAAGCATAGAAAATACTGGTTGGGACAGCTGCAGGTTAAGCAGTCACCACCTGGAACATCTCAGTGCATTTCAGGGGACTGGGGACAGGTGTAAGGTACGTTCCCTGTATCAGGGAAAACTCAGAAGTCAGAAACAAATTTACTGAACAAGACAAATTCCTGTCGTTGGCATGATATTTCCATGATGGTTAAATATATTCCTATTTATGAGTGAGAAACCTTTATCTGTCTCAAGATAATTGTTTATAGCCCAGCCGTCAGGAAAATTATTTTTGTTTTCTTTTCAAACTTTTACACTTTAAGTACTTATTTTATTTCCCCTAGACCGGAAAGATTGACCCAACCTCAAAGACAGGAGTGAGAATCAAGAATCAACCGTTTAGAGTCAGCTCTGCCACCAACTTGTAACATGGCCTGATGAGCTACTTCATTCCCCTATGTCTTCCTCCAGAGAAGTTTGGATAAATTCCTCAGTATTCCAAGTGAGCTTTTTAGAGCACCTTCTTGGGCCTCCAAGAACTGGGGAGATGGGGAGGGAGTCAGACCCTATAGCCATGCTTCACCTAAAGCAATCCTGATGATTGATTTCTCCATGTTGAGGTTTGAATAAGTTTTCATTCAAGGAAAAGTTTCTGCTAAAAGTATAAATAATGTTAATATTAATGTAATATTAATTACAAAGTAATAATATTAAAAATATTTAAGGTCCTTTTTGAGTTTTATTCTATCAATAAATTCTAATTCTATAAACAAGCAAATAAACCAAGATAAATACCCTGTAATAAGAATTTAAAGCAAAAATGGCATTTTCTTTCAATGGAAGTGGACAGAATTATTTTAAAGTGAAATGTAAGAATATATTAAATTATAGAGACACTTGTAGAGACACCTGACAAATATGTTTCTGTGGGTTTGATGACTCTTAAAACCCCTTGTCAATTTCCCCAGCAGACTAAAAGGAGGGCTGCTGAGCTTTCTGAGAAGCACTGCAAAGGTATGTCTTCAGAAAGGTAGTTTAGGGGATGTGCCGCCTTCCCATCTCTGTGCTCTTATCAAAATGTCAGAGGAGCACACATGCTGAGATTTCTTTCCCCTTCCACGTGCGTTAGCCCTCAGTTTGTGGATTAGATGGCTATCACGGAGACTGAGAGTAGAAAAAGATATTAAAATATTTCTTGCCTTAAGTTCCCTTTGTGTTTTGTCCAGGCCACAAGGGAAGACAAAAATGCTTCTTTCCAGGGTTGGCAGTTTCCAAGAGATCAAGCAGAGTGTGGGTCAAGGAAGAAGCAGCTTCTCAGGGACCCTCACACTCCAGCAGTTTTCTTGATCCGTCTGTTAAAGAAGCGGGAGAAGGTGAAAGGTATTAAGGAGATGAAATGTCAGGGTAGGTGGGAGTTCCTTGCTAACTTGGCAGCTCCAAATTGGTTTAAGAAAGGGTCCCTGGGTAAGAGCAGCAATTATGTGAAAATGGAAGTATTCCTGGATATTTTGAACGCCATCAAATACTTCACCATTTCTATGACTCCTAGGGACAGCAGACTGTGTTTTGTTTGCTCTGGAGTTTACAGTCATAGCCCCTTACATCAGGCTTCAATTCGCACCTGCAGATAAGACATTGTTCTGGGCCTCTCAGGCTCCCACAGATCTTCTGAGGTAGATGGAAAACGTTATCCCCAAAGAGAGAAAACTGTCTCTTTGCAAGTAGACTGTTCTTATCAAAGAAAATAAGACACTTTATTGTAAACAATGATCAATTAAAAATCCTGGCTCTACCTTTACTAGCTGGGTGACCATAGGCAAGTTACTTCATCTAAGTCTGTTTTCTTATCTGTAAAATATGTGTAATAAAACTTAAATCATGGGATTGTAAACTTGCAAAGAGCTTAACACATTACCTAGTACATAGTTTAATTTTGTTACTAACAAAACTGGGACCTAAGGAAAAGACACAATTAAAAATGTTTTCTGAATGTCTCAGTTACCAATTGGTCCTTTTATTTTATTTTTGGTAATAAGTTATTTAAAGCAGGGGTTCCCAAGCCCCGGTACTGGTCCGCGTCCTGTTAGGAACCGGACTGCACAGCAGGAGGTGAGCGGTGGGCGAGTGAGTGGAGCTTCATCTGCCGCTTCCCATCGCTCCCCATCGCTCCCCATCGCTCCCCATCGTTCCCCATCGCTCCCCATGGCTCCCCATCGCTCCCCATCACTCACATTACCACCTGAACCATCACCATCCCTGCCCCCCACCACCCCGTCTGTGGAAAAACTGTCTTCCACGAAACCGGTCCCTGGTGCCAAATTGCTGCGGACCGCTGATTTAAAGTGTTATCCAATCCTCATTGTCACTATAAACACAGTCTGTATCTATTGTCGGTATGTAACAATAAACATTAAAAAAGATTTGAAGAACAAGCTTTTTTAAGTAATAAGGAGCCGTTGAATGTATTTGAGCATGGGATTTGTTAATTCCTTGAACAGATATCTAACACATGCTTGCCATGGGACAACCACTCTTCTAGAAAACGGTGACAAAGTGATGCAACAGACAAAGCTCGTGAAGTTTACATTCTCCTGGTGATAAAGTGAGGAAGGATGTTCTATAATAAATGATAATCTGGCAAAAAAGTTCAGGGATTTCACAGAGTGAAAAGAAAACTGAAGAAGGGGTGGTGCTTCGAAGACTATTCCACTAGTCCAGGTAACAGACAATGTTTGCTATACCAGAGTCATGGCAGTCAAAGAGTCAAGGAGGAAATGTGTGGAGGAAGGCTTAGATGGATGGAAAGGTGATAGGAAGGAAAGGGGAAATGTTGATTTGAAGGGAGGGTAAAGCTTTTGGTTTCAAAGTATTGACAAAGTGTCCCGTTACAGCAGCCATAAATGGGAGACGGTAGCTCAGGAGAGACTTCAATATTTTAGCTTAATTTGAAACAGGATAGTTCTGAAGTTGACAACATCATAAAAGGGCAGAGTAGAATGAAAAAAGAGAAAAGCAATTAAATAATTTTATATAATTCATCACCCTCAAACAATGAAGAATGTAAATGAGATTACCCAGTAGAACTTTTGGGAAAATCAGCATGTTGGAAACGTCTACATTGAAAACTGCTTAAAATTCCCAAAACACCTTTTCTGTTGTTTTACCAAAGGGAAAATATGTCACAATCCATGACAAGAATTAGAATTTCCTCTGAATGTGCCATGGAAGAAACAGCTATTTACTCAGCCAAAGTAGTTCAATAACCGTATTGCTTAGAAAATGATTGTTTCTTCTCTGTAAAAATGATTTTCCATTTTTGCAAGAAATCCAGGGAACTGACTCAGTTTCTCTCAGGTAAATACTAAGAGAGGTCTGAGTTTACCAAACAAGAGTCAGTGCCTCACCTTGAGAAGGGGGGCATGTTGAATTGAGCTAATAAACATTATTCATGTATTCCATTTTAAATCGTCACCAAATATGCTGCTAGACTTTTGTAATGGAGAAATGTAAAAAGAAAAACTAAGTCCATGCATTATTTAAATATAAAAATATAACACTGTGAACAATACTGTGGATATACTGGATACAAACAAAATGCAAAATGTCAAATGTAGGGGTATAATTAAAAAGAAACTTAACACATAAATGCTGAATGCAGTATATGTGTAAATATGTGTGTGTGTGTGCATGTATATATGTGTGTGTGTGTATATATATATATATATATATCTCCAATTAAGACAAACTTTAAATTGCCAAGTAAATTATCCAGTCTTTTTAAAGAAGGTATAGGTCACATTATGATTTAATGATGAGGGAGCACTTTATAGTATTATTTTACCTTGTACCTTGAAAGGTGGGTATAATTTATATAAACTTGTAGGGAAAACAAAAAACAAAAAAACCAAAGTGTCCTTGCATATTGATTTTGCTTAAGTGAAACTGTGGAGGCCAAAAAAATGTGAGATGTGGGTAGGGGACAGGACATGGTAAATAGATTTGACCTTTGACATCTGGTAAAGACATGAGCATCTTGGATGTCTGGCTGAGGTCTGTCAACTTTATCATGTAGACCTCCCAGAGCTGTGGAAGGTTTCTGAGCAGGAAGAGAAGTAGAGTTTAAGGGGAATAATATGGCAAAAGTGCAGATAATAAGTTGGAAAAGGGAATGAATGGAGTTAGGACAAGCAGCTATAAAGTTCCTTTCAGAAGGTTTGGCTTGAGACAGAACACAAAAAGTATTCCGATATTTCAGATTTCAAATTGTGACTGGAAGTATATACATGAAATGTGGAACCTTATACAAACTGATGTTAGCTGGGTTATCTGGGGACATGGCTCCCTCTTCCCACCCAACTCCTGAAGGATACAGCAATCTCTCTCTGTAGTTGGTGCAAGAACACTGAAGAGTTTTGACTACTGCTAATGCATCCTAGATGTCTATCTTTCTAGCTGAATAAACAGCTTAGCCTCTCCATGCCTCAGTTTCTCACTCTATAAAGTTGATTTAGTAATAGTTCAATAACTGTAGGAAAAGCTTAAATTAGTTCACCTATGTAAAGCAAACAGAATAGTGCCATGTACATAGCAGATGCTGTATGTGTTTCAGCTACTTTTATTATTTGTTACCAATAAACCAACACATTCATTAGACCCATGACCACCTTTTGAAGTCCAAACCATGCAAGGGCCATGATCCAGGGCATGACTTAAAAAGTGATTATTGTGACTATATCTTTGTGCCCCCAACAGGGTTTTTATTCAATGAATTATATCTTTTCTTCTAAATTTTACCTACTTGTTAAGAGTAGGGTGATGACATAATATTTGATAGTCCCTAACCTCCATCTATAAAGATACTTTAATTTTTTCCTTCTGTGGTTTCCCGCAACCATAAGTAATTTAAACAGAATGTCTATGCATTTATGCAAGATACATTGATTGTAATGAAAACAAACATAATGCATTAATAAAGAAGGGGCTCAAATTTATGCCCCTGATACTTCTAGACTAAGGATTTATCTAATAACGCATTCTTTGCCTTTGCCAATAACGCACAGCCATGGAAAATCCATATATATACTTATTTTGGCCACTTCTCTTTTCATATAAAGAAGATAAGAAGTTACACTGCAGGAAGCTGTGCCCATTGGGAGGATTTCCCATCTCTACTGTCTTTAAGGACCACTCTATATGGGACTGTAACACAGCTACCATCCATTTCTGGCTCATACAACATACCAGGCTTATATAAACCAAGCTCATAATTTTTCTTCCTTCTCTCACAAAAGGAATCCCATGTTACCAATGGGTTTGAGCTGAGGGAGCAGCCACAGTGTGATAGTGGAGACGTTATAGGGTTCTGGGCCAACTCTTTGTGCACCCTGCCTGTGTTTCCAACCCAGCTCTTGCATGATCCTGGCTCTACCACTTTCATCTTATCATGTATTGTTGCTGCTCTATCTCAGCTGATAGAACTAAAAACTACAAAACTTTTATTAAAGAATATTTTTAAACACAAATAATTTGAAAGACATCCATTTTCATGAATTGGAAGACTTACTATTGTTAAGATGACCATACTAGCCAAAGTAATCTACAAAATCAGTCAGTGCCTATCAAAATCCTAGTGGCATTTTTTTTATAGAAATAGAAAAACAATCTGAAAATCCATATGGAACCACAAAGGACCCTAGAAAGCCTAAGAAATCTTGAGAAAGAAGAGTAAAGCTGGATGCACCACACTTCCTGATTTCAAAATATATTACAAAGCAACAGTAATTGTAAGAGCATGATTCTGGCATAAACACAGATATATAGACCAATGGAACAGAATAGAAAGCCCAGAAATAAAACCACACATAAACAATCAACTGGTCTTCAACAAGATTGCCAAGAATACACAATGTGGAAATGATAGTCTCTTCCACACGTGGTGCTGAGAAAATTGGATATCCATACGGAGCTGTTTTTTTTTTTCAAAGTGAGTAATTCCTTGTTGGAAATGGATTTTTTTCAGCTTACATCATAATTCTCATTGGGAATCTTGCTATAAATTTATAATGTTTTTCCTGTCACAGAGAGTTTTGTACCAAAGGGTTTGCTCAGCTTTATGGCCCAAGCAACAAGTATGTTTGCACTAAAGTCTTCTTGTCACTCCATATGGAACATAGTTGTATTTCTAGGTATGGAATATGCTGCTTCTAGAAGCTGAAGATATTGCCAGACATTATACTTTCTTCTTATTGGTGGGATTAAGAGAAACAGTAATTTGTTCTTTATTTTGGATGAGATTTCCTGATATAATCTCCAAATCTTCATAGGCTTTATCTCCCACTTTTGGATCCAATATTCTTACCAAGGCCCACGATCTACTTGAAACTTCTTGCTCATACGATTTGATTAACATTGTGTTGGTGGTACACCGGGCCAAGGTAAGGTTACGTGGAATAATCAGATAGTCATACAATACAATACAATAACAGTACAGAGGGTGAGGGTATTAAGCATGACACTGGGAAAATGTAAACGTATATTGTTTTCTATCTTCTATGATGATAAACTGCTTTATGCCCCCCCTTCTTGGTAGAGATGGAAAAGAACTTCACTGCCAATCAATGACTATGTGCATTTGAGATCATGTTAATCTCTCCTGGCAAGTAAACATTTCATATTGACAGAGCAGCTGCAATAAGAAGTGCTATTTGGTTGAGTTTGGGGAAATCTATTTTCATACTCTAGAACTGGTCTGATTTCTAAAGGGAAGATGTAGAAAGTTAAATGTGGACCACACCATTCATCCTTTAGGTCTTTAAGAATACCATTAATCTCTGCTATTTGGGGGTGGGGGAGTGTGATTATGCTTTTGATCTGCTATCCTGGTTGAGGATTGGAGAGGAGGCAATTTCAGAGGATTTCACTTGACTTTTCTTACTATAATAGCTCTTAGGCCATAGGCCAAGGAATAATGTAAGTGTTGTGTAAATTATCAAGTACGTCCATTCCAGTCAGCCCTTCCGAGACTGGGAAATAACCACAGGGTAACTCCATAGACCTAGTGGATCACTGTGAGCTGGATATAGATAAAGATTACATTTATCACCTGATTCTCATATTATTCCACTCTAATAGCATCAATTAATAGCATCTGAGTACCAGTGAAAACTCAGCCCCTGTGACCAACAGTTCTTACATTGTCTGGTCATTCTCTTTTCTTCAATGTATGATCTTAGTTACTGAACAAGGGGCGAGTCATTACTAAATATATTTGGTGTTGCAAATTCTTTCTTCCTGATGAGACAGGTTCATCTTCAAACTGGGCTCTAGATCTGAAAAGTGCCTCAGATCATAAAACGAGTCAGAGGATCTCTGATTTCTGTTATTTTAGTGTTCTGTCATCTCCAGTGGTATCAAAGAACCCAGTTCTGTTACACAAAGCATCTTCTGCTGTATGTCTAACTTGGAGAACAGAGCCATCACGGAATTTCCCATGCTCCTAGCACCCTCACCAATGCATTATTTTTTTCCTAATAAACTTTTATCTAAATTTTACTTATTTATAGTTTTTATTTATATTTTTGTGAGAACACTAAAGTTCTAATCTCTTAGCAAATTTCAATTACATGATACAGTATTATCAACTACAGTCACCAACTTACACATTATATCTTCAGACTTTATTCCTCTTATAACTGAAAGTTTGCACCCTTTTCTCAACCTCTCCCTATTTCCCTCACCCACCCTTCCAGCCCCAGCAAATACTTTTCTACTCTGCTTCTATGAGTTCAACTTTTTTTTCTTTTTTTAGATTCCATGTATAAGTGACACCATGAAGTACATGTGGTATTTATCTTTGTCTGGCTTATTTCACTCAGCATAATGACCTCCAGATTCATCCATGTTGCTGCAAACGGCAGGATTTCCACCTTTTTAAAGGCTGAATAATATTCCATTGTGTTTATATTAATTTATTATATTATATTAACCCATATATGTGTGTGTATGGATTATATATATTACATATGTGTGTATGGATTATATATATTACATACGTGTGTATATATATAACACTTTCCTTATCCATTCATGCATTAATGGACACTTAAGTTGGTTCCATACCTTGGCTATTGTGACTAATGCTGTGATCAACATGGAAATACAGATATCTCTTTCACAGAGTTATTGCATTTCCTTTGGATATTTATCAAGAAATGGGGAAAAAAAAAAGAAATGGGGTGCTAGATCATGTAATAGCTCTATTTTTAAGTTCATTAAGAAATCTCCATACTGTTTTCCAAAATGTCTGAACCATTTTATATTCCCACCAACACTGAACAAAAGTTCTCTTTTCTGCACATCACTGCCAGCACTTGCTACTGTGTGTTTATTTTATAGTAGAAATCCAAACAGGTTGACATACGATCTCATTGTGTTTTTTTTTTTAACATCTTTATTGGAGTATAATTTCTTTACAATGTTGTGTTAGTTTCTGCTGCATAACATAGTGAATCAACTATACATATACATAAATCCCCATATCTCTTCCCTCTTGTGTCTCCCTCCCATCCTCCCTATCCCACCCCTGTAGGTGGTCACAAAGCACCAAGCTGATCTCCCTCTGCTATGCAGCTGCTTCCCACTAGCTACCTATTTTACATTTGGTAGTGTATATATGTCCATGCCACTCTCTCACTTTGTCCCAGCTTACCCTTCCCCCTCCCAGTGTCCTCAAGTCCATTCTCTATATCTTTATTCCTCTCCTGTGCCTAGATTCTTCAGAACCTTTTTTCTTTTTTAGATTCCATATATATGTGTTAGCATATGGTATTTGTTTTTCTCTTTCTGACTTACTTCACTCTGTATGACAGACTCTAGGCTCATCCACCTCACGACAAATAACTTAATTTCGTTTCTTTTTATGGCTGAGTAATATTCCATTGTATATATGTGCCACAGCTTCTTTATCCATTCATCTGTCAATGGACATTTAGGTTGCTTCCATGCCCTGGCTATTGTGAATAGAGCTGCAATGAACATTGTGGTACATGTCTCTTTTTGAATTATGGTTTTCTCAGGGTATATGCCCAGTAGTGGGATTGCTGGGTTGTATGGTAGTTCTATTTTTAGTTTTTTAAGGAACCTCCATACTGTTCTCCATAGTGGCTGTATCAATTTACATTCCCACCAGCAGGGTAAGAGGGTTCCCTTCTCTCCACACCCTGTCCAACATTTATTGCTTGTAGATTTTTTGATGATGGCAATCCTGACCAGTGTGAGCTGATACCCCATTGTGGTTTTAATTTCCATTGCTCCAATGAGTAGTGATGTTGAGCATCCTTTCATGTGTTTGTTGGCAATCTGTATATCTTCTTTGGAGAAATGTCTATTTAGGTCTTCTGCCCAGTTTTGGATTGGGTTGTTTGTTTTTTTTTAGATATTGAGCTTCATGAGCTACTTGTAAATTTTGGAAATTAATTTTTGTCAGTTGCTTTGTTTGCAAATATTTTTTCCCATTCTGAGGGCTGTCTTTTTATCTTGTTGATGGCTTCCTTTGATATGAAAAGGCTTTTAAGTTTCATTAGGTCCCATTTGTTTATTTTTGTTTTTATTTCCATTTCTCTAGGAAGTGGGTCAACAAAGATCTTGCTGTGATTTATGTCATATGATGTTCTGTGTTTTCATTTAAGAGTTTGATAGTGCCTGGCCTTACATTTAGGTCTTTAATCCATTTGGAGTTTATTTCTGCGGATGGTGTTAGGGAGTGTTCTAATTTCATTCTTTTACATGTAGCTGTCCAGTTTTCCCAGCATCACTTATTGAAGAGGCTGTCTTATCTCCATTGTATACTCTTGCCTCCTTTATCAAAGGTTAGGTGACCATATGTGCGTGGGTTTATCTCTGGGCTTTTTATCCTATTCCATTGATCTATATTTCTGTTTTTGTGCCAGTACCATACTGTCTTGATTGCTGTAGCTTTGTAGTATAGTCTGCAGTCAGGGAACCTGATTCCCACAGCTCCATTTTTCTTTCTTAAGATTGCTTTGGCTATTTGGGGTCTTTTGTGTTTCCATGCAAATTGTGAAATTTTTTGTTCTAGTTCTGTGAAAAATGACATTGGTAGTTTGACAGGGATTGCACTGAATCTATAGATTGCTTTGGGTAGTATTGTCATTTTCACAATGTAGATTTTTCCAATGCAAGAACATGTTATACCTATCCATCTGTTTGTATCATGTTTAATTTCTTTCATCATTGTCTTATAGTTTTCTGCATACTTGTCTTTTGTCTCCTTAGGTAGGTTTATTCCTAGGTATTTTATTCTTTTTGTGGCAATGGTAAATGGGAGTGTTTTCCTAATTTCACTTTCAGATTTTTCATCATTAGTGTATAGGAATGTAAGAGATTTCTGTGCATTAATTTTGTATCCTGCTATTTTCCAAATTCATTGATTAGCTCTAGTAGTTTTCTGGTAGCATCTTAAGGATTGTCTATGTATAGTATCATGTCATTTGCAAACAGTGACAGTTTTACTTCTTCTTTTCCACTTTGGACTCCTTTTATTTCTTTTTCTTCTCTTATTGCTGCGACTAAAACTTCCAAAACTATGTAGAATAATAGTGGTGAGAGTGGGCAACCTTTTCTTTTTCCTGATCTTAGTGGAAATGGTTTCAGTTTTTCACCATTGAGAATGATGTTGGCTGTGGGTTTGTCATATACGACCTTTATTATGTTGAGGTAAGTTCCCTCTATGCCTACTTTCTGGAGGGATTTTACCATAAATGGGTGTTGAATTTTGTCAAAAGCTTTTTCTGCATCTATTGAGATGATCATATGTTTTTTCTCCTTCAATTTGTTAATATGGCATATCACATTGATTGTTTTGCATATGTTGAAGCATCCTTGCATTCCTGGGATAAAGCCCATTTGATCATAGTGTATGATCCTTTTATTCTGCTGTTGGATTCTGTTTGCTAGTATTTTGTTGAGGATTTTTGCATCTATGCTCATCAGTGATATTGGTCTGTAGATTTCTTTTTTTGTGACATCTTTGTATGGTTTTGGTATAAGGGTGATGGTGGCCTTGTAGAATGAGTTTGGGAGTATTCCTCCCTCTGCTATATTTTGGAAGAGTTTGAGAAGGATCGGTGTTAGCTCTTCTCTAAATGTTTGATAGAATTCACCTGTGAAGCCATCTGGTCCTGGGCTTTTGTTTGTTGGAAGATTTTTAATCACAGTCTCAATTTCAGTGCTTGTGATCAGTCTGTTTATATTTTCTATTTCTTCCTGGTTCAGTCTCAGTAGGTTGTGATTTTCTAAGAATTTGTGCATTCCTTCCAAGTTGTCCATTTTATTGGCATATAGTTGCTTGTAGTAATCTCTCATGATCCTTTGCATTTTTGCAATGTCAGTTGTTACTTCTCCTTTTTCACTTCTAATTCCATTGATTTGAGTTTTCTCCCTTTTTTTCTTGATGAGTCTGGCTAATGGTTTATCAATTTTGTTTATCTTCTCAAAGAACCAGCTTTTAGTTTTATTGATCTTTGCTATTGTTTCCTTCATTTCTTTTTCATTTATTTCTGATCTGATCTTTATGATTTCTTTCCTTCTATTAACTTGGAGGTTTTGTGTTCTTCTTTCTCTAATTGCCTTAGGTGTATGTTTAGGTTGTTTATTTGAGATCATTCTTGTTTCTTGAAGTAGGATTGTATTGCTATAAACTTCCCTCTTAGAAATGTTTTTGCTGCACCCCATAGGTTTTGGGTCGTTATGTTTTCATTGTCATTTGTTTCTAGGTATTTTTTGATTTCCTCCTTGATTTCTTTAGGGATCTCTTGGTTATTTAGTAGCATATTGTTTAATCTGCATGTGTTTGTATTTTTTACAGATTTTTTCCTCTAATTGATGTCTAGTCTCACAGAGTTGTGGTCGGAAAAGATACTTGATACAATTTAAATTTTCTTAAATTCACCAAGGCTTGATTTCTGACCCAAGATATGATCTCTCCTGGAGAATGTCCATGAACACTTGAGAAGAAAGTGTATTCTGCTGTTTTTTCATGGGATGTCCTATAAATATCAATAAAGTCCATCTTGTTTAATGTGTCATTTAAAACTTGTGTTTCCTTATTTATTTTCATTTTGGATGATCTGTCCATCGGTGAAAGTGGGCTGTTAAAGTCCCCTACTGTGATTGTGTTACTGCCGATTTCCCCTTTTATGTCTGTTGGAATATGCCTTATGTATTGAGGTGCTCCTATGTTGGGTGCATAAATATTTACAATTTTTATATCTTCTTCTTGGATTGATCCCTTGAGTATTAATGTAGTGTCCTTCTTTGTCTCTTGTAATAGTCTTTATTTTAAAGTCTATTTTGTCTGATATGAGAATTGCTACTCCAGCTTTCTTTTGACTTCCATTTGCATAGAATATCTTTTTCCATCCCCTCACTTTCAGTCTGTATGTGTCCCTAGGTCTGAAGTGGGTCTCTTGTAGACAGCACATATATGGGTCTTGTTTTTGTATCCATTCAGCCAGGCTGTGTCTTTTGGTTGGAGCATTTAATCCGTTTACATATAAGGTAGTTATCAACGTGTATTTCCTATTACCATTTTCTTAATTGTTTTGGATTTGTTATTGTAGATCTTTTCTTTCTCTTGTGTTTCCTGCCTAGAGAAGTTCTTTTAGCATTTGTTGTAAAGCTGGTTTGGTGATGCTGATTTCTCTCAGCTGTTGCTTGTCTGTAAAGGTTTTAATTTCTCTGTCGAATCTGAATGAGATCCTTGCTGGGTAGAGTAATCTTGGTTGTAGGTTTTTCCCTTTCATCACTTTAAATATGTCCTGCCATTCTCTTCTGGCTTGCAGAGTTTCTGCTGAAAGATCAGCTGTTAACCTTATGGGGATTCCCTTGTATCTTATTGTTTGCTTTTCCCTTGTTGCTTTTAATATTTTGTCTTTGTATTTAATTTTTGATAGCTTGGTTCACATGTGTCTTGGCTTGTTTCTCCTTGGATATACCCTGTATGGGACTCTCTCATTTCCTGAGCTTGATTGACTCTTTCCTTTCCCATATTATGGAAATTTTCAAATATAATATCTTCAAATATTTTCTCAGTCTCTTTCTTTTTCTCTTCTTCTTCTGAGACCCCTATAATTCGAATGTTGGTGCACTTAATGTTGTCCCAGAGGTCTCTGAGACTGTCCTCAATTCTTTTCATTCTTTTTTTTCTTTTTTCTGCTCTGTGGTAGTTATTTTCACTATTTTATCTTCCAGGTCACTTATCCGTTCTTCCGCCTCAGTTATTCTGCTACTGATTCCTTCTAGAGAAATTTTAATTTCATTTATTGTGTTGTTCATCATTGTTTGCTTGCTCTTTAGTTCTTCTAGGTCCTTGTTAAACGTTTCTTGTATTTTCTCCATTCTATTTCCAAGATTTTGCATCATCTTTATATCATTATTCTGAATTCTTTTCCAGGTAGACTGCCTATTTCCTCTTCATTTGTTTGGTCTGGTGGGTTTTTACCTGCTCCTTCATCTGCTGTGTGTTTCTCTGTCTTCTCATTTTGCTTAACTTACTGTGTTTGGGGTCTCCTTTCCGCAGGCTGCAGGTTCATATTTCCCATTGTTTTTGGTGTCTGCCCCCTGTGGGTAAAGTTGGTTCAGTCATTGTGTAGGCTTCCTGGTGGAGGGGACTGGTGCCTGTGTTTTGGTGGATGAGGCTGGATCTTGCTTTTCTAGTGAGCAGGACCACATCCGGTGGTGTGTTTTGGGGTGTCTCTGAAGTTAATATGACTTTAGGCAGTCTCTCTGCTAATGGGTGTGGTTGTGTTCCTGTCTTGCTAGTTGTTTGGCACAGGGTGTCCAGCACTGTAGCTTGCTGGTCGTTGAGTAGAGTTGGTTCTTTTTATTGAGATGGAGATCTCTGGGAGAGTTTTGGCCATCTGATATTACATGGGGCTGGGAGATTTCTGGTGGACCAATATCCTGAACTCGGCTCTCCACCTCAGAGGCTGAGGCCTGACACCCAGATGGAGCACCAAGACCCTGTCAAGCCACACTCTTCAGAAGAAAAGGGAGGGAAAAAAAAGAAAGAAAGGAAGAAAAAGAAAGAAAGAAAAATAAAATAATATAAAATTATTATAATAAAAAATATTATTAAAAATTAAAAAGTAATTTAAAAAACAAAGAAAGGAAAGAGCAGCCAAACCAAAAGACAAATCCACCAATGATAACAGCACTAAACACTATACCTAAAAATAATATATATATATGGACAGACAGAACCCTAGGACAAATGGTAAAAACAGAGATATACAAACAAAATCACACAAAGAAACATATGCATACACACTCAGAAAAAATATGTATATATTAAAAAAAAGTAAGAGTAACCTAATCAATAAACAAATCTACCAATGATAATAAGCTCTAAATACTAAATTAAGATAAACATAAAACCGGAAACAAATTAGATGCAGAAAGCAAACCCCAATCTACAGTTGCTCCCAACGTCCACTGCCTCGATTTTGGTATGATTTGTTTTCTATTCAGGTATTCTACAGATGCAGGGTACATCAAGTTGGTTGTGGAGATTTAATCCGCTGCTCCTGAGGCTGCTGGGAGAGATTTCTCTTTCTCTTCTTTGTTCACACATCTCCTGGGGTCCAGCTTTCTATTTGGCTCCACCTCTGCTTGTAGGTTGCCTGATGACATCTGTTTCCTGCCCAGACAGGACGGGGTTAAGGTAGCAGCTGATTAGGGGGCTCTGGCTCACTCAGGCTGGGGGGAGGGAAGGATATTGAATGTGGGGCAAGCCTGTGGCAGCAGAGGCCAGTGTGATGTTGCAACAGTCCAAGGCATGCTGTGTTTTCTCCCGGGGAGTTTGTCCCTGGATAATGGGACCCTGGCAGTGGAGGGCTGCACAGGCTCCCAGATGGGGAGGTTTGGATAGTGACCTGTGCTTGCACACAGGCTTCTTGATGGCTGCAGGAGGAGCCTTAGCATTTCATGACTGTCTCTAGCGTCAGTGCTGATATCTGCAGCACGCGCCTGTCTCTAGAGCTCATTTAGGTGGTGCTCTGAATCCCCTCTCCTCACGCACCCTGAAACAATGGTCTCTTGCCTCTTCGGCAACTCCAGACTTTTTCCCGGAATCCCTCCTGGCTAGCTGTGGTGCACTAGCCCCCTTCAGGCTGTGTTCATGCAGCCAACCCCGGTCCTCTCCCTGGGATCTGACCTCCAAAGCCCAAGGCTCAGCTTCCAGTCCCCACCCATCCCGGCAGGTGATCAGACAAGACTCTCAGGCTGGAGAGTGCTGATCGGCACCGATCCTCTGTGCAGGAATCTCTCCACTTTGCCCTCCGCACCCCTGTTGCTGCGCTCTCCTCGGTGGCTCCGAAGCTTCCCCCCTCTGCCCACCCCCTGTCCACACCCTGTCCCCACCAATGAAGGGGCTTCCTAGTGTGTGGAAACTTTTCCTCCTTCACAGCTCCCTCCCAGAGGTGCAGGTCCCACCCCTATTCTTTTGTCTCTGTTTTTTCTTTTTTCTTTTGCCCTACCCAGGTGCGTGGGGTATTTCTTGCCTTTTGGGAAGTCTGAGGTCTTCTGCCAGTGTTCATTTGGTGTTCTGTAGGAGTTTTTCCACATGTAGATGTATTTTTGATGTATTTGTTGGGATGAAGGTGATCTCCATGTCTTACTCTTCAACCATCTTGAAGGCCATTTGTCTCTCATTGTGGTTTTGATTTGCATTTCCCTAATGATTAATGATGTTGAGCACCTTTTCATGTACCAGTAGGTCATTTGTATATCTCCTTTAGAAAAATTTCTATTCAGGTCTTTTTCCCATTTTTTAATCAGATTTTTTTGGTGGGATGGGTATTGAGTTGTATGAGTTCCATGTGTATTTTGGATATTAACCCCTTATCTGACATGTAGTTTGTGAATATTTTCTCCCATTCCATACTTTGTCTTTTCATTTTGTTGATGGCTTCCTTTGCTTTGCAGAAGCTTTTTAGCTTGATGTAGTCCCACTTGTTTATTTTTGCTGTTGTTGCTTTTGTTTTTGGTGTCAAATCCAGAAAATAATTGCCAAGACCAATGTTAAGGAGCATACTCCCTATGCTTTCTTATAGGAGTTTTGTAGTTTCAGGTCTTATGCTCAAGTTCAAAACCTATTTTGATATTTTTTTGTATTGTGTAAGATAGGGATTTCACTCATTTGCATGTGGATGTCCAGTTTTCTCAACTCCTTTTATTGAAGAAATGATCGTTTCTGCATTACTTATTCTGGGAGACTTTGTAGAAAATCAATTGACCATATGCATGGGTTCGTTTCTGAGCCTTTTGATATGGTCTGAAATCAGAAAGTGTGATGCCTTCAGTTTTGTTTTTCTTTCTCAAGATTGCTTTGGCTATTTGAAGTCTTTTGTGGTTTCATATCAATTTTAGGATTGTATTTTCTATTTCTGTAATAAATGCCATTGAAATTTTAATGGTAATTGCATTGAATCTGTAGATTATTTTGGGTAGTATAGACATTTTAACAATATTATGTTTTCTAATCTATGGACATGAAATACCTTCCCATTTACTTGTGTTTTCTTCAAATTATTATTATTTTTTTTGAGTGTACAGATCTTTCACCTCCTTGTTTAAATGTATTTCCAGGTATCTTATTTTTTTGATGTGATTGTAAATGGGATTATTTTCTTAATTTCTCTTTTCAGTAATTCATTGTGAGTACACAGAAACTTGTTCAAATTCCCACAGTTAGAACATTATAGCACTGGGATTTAAAAACAGATTTTTCCTTTTGAAGATTGGGCTACTAACCAGACTGTGGAACTATCTCCTTTCCTCTCAAATGGTAAGCTTCTCTCTTCTCAGATGGTGACCCTTTTAAGGGCAAGATACTTGTTTCTTCCTGCGTTCTCATATCCTTGATGTCCTAAACCACCCTGCTTTGAGGGGGCTCCAGTCTAACAATCCAAGACTTTGAAGAGCTTTAGCAAATGCTATTTGATCATCATTATTCCCTCAATCATTTCATGTCTCATATTTAGTAGGTATTGCTTATTTTTCTTTACTATCCTTCTCTGAGGAAGCAGAGGCTATGTTTTGTTCACACAGATATGCCCAATGCCTAGCAAAGTGGCTGAAATATTTTGATCGTTCTGTGTATACTTGATGAATAAAGGAACTCTTTTAAGTTCCAGCATTTCATTTACTTTTATCATCTTGTATCAGCTTAGGACCATGACTCACAACACAGGAGTTCAAGTCATGATTCTAACATTCTCTAAACATATATCATTGGGAAATTTACTGAAAATATTTGAGCTCCAGTTTACCATCTGTGCAATGACACATCTACTTTAAGACCTTAATCTAGGGATAACAGGAGATAACATATATGAAAAAGTCTTATCATTTTAAAGTATACATAAATAAAAAAATTGATTACAAATAACTAAAAATAGGATACACTCTTTAATCAAGGATGTTTCTGGAATCTCCTTTAACTTCTCGTCTATACGAATCACTTATCATTTTGTTGTTAATTTGCTTTTCACAAGTCTACATTTTATTTCTTCAACTATAAATGGTGACTTAAGGGTTAGACTCTGTCTAGTTATTCCCTTGCATTTTCTTCTGGATATATTCATAGAGCAGTGCTCATAGTACATACTCAATAAAACTCTTGAGTGCTTTAGAGTTACCTCAATTACTTTTTTTTTTTTTTTTTGCAGTACACGGGCCTCTCACTGTTGTGGCCTCTCCCGTTGCGGAGCACAGGCTCCGGACGCGCAGGCTCAGCAGCCATGGCTCATGGGCCCAGCCACTCCGTGGCATGTGGGATCTTCCCGGACCGGGGCACGAACCTGTGTCCCCTGCATCGGCAGGCAGACTCTCAAAGACTGCGTCACCAGGGAATCCCCTCAATTACTTTTTAAAACAAAATCCATTTGAGACTTTTATTTTCTTTGCTAATATACAAAATGTCACCATCCCTATGTTCTTTCAGATTGTGCTTCATCTCGTTATTTCCATCCATTAAATATTCTTATTCTTTACATATTGTTTTTCTTCTGGAATTGTCAAGTCTCTCTTCCTTAAAGCTTTTGACTGATTGGACTTTGATCCCCAAAGGGAGAGAGTGTGGGTAAAAAAAGAAAAGTAAGAAAAGCATAAGTAAGAGATAGTAAGTCACAGGTAATATTGACTGAGAAGGAGCAGAGGGATTTTTCTTTGCCTTTCAAAATTGACTCAAATTTACTTTTGAAGTAATTTTCAGCGGGAAATAGATTACAAACATAGTTTTCTCAAGAGATCACCTACTTGTTTTTATCCTTTGTGCTTTTCAAGGAAACACAATAGATGGGTGGGACTCATGAAGCCAAAACTACTTTCTTAAGCAGGAGGATGAGCTCAGAAAAGGAGGTTCTGCACTCAGGAAACTCTCCAGTGCCTTGAAGATTGCAGCTTCCTGAAGTGGCGTTTATTTCGTCTTGGGATTTAAACGTGCTGAAAAAGAACCACTTCCTGAATATACTGCCAAGGCACATGGAACAATCCAATGCACATGTAATCGAAGGTGAATGAAGTGCAACTTGGGAAAAGATCTACAGGGAGCAAAAACTACAACTGAAGCAAAAATTCTTTGCTTTGATGACAACTGAGTTTGTACCAGATGGTCTCTCAAATGGACAGTGGTCTGCATTCTTTTCTCTACCACTCTCGTTTTCCTGAAATATATTTTTATTTACAGGAAAGTTAGGATGTGGCTGACCCAGTAACTTGGAGGCAGAAAAGCAAGACACTAGAGTAAGTGCACTCGAGCATCATTCTTCTTAAAAACTGGAATCATCTCTTTGGTGATGTTTGTTGTCATCGTCATTGAAAATTTATTCTGTGACCCCCAGCTCAACACATCCAGAGCAGAATCAGACAATGCAGGTATTCGGATAGCGTTCAGAAGACTGATCCAAAGTTTTCTCTTTTTGAAATTGGGACTGTGTTATTCAATCATTGCTTTACCTACTTTTGCCAAAAACTATACAGGGTACACAAAATTGAAGCAAATACTGATTAAAAATCTAAACATAGATCGAATTCTTGAAAGTGGCACTTTGCCTGCTAGTCACATGACCTCATGCTAGTCCTAGTGTGGCATTAATTTGTACAGCATATAATATAGTATAGACCTTTGCCAAAACACTTTCTTTCTCTAGCTGTAAAATAATGGAGGTCATAAAATCATGAATGTGAATTCAGAGATCTTTACGGGACCTTTCAAATTTCTTTGGGTAATAGACTCCTTTGAGGGTCTGATAAATTCTCTAAAAATATACAAGCACACAAAATTTTGCTCTCAAATTTAGGAGTTGATGTACCTGTGCTCTGAAGAAAATAAAAGAGAGAACTCCTTTTCTGAACTCATCTAGTTAAGGATACAAAATATGTACAACTGAAATGACTTGAGAAGTATATAAAGTTACAGTTACAAATTCAAATGCGACTATAGGGATGTCAGGCAAGAAATATAAATGTGTAAAGGTACAACGAGTCAATGCATCCCCATTATAAAGCAATGATATTCATAGATATATGGATACATAGATAAATATAAAAATAGACACACATATATATACATGCATGCATATATACATTCATGCATATATACATAAAACATGCAGAAAAAAGAGTAACATTTCAGTGATTTCTACCACTTTGTGATCTTTGAAAAAGAACACAGCTATGAAGCAAATAATGCCATTGCAGATGAGGCCTGGGTAATGCTCACTGGAGTTAGGAAAAGGGTTAAGACACAGTCTTATGATGCAGAGGTTACAAAACCAGGCTTTCTGACGCAGTGTTAGAAACAGTCACTGCAGTCAAGATTTGCCCACATTTTATAACATAAACAGTGCCTTAGAAGACATTGATATTCATACATATGCTTTGAAAAAATGCTTTAATTCCTAGAGGAATGGCCACGTTTTCCAAAATCTATGTCTTATGGGAACATGCCTGCTTTCCAGTGTGTGTGCATCTGCTCTTTCAGTGGTGGTGGAATTACTGCCTCTTACTCTCTCTGCTGCTGCTGTTCAACATGCTTTGGCTCCACACTCGGGCTTTGAAACTAGGGCTGTTTGTGGATTCTGTTGGGTTTGATGAAAAAGAGAGCGAGAGAGAGAGGAAGAGAGAAGCTTTAACCAAACAAAAATTCAAATCTGCAAATGAAGTTCCAATTGCTCCAAGTGGAAGCAGATAGTCACTAAGTATGACAAGGAATGTATTTTCACATTACATTTAGGAAATTTGTGAATGCTGATGAGGCTTTTCCATTTGTTTCCCTGGACAGTGACATTGCATTGCCGTGAATGCTGCATGAACATATATAGTTCTCCTTCTTTTTCCTCTTGTCTGGATTGCAAGTTTATGGACTATTTATTCTGATCTGAACAGTTATAGAAGGTACCTGTGGTTTTTAATGGAGGTTAATCTCAGTGACTGCTTGGCCCAAGGTCATCCCAAGTCTAGTGAAGTTGTAAGTTGGCTCTGGAAAAAGGTAACATGTTTGCATACACCTCTGTTGCTCTCTACCCAGGTGTGTCATCGGGGGGAGGTGTTTAAGCTCTCTAAGTCTCAGTTTCCTCATCTATAAGGCAGAGATAATAATAGTACTCCCGTCATAATTTTTTGGGAGAATAAAATAGTCAAAATAAATTACTTAGCATAGTACATGGCAAATGGTTAAGGTCTGAAAAATGTTAACCACTGTTATTATGTCTTGTTAATTCTTCTTTGGAATCGGCCCTAACCTTAACCATTAAGCTACACATATCAACTTGTGAAATCCTGCAAAAGCTTCTAGAATAGCAACTCTAAGTCTATGCCCTAGTTCTTGTGTGTCAGTAGCACTGCCTTTCGATATGAGAGACTGTATCTATCAATGTAAACTAATCAATCAAGGCCTCAGAGTCATAAGTTTAACTTTAGGAAAAGATAGGCTTTATCAGGAGTATGATCAGATTCTATTTACATCAGCTACAAAAAAATAAAAAAACAAAATATTAAACATTACAAAAACATTCATATAACCAAAAGAAATATATACATGTGTGCATATGTGAATATATCATACATGTGTATGCATGTGAATGTACAAATAATCACACATACAATATATAAATTTATGTGTGTATAATATATACATACACCATGTGTATGTGTATATCAGACACACACACAAGCATGCCTACATGGCTTAAATAAAGCATGATTGAGAAAAATAAATGCTGGTTTTCCATTTCATCTCTGAGTAGTGATTCTCATAAGCCCTTCCTTATGACTCTGCTTTCTCACTATCTTTCTCCCACTCTCCCCCATGGTCACCACCCCTCTTCCCAACCAAATCCTGGGTATGAACTTCCATACGATGACAAAGTTAACTTGGGATCCTGAGATAGCTATGTTGACTACACATTAGTTTTGTTGAATTTGCAGGTAATCTCTTTTTATGATTTTTAATTTTATTATCGAGAAGGTTGCCTGTTTTAACATCTTTCCAGTGTCTTCTTCACGCCACTTAACTTTTGTGCTTCACAGCAAAAAACCATGTTCCCCAGGGAAAAGTCACTTTTGGTTTTCTAATCATACAAATTAATGTGTGATTTAGCTCAGTGTCACTCTTGGTAGGAAGCATCCACCCCTGTGGGTCATGTTAGAAATTAGTATTGGGATAGTATCTCTGCTAATAGAAGACAGGAGTGGCTCCATTTCATCTGACCAGCTGGAAGCCTCCATTTTTCAAAAGCGCTTAATACCAAGATATGCACACAGTTCCTTATTATCCACATTCAACGGCACTTAGGGGCTGAAGGGACATCAAATTATAAAATCCCATTGCTCTTTTCTCCCATGGGCTCTGTCTGCTACAAAGTGGACTGCACTGAGTGTGTGTGTGGTGACATGGAGGTTGTTGTCCTTTGCATGGACTATGTGAAATTGTTCAGGTAAATAACATTTGAGGTTAGCTGCTTAGTTAGTCTGTTTGCTTATTTATGTGTTGTTTCTGTCAATTGGATAGAACCTATATGCCCTGGGCATCTCTTTTGGTGACAGCTGTGTCTTATTTATTTCTTCAAGGATTTTATCTAGATGCCATTTTAGTTCTTCCAATAAATGCTTCTACTTTATTTATATCACTGAGAGCTATGCCTTGGGCACACATCGCTCAGTAAGAGTCTTCTGTGTAGCTTGTTCTTTCATACAGAGCACATTGTAGCTAAATGAAGGACTTAGGGGAAGCCTACATTTTAAAAATACCCCCTCTGTTATATTCTATTATTATAAGATATTGGGTATAATTTCCTGTGCTATTCAGTAAGTCCTTGAGGCTTATCTAGTTTATGTATAGTAGTTTGTATCTGTTGATCCCATACCCCTAATTTGTCCTTCCCCCCCACTCCCTTTTTTCCCTTTGGTAACCATAGTTTGTTTTCTACGTCTGCGAGTCTGTCTCTGTTTTGTATATAGATTCATTTGTATTATTTTTTGGTTCCACATACAAGAGATATCTCAATGCATTCTCACATGAAAGAAAAAGGACAGCTTTTTTTCTGGACAGCTCTCTGGGAGGTCCCTTTTCCAAGGGCACTAATCCCATTTGTGAGAGCTCTACCCTCATGACCTAATTACCTCCCAAAGGCCCCATTTCTGATACCATCGCATTGGGGATTAGGATTTCAACATATGAATTTGGGGAGGAAACAAGCATTACAGTCCATTGCAGACCACTTCTTCCTCAATCTTGGTTTTTAATAGGATATCTAATAAAACTCTGAGTAGAGTATACTTTGGGAATTGATGTCCAGGAATAAAATTTTCATATGAATGAAAGTTAAGTATACTTAGAATTTTTAGTTAGCCAGAAGAAATGAATAATTGCAGAGAACAAAGAGTTAATAAAAGTGCCCAATAGTTGTTTAGATCATATGAAGATTGACCTAAGGATAGGAATCCTTTCTGAGGAAAACCTTTTCCCATCATAGCTGAGGCCCACCTTTCTGTGTCTCCCCTGAAATAGTCAGCTGAGACAAGATGGAGAAGACCATAAGGAGACATATTTTGTCTTTGTTTATTTTGCTCTTGTCTATTTTGTTATGACGTCCTCTCTTTCTCCCCAAAACACAGAATTGCAGTTAAGACCTCAACAAATACATTTCAATATCACTCTCTCCACTAATATTGCTGTCATTATTCCTGGAGTTCTCAATACTCAAATGGATACTTCTTTCAAAGTCCTAGCCTCTCATGCCTTGATCTCCTCTCTAACATTCTTGCACTCCCCTCACCTGGGACACTCATTCCCTTGTTATTGCCAACGATTGACCCATCTCCATCATTTAGGTTTCAAGCCTTCCACTCTGAGCATCAGTTGCATCTTCATATACACTCTTTCTACTAACATAGATTCAGTATGTCTTCATATTTATTGGAGTCTGTACTCCATTGCTCATTCTCAGTGTTAACTGTCTCTCCAATAAGTCCTCACGGTCCTTCCTGTATAGCTTTGCCACCATGCTCCATTGTACCACTGACTGTCATACACTTACTCTCTTGCCCTTCTCTTCTTTTTCAGAATGACTGAAACATCTCTGAAATAAATTAACATCTCCATTTCATCTAGCTTATTCAGGGTGATTTATTTCATAGAACAAATCTACAATTAAATGTGCTTACAGAAAAAAAAAGGTGTACAAGTCTTCAGAATAATTAAAGCATAATTATATATATATATATATAAAATACAATATGTGCACACACACACACATACGTACTTATAGCAGAACTAAGGAATAGCAGGCATCTTTGATGAGAGGGAGAGGGGGCAGACTGGGAGAAAAGTCTAAGAGAGAAACATACACTATATCATATAGACTATATTATATGTATTTTTATACTTGATGAATTTCTAACCACACATATATTATCATCTTGAAAATAAAAGAAAGAAGTCTGGGGGAATGGAGACTTTTTAGTTAGTGCATGGAAGGGTTGTCTTCTATAGGCACTTAGAAAGATCATAAAATGGTGATTGATTTTCAGAAATAAAATAAATATGAGGGAAACCAGATGGACATTTTGAACATCTAAAATACTTCAGGTTAGATGGTAATGTCCATAAGTAAATGTCACTCTTGCCTGGGATCAGGATGTTTTATTCATGTTGGATTCCAAATACCCAATAGAGCATATAATATCTAGTAGCATCTAAATAAATGCTAGATGATTAAATGAGTGACTATAAATAGGAACATGGTTTTGAAAATTAGATTTGGCTCTCCTAGACAGAGTTTAAGGAAATATTTATTAAGCAAGCAAGCTCTACCTATTTGTGTAAACTTTGGCATGCCATTTAAAACCTTTATCATTGTTCCACATATTGGACTGGCCCAAAAGTAATGAATATGTTGTTCCATAAAGTTCCTGATGAAAGTGAAAAATGTGTCTTTTATTTTTACTTAAAGCAGAGCAAACATTTTGGCCAACCCACTATTTTATCTATGAAATACAGTTGATAATATAATAGTATTTGCTTCAGAAGGTCTTCATGAGGATTAAAGGAGTTCATTTATTTAAAGCATTTCAAAAATACCAGATGTATAGCAAGTCCTCAATAGTTGTTCCCCCTTGTTATCTTTACACAGTTCTTTTTTTAAAAGACATTGGTGAAAAGAGAGAATGTGGTTAAGGTGGAGAGCAAAGAACAGCCTCATCTCCCAAGATGAGTACAAGGTAATGGGATAACTCATATGCACGTGTGAATTTGGTCAGGTAATTTATTCACTGATAAATATACTTTAGATCTTTGGAAATAGCTTAAAGACAATTACATGTTAATTCCAATTTTTACTGAAAAAGAAGTTGTCAATGTTTATCTCTCTTCAAGTTAAGAGCCCTTAGATGCTGGAATAAAATACATAGCCTGTAAAATACCATGGTGAGAACCAACTGAGGCTGTCTCTGAGCAACTATTCTTTAGATTAGTGCCAAGTGGGCTGGGTTGGTACAGGAGCAGAATCAGCTTTGAACTGGGAGGAAGCATGAGAGGATGGAAACAGTCAGGAGTTTGAAGCTTGGCAGGTGAAGAAGGCAATCAGGCTGGTGATCTGATGTCTGCATCCCCAGGGCAGGATCCCTCTTGGCCCCCAGGCTACCCACCATTCATGTTCCTCCTCTAAGAAGAAAACACGGACCAATGTGGCAATATGGTCTGAAATAATGGGAGAAGTCAGAGAGCCACCTGGCACACAGGTAATGGCATAACGTGTATTTCAAAGGCACATGTGCATACACATACTTTCCTATAAAGAATTAATAAGTGATTTTCAGATGTTGGCCTGCTCCTAACATACAGTGGTAAGCGCTCATATTGTAGTAGGTGGAGATAGGCATTAACAGAAGGGCTGAGATGGATCAGTTTGCCTCTGCCAACTTTTCCCTGAGCATATATATATATATATTTTTTCCTTGTCAGAGATTAACTTTTTGTGACACTTTACACATAAGCTTTAAAAAACATGTGATGTTCAGCATTCATAGTTTGCTTGAAAAGTACTTAGATATGTATGGATTCTACTCAGTTAAATTCTAAGACAAAATGAATAAAGACCTGGAGCACACGACTATTGCTTTAGCTTGGCTGTCTCTCATTTCTCCTTCTTTTTTTCTTCCAGTTTTATTGACATACAGCACTGTGTAAGTTTAAGGTATACAGCATAATAATTTGACTTACATGAATTATGAAATGAGGACCACAATAAGTTTAGTGAACATCCATCATCTCATATAGATACAAAATGAAAGAAATAGGAAAAATTTTTTCCTTGTGATGAGAACTCTTAGGGTTTATTCTCATAAGACCTTTCATGTATAACATACAGCGGTGTTAATTCTATTTATCATGTTTTGCACTAGATCCCTAGTACTTATTTATCTCTTAACTTGAAGTTTGTACTTTTGGACTACCTTCATGCAGTTGTCCCTCCCTGCAACTTCCACCTCTGATAAACACAAATCTTATATATTTTTCTATGACTTGGTTTTTGAAATATAATTGACCTACAACATTATGTTAGCTCCTGGTATACAACATAGTGATTTAATATTTCTTACATTTCAAAATGATTACCATGATAAGTCTAGTTATGATATGCACCTTACAAAGATATTACATAATTATTGACTATATTCACCATACTGTACATTTTGTACCCATGACTCATTTATTTTGTAACTGGAAGTTCTTACCTCTTAATCTACCTCACCTCTTCCTTTCATCCAGCTCCCTCTCCTATGGCAACTACCTGTTTGTTCTCTGTATCTATGACTATGTTTGTTATGTTGGTTTATTTGTTTTTTGTTTTTTAGATTCCACATATAAGTGAAAACATACGGTATTTGTTTTTGCTGTCTGACTTACTTCACTTAGAATAATAGCCTCTAGGTCCATCCATGTTGTCACAAATGGCAAGATCTAATTTTTTTGATGGCTGAATATATTCCATTTGGGGTGTGTGTGTATGTGTGTGTGTATATATATATATATATATATATATATATATATATGTATCTATATGCCACACTTTCTTTATCCATTTATCCACTTATGCACACTTAAGTTGCTTCCATATCTTGACTATTGTAAATAATGCTGCACAGAATATAGGGGTGCAAATATCTTTTCTAATTAGTGTATTTGAGGGTTTTTTGGTAGCAGTAGTAGTCCAGTTTGATCCTTTTGCATATAACTGTCCAGTTTTCCCAACATCATTTATTGAAGAGGCTCTCTTTTCCCCATTGTATATTCTTGCCTCCTTTGTCGTAGATTAATTGCCCATATGAGTGTGGATTCATTTCTGGGCTCTCTATTCTGTTCCATTGATCTATGGGTCTGTTTTTGTGCCAGTACCATACTGTTTTCATTACTGTAGCTTTGTAGTATAGTTTGAAATCAGGGCATATGATACCTCCAGCTTTGTTCTTCTTTCTCAAGATTGTTTTGGCTATTCGAGGTCTTTTGTGTTTCCAAACAAATTTTAGAATGATTTGTTCTAGCTCTGTGAAAAATGCCATTGGTATTTTGATAGGGATTGCATTGAATCTGTAGCTTGCCTTGGATAATATGGTTATTTTAACAATATTAATTCTTCTAATCCATGAACACAGTATGTCTTTCCATTTGTTTGTGTCATCTTCAATTTCTTTCATCAGTGTCTTCTGTTTTTCCATGTGCAGGTCTTTACCTCCTTAGATTTATTCTTAGGTATTTTATTCTTTTTTTATGTGATTTTAGATGGGATTGTTTTCTTAATTTCTTTTTCTGTTATTCTGTTGTTATTGGATAGAAACTCATCCATGAATTTGGTAAAGTTTCAGGTTACAAAATTAATATACAGAAATCATTCCTTCTTCTTTTGGTAATAGCACCACACTGTCCCTTCAGAATCTATTCATCAGTTCATTCATTTGGCACATATTCATTTTGACAAAGTAGCAGGCACTATTCTTGGTGCTTAGGATACAGCAATAAACAAAGTGTGGGGGGCTGTGAAATCTCCTCAGGGAGTTTACATTTCAGGGCAGCAGAACATGGACAAACTAAGACCTATAAAATATGTAGTGTGTCACATAGTGGTAAGTTCTGTAGAGAATAGTATAGAGCAAGGAAGACGTGTGGAGAGTGTGGGCAAGGGCAGTGTTATAAGTTTATGGAGTGTGTAGGAAGGTTTGATGAACTCTTGGTACTTAACCATGGACCTGAAAGAGGGAAGGGAACGAACTGATACATGAGTTGTGTGAATCACATTGTAATCTATGTAAATTGCACTCTCTGGCAGGGGACACAAGCTGGGCTAAATTACTGTTAAAATAAGACCTTTTCTGAAAGCTAATGTATAAACTTGAGCTCTTGATAGCTGTCTTGGCTAACATTTTGGAAGAATGTACCTAAGAATTACAGAGGAAATCAAAATTAATCTCAAGGCTCTTGACTCAGCCATGACTTTAGAAATTTCTTAAAAGTATTATTTTTATGCACACTAGTTTGAACTAAGTTTCTATCACACACAAATGGAAGAGTCATGTCTTACAGCTACTACTAGATAGGTTTATTTATTATTAAAGAAAATGTAAAATTTATGTATGTGTGTGTATCATATTTCCTTTCTCAATTCATTGGTCAGTGGATATTTGTTTCCATAACTTGGCTATTATAAATAATGCTGGAGTAAACATGACTGCAGATATCTCTTCAAGATACAGGCTTCATTTCCTTTGTATATCTACCCAGAAGAGGGACTGCTGGATCGTATGTTAGTTCTATTGTTAATTTTTTGAAGAACCTTCATACTGTTTTCCATAATGGCTCTACCAATTTCCATTCCCACCAACAGAAACTTGCTGAGTAGAACTAACTGTTCTTAACACACACACACACACATACACACACACACACACACACACACACACACACACACGGTACTTATAAACAAAATGTAAAATAGAAAACACTAATGTTGCTTAACTTGAAGAGCCTAAAACTCCAGCCCCCTGATTCTTAAGAAGCGAGCATAGATCCAACATTTGCCTTATTCTGAGTGAGTTATACCCTAATACATTGCAGTTAATTGCCTCTTCTATTCTGACCCTATATATAATCCGGCAGCCACACTGATTTTTATATCATTGCTGTGTTGCTGTAAGGATCCTACTCCTCCTACTATAACACACTGCAGTCAAGAGAGCCAAATAAATGGAAGACAGGTATAGCAGCATAATAAATCTTGGTACGAATATCAAGGTATGCACTCCAGCTCTAAGGCAACCTGCTAACAAACTATCCACACCATCCTACTCATTCTGAACCATCGAACTTAAAGCAGCTTATTCTAGAGGTCTGCAGGTGATGATGACTAAAAATTCCAGGTTGAGTTATAAGTGCAGTGGTGGGAAGCTGACATGCCTTTGAACAGTGAGACTTCTAGGTCCTGGAGAGAATAGGATCTGGAATGGATAAACTTTGATAGGCGTGTACAAGTAGGGATGACTCAGGGTGTGAAGCAACAAAATTGTTCTGTATGCTGGAAAGAAAGGTTCAAAAGCTCAAAGAGCTTTTTTAAAGAAAGAAAACTAAAAAGGAAAGGAGTGATATTGTAAGGGAATGAAGTGAAATCCACTTATTAGTTATTTTCAGAATCATTCAATGTGATTTAGCATTTATAAAAAGCGGGAAGCATATTCTGAATAACTGGACACAAGAAAGATTTCCACTTTATGTTTGTCGTTATTTAAACATTTCTTTTGAAGATAAGATAGGAAAACAAGGAGAGAAAAATACTCTTAGAAAAGAGCAAGTGAACAGTTACAATTTTGTTCTCCTAAATGAAGTATTACATTTTCCCTCCTAATCTGTATGAGAGAAAAGCTTCAAAAGGCCCTTTAGCTTTAGCTCAGAGCACATACTGCTCTTCCTCAGTGGGGTTTGAAAATTCAGATCAGCAATTATTCCTATTAAGTAATCACCCCTTTAAATATTTCATCAAGATGTTGGTTGCTGTGCCCATCTGTCTTGTCCATATTCAATTACAGTGGCCATGATTCTTTTATGGGAGATGTGTGTAACTTTTCAAACTGCCTTAAATTTTTCTCCTGTAAAATTGACATTTTATGGGATTTTCATAGGATACAAGTCATAGTAGGCATTGAAATTCTGTTCCTTTATTCTTTTTCTCATTTTTTAAGTCAGGGCCATTTCCACCTACATACACAGAAGTTGTTAAGAAAAGAGGTGTCATGTACCAAAATGTTCATTGCAGCTCTGTTTACAATAGCCCAGAGATGGAAACAACCTAAGTGTCCATCATCGGATGAATGGATAAAGAAGATGTGGCACATATATACAATGGAATATTACTCAGCCATAAAACGAAATGAAATTGAGCTATTTGTAATGAGGTGGATAGACCTAGAGTCTGTCATACAGAGTGAAGTAAGTCAGAAAGAGAAAGACAAATACCGTATGCTAACACATATATATGGAATTCAAGGGAAAAAAATGTCATGAAGAACCTAGGGGTAAGACAGGAATAAAGACACAGACCTACTAGAGAATGGACTTGAGGATATGGGGAGGGGGAAGGGTAAGCTGTGACAAAGTGAGAGAGAGGCATGGACATATATACACTACCAAACGTAAGGTAGCTAGTGGGAAGCAGCCGCATAGCACAGGGAGATCAGCTCGGTGCTTTGTGACCGCCTGGAGGGGTGGGATAGGGAGGGTAGGAGGGAGGGAGACGCCAAGAGGGAAGAGATATGGGAACATATGTATATGTATAACTGATTTACTTTGTTATAAAGCAGAAACTAACACACCATGGTAAAGCAATTATACTCCAATAAAGATGTAAAAAAAAAAAAAAAGAGAAAGAAAAGAGATGGCAGGCAATTATGTTGCTATTTCTATTTGCCAATCTGATATGTAATAAAGCATTCAGTAACAATTAAATTGTGAAACTTCCCAAACACACAAAGTGACCAACTTAAAGATTAGAAATTTCTTGCTTATCTGGAAAACAAACAAAGAGTAATTCAAACATAAATAGACCTGAGGTTCAAGCGCTGCTTTGTGAGGAGAACCACACCCACTCCATAACTCATGCATGTCCTTTCCACTGTTTCTTACTTCCTTAGTAAACCGAAGTCAAAGCAACCTTGAACTAATCCAAATCATCATTCTCATGCTCACTGGAAATGCACATTAGGTTTTAAGATCTAGCCAACATATCAGAATCTTCCATTCTTCTTTTTGTAAAATGTAAACAACAGCCGCTTAATGGATTTCTCCATGTTAGGAATTCTAGCACACGGATTCTTTTCATACTCAATGACATTTCACATGTTGCATTTTTTTTCCAACATGAGGCATTGAAAGTTTAAAGACTTAAGAGGTTTCGGGTGCTGCAAGTGTTCACGATATGGATGGGAAGTCACCCAGGCTGACAACAGGAGTCAGAATAGTAAGGAAGGCTGAGGCAGCTATCCTTGTCTTAAACAGGTGAAAATGAGCAGGAATGAGAGGAAAACCAGTAGATGGCAAAGAGGAATAAAGGGAGTCCTGGGGAAATGCCTGGGATTTAATCCCCTCGGGTATAAATCTAGTGACCATGCAATCCTAGTGCTTCAGGGACAATTCTAAGGCCTGGGAAATGCTTTCCAGATGCACACTAGTCTAGAAGACAGGAAAAGTTGGCATTTTTATGTTATGGTTACTAATGAAATCTGTCCAGGCTAGTAGGAAAGGGAAAAACACTCTAGACAGCTTTTAAAAATCAACATTAGTTGTCCTGCTAAATACTCTGGAAAAAAAATTAGAGCCTATTTTGCATGAATTGTTAACTTCTAAAAAGAAATGGATGGGGATCAAAATAACTCAGTAGGGATTGTTCTCTATTAAAGAACTCAAGAGAAAAATAAAATGGAAAGGAGAGAACAGGTAGTAAACACAGGCAATAGAACTCTGAGTCTCTGACAGAATCTGTGTTTTATAACTCTGTTTATTTATCGGCAGCCCAGGTGGGATCACAGCAGAATACAGTCTCAGATAGCGCATAATTTATTACGAGATTTAATTTCAGCCTCCCTCAACAGTGTGGGGTTTTATCTCTGAAAAATCAGCAATGGGAGGATACATATTAACTAGAGCAGCAGTTACTACTTGTTGATAATTTTAAAGCCTGTAGACAAGGCTATTTATTCCCAGCCCCTGGATCTGTAGTAATGGACATCCTAATAATTGATGCTCATCATTAGTTGTTGACTGTGAGTGAAATGTGTTGGAGGTTACTATCCTTTCTCATTGGAAGATGAAGCTACCTTTTGTGCTGGAGAAAGCCATCTCCTGTGATGATTCAGAAAACCTGGATTTAACTTTCAGACCTTCTGCAAAAATCCAAACCGCTCTTAACATAGATTCTCAAGGCAAAGAGAAATGCAGAAGAAAGATCAAAGGGTTGAATTGACCCTTTGCTCAGTGGAGTTCTTATACAGCTCAGTCTGCCAAGGGAAAGCATGTGACAAAATCGCTCCCCTGTCTCAGGTCCTACAGCTTATGTTTATTTAACTAGCAGAACAGGTCCCATGGTTCAGTACCTCCTGACTCCCTCCATGGACATCACTCCAGTCCGTGCCATCAACATTCCTTGCCTAGATAAGGCGGTCGTGTCCTGATTGGTCTCATTGCTTTCCTTCTTGCTCTCCCTAAGGTCTCTTTTCTATACAGCAGCTAAGGAGGTTCTTTTAGAGAGTAAACCTGATCACATCACTCACCTGCTCAAAACCCACTGGCAACTTTATTTCACATTCATAATAAAATCCAGACTTTTGGCGTGGTCAACAAAATCCTATACAGCCTGGCTGCTGGTTCTTGATTATTCCTCTGATGTCACACTTACTGGCTGTTCCTTCACTCACTACAACCAAAAGACTGGGCTTCTGCCTATCAAACAAGTTCTGTTCAGAATAATGATACATACTTTTGCCTATGCCTAGAAGACTCTTTCTTGGATACGTCCAAGTCTTGCTCTATGGTTAACTCATATGTCTTTTTTTGGACGCCAATCTCTTGAGCCAACAGATGTAAAATAGAGACATCCTGGTTGCCACTTGCTTGGTTTTTCTTCACAGCTCTTATCATTTTCTGTGTTTAGTTTCTATCTTCCCACCCCTTTGAGGGCAGAATATTATTGCTGCATTTCTACTGCTTAGAACGCTTCCTGATGCATAGAAGACACTCAAGAAATATTTGATCAAGGGATAAAAGAGAAAGAAAGGGTGGGAGGGAGGAAGGAAGGAAGGAATATAGAACCTAAATTAAAAAAAAAAAAAAAACCTAAGCAATTCAGAGCTTATCTCCTTTTATAATTTATTGCCCAAGACTATGAAATAAAGAACTTTATTTAGCATACCAAGAAAGTACATGTAAATCCCCAACTCCTGAGATACTTAAGACATGCAAACCTATTTTCCTCTATTGAAAGAAGCAGATATTTGTGGTAGGAATGACTGTGTGATGATAAAGAGGAGAAGCAGTTTTAATAGTTGCTGATTTGTTTTGTTTCATTTTAGTTGACTAACAATTCACTGACAAATACACACACACACACACACACACACACACACACACACACACACACACACACACACAACCTAAATTTAGGGAGAAAAAAAAAGCCAGAGAGAATGGAGATTGTCAGTTAGCTGTGAATTGTCAGTTAGGCCAGCTGTGAATCAAAGCTTGTAAATTGTGATCAATTACATTAAATAACATGGATCTTATGCTGCAACTATCAGGGCTCACACTGATTGTTAGGAGAGAACTTACTGCAGAAACCTTCTTATTGATACTATTCATGTGCCTAATTTACTTATCTAGTGTAAAATCCAACAAACAACCAGAAACACCTGTATACTGTGGATAATTTCTTCCCAGTGTCAAGCATTGGAAAATAAAATCAGAGCAAATATTTTGTTCTACCTCAACTCACCATCTAGTGGCAACGTAGATAAATGCAGGCCTCTTGTTTAGAATAACGTCCTCGCCACAAACATTTGTTTAGTGTTTACGATGTGCCAGGCACTGTGTCTAGTACAATACTAAGCCTGGGTGCTTGATACTTAATGACAAACTTCAAAATGGGTATTACTGTCTCATTTGTAGATGAGGAAAACAAAGCTGAGAGGAATGGACACAGGAAGTAGCCCAGCTATGAGGTGAAAGAGCCCATATTCCCATCCAAAAGTGTCCCTGCCCTTACCTATCACATCATAATGCCTCTCATTAAATTGGAGGTATAATCTATGGCTATGTAACATTTTTTTTTTCTTCTGGATAATTAGCCGAACTTGGCACAACTGACAGATAAATAGGTATCATATAATCTTAGTAAATTTTGATTTCCAGAACAATGCCACTTGGGCCACCTGGTTATTAATCCAGAAGGTTTAGGGGATAATTTCTGGTGTCTGCACATAGGATGCAGACTGATGAACCTTAAATAATGGGAACTTGAAGAAGTCAACAAATAACAATTGAGTTCAGTTCTCTACAGAAGTAGCTTCCACTAAGCAATGGACATATTTCTGGTTTAGAGACCAAACACATTTTAGTTAAAGTGACAAAACAAGAGAATTTGAATGTGTATCATTAGCAAATATAAATAAAACCACATTACAGACAACTGGTAAAACAATATGCAGATGGGAAGTGTATATACAAAAGCTGAACTCAAAGAGTGAGAAATTGTTAATGTATTTTGGGACACGTTAGGGCTATTTACCATACTCCAACTCTCATTCTTTAAGGTGTGGAATATGTTTGGAATGTTCTGTGCTTTGCAGTCAGGCATGGCCATCTGTCTTTCTTTAGCCAATGGTGTATGAGAGAAAGCTTTGCATTTCCCTTCCCAGGGCCAAGCAGTTCAAAGCTAAGTGCACAATTCACTTTATCTCCTTTTTCCTGGCACAGTGATGGTAAAGCTCATGACAGTGGAGGCTCTCATCAGCTTGGGTCCCTGATGAAAATAAGGAAGACCAACTCCACATGGACATGTGGTTGAGTGAGAAATAAACCTGTGTTGTTTTAAGCTATGGAGATTTGGACATGGCTTGAAACACATGAGCTTGAAACAGCTCATCCTGAAAATAAAAGTCCAATCTGACATTATTTAGGACAGAGGGTCCTCTGAGTATGACCATTTCAGGTTCATCTACGAAATGAAAATAATTTCTTGGGTACTCATCTTGGTACAATGAGCCATTGATATTGCTTAATTAACTCATCTGTATCTGATTATTCTTAACCAAAATACCTTCCAATGAGAACTTTTCTTACCATGTAACCTGCAGGAAGATGGTACACTAATATGAAACATCTGCCCTGCTGGTCAATTATATTTCTTCATTATTAAACTGATTCCTTGGCATCCTAAACTATTCATCAGAGTTCTATCTGTTCGGTTAATATAGCTCTGGCCCTGAGAGGCAGACTGCATGAGTGAGGGTCCATTGGCTAAAATAGGTTTGAGGAACAACCCAACTGCTTCTGAGACAGAGATGGAGAAGGAGAAAGAGAGGGAGATGAATTGCCTAGCTATTTCTAACAAGATTTTTGTTTAAATTCTGGTCTCATGAGATGACCAATTGCTCCTTAGTCCTTCTGAATATGATGAAGCAAAACATGTTCATAATACTATGTCTATACTTTTAATCAGTGCTATTCAGACATTTATTTCTGGTCAAGAAGTCAGGTGGGACAGCAGGGATTGGATTTCCATATTGCCTCATGTGCTTGGATATATTGTTGAACAAATAACCTCCTCCATCAAATTGACAGGTCTTTTTGGTTAACTTGTTTCCATAATAAATGTTCCATCACCTACATCTATTTTTATTAAACAAGGTGCAGTGAGGAAAGAGAAAAGGTTTTATACAGTCACTGGGCACTTCTGTTTTCAGCAGTTATTGTTTTTTTTTTAATTCTTGATTTTATATCCTGTTAGGGTAATGTGCACCAGATTATGAATGTCAGGCTTGTAATAAGATTATTTTCTATTGTCATCCATTTTCATAGGATTTCACAGACAGGTTATATTGGTTGAGACCTACAAGTATTTGACAGCACCTGACTTATAAATTACTCCATCCCTTCAGTTGTTGATTGATTTCTGGACATAAATAACAAAGGAAATGCCAGGGTAATAATTCATCCATTCTTTTTGGTCACAACATGTGTTTCAGAAACATTGTTTATTTTGGTTGGGTTCTGACTGGACTTATGATTTATCTGGCCCTCTGCACATACTGCTTTTGCTTTTGTTCTTTCAGATTATTGTCCCCAGGAAGGAACAGCAAGAATCACACCAAGTCCAAAGCTCTATACACTAATGACCACCAATTCTGAACTGAATTTGCTAGAAAGAAGCCAACTCTTGAAAGAAAGCATTAGCTAAATCCATTCATCTGTTGGATTAACTGCAAACCCCTCAGCCTAATATGCAAGACTTCTCATGGCGTTGCCTTTCATTTGTTCATTGCTTCCCTACCTTATTTCCATCATCCTTTCCTCCCTCCTTCCCGGCTCCCTCCTTCCTTCCCTCTTTCCTTAATAAAGCATTCATTAGTGTCTAGAACATGCTTCTTAAGCTCAACTGGATATTTATCACACTCTAATATTTCATTTTTCTCAAACTTTTTGCTCTTGCTAGCAACTTCTCTATGTGAAATGCTCTCTTCCTTTCGTTTTTGATGAACACCATAAGTAGTCTCTATTCTAAAGCTATTAGATATATTCCCTCTTCCGCTACGTCTTCAACAAACACATGAATCTGTATGTAACTCTTTACTTGTACCTCTCTCCTATGGCATTTACCAAAGACTTCATTATTTTAGAATTATTTGTATGCTCTATGCTCACTTTTTTTAACCATCTAGGTTGTTAGCATGCTAACTGCTTATGGGAAGAGATTTTGTCTTAACTCTGATACGCCTTCAGTGCCTTCCATTGAACATATATAAAAAAAAAAACTACATGAAACCCCAAATGATAACAATAAATACTAGAGAAAGGTCACAACACTAGGGTGCAAATGTATCAGAGTTTGAGACTTCCCTCTGTAATTTACTGACTTGAAATTCTGAAGACCCCTTTGCATCTCAATTGCCTGCTGTACAAAGTGGAGATAACTACAGTTTTTTTTCTCCTTGGAGCATTTATACCTTCAAAATTTATGACCCTAATACATACCTTCTGTTAAATGATTCAACATCGGATAAATCAGAGCATCTCGCTATCACAGGCAGAGGCTTTAAAACATGCAGGGATAATTTTACAGACTCTCTGGATAAAAGATTCAACATATCAAACCTCTTTAATGTAATAATAGCAGATACTCATTATTGAGCACTTCACAAATGGCAGGTACTGTGCTAGGTATTTTAGATTATACTCTCCTATGCTCACCAGAACAAATAAACAAATAAAAGCATGTAATGGTAGACTTTATTGCACTTACTTTACTCGTGAGAAAGCTGAGGCACAGTTAGGTTAATCACTTGGCCCATCCGAAGTCAGAATTCAACCAACATCTCTCTGACACTCTTTCTGCCAAATACACAAATTAAAATTCTTGTGTAGTCTACATACATACATTAATTGGTATCAATACATAATATATTATGGTGCTTTTGTTGGCACAGAGCGTAATTAATGTTTTTGAGTACCTCGTGTGAGTTCAATTTCTTTCAATTAACTTTTAGACTTGAAGGTAAAGACCTTTGTTATTGCCACCGCTAATAAGTGACATTTTAATTAACTCTATAGTAGCTAGTGACAGTGCCTGAAGGGGCATGGAACCCACAATGCACTCTCTATTTCCGATCTCCCTAGCCCAATACAGCCCTGCTGCTACAGCTCTGACTGTGAGTTGTATTTCAGGTAGTGGATATTGTTTGCACACAATCCCCCATGCTCTGTTCTTTTCCAGGTGCTACATGGTATGAGCCAGAAGCCTGGAATTAATGATGCAGGCTGAAGCCATGGAACACAGCCAACCTAGAGACAAACAAGAGGATGTATATCAAGTCCTCATGCAAGATCCTGTCATTCTAGCCTGTGACAGTCCAGGCACAAGGACCAAGACAAATTCTCTATGTTTTATGGAATTCTCTCCTAGAAATAGCTCAGTCATCCTATTGTAGAAAAGATGAACCAACGCTGCTGCATCCTTTTATGTGCATAAATGCCAGTGTCAAAAGCGCACTTGACAACTGACAAAGCGTTCACAGCCACTTGTTTGATCCTAAGCACGCTCTGAATGAGGTATTTCTCCTAACCTCTTCGTTACGGCAAATGGTTGGTGTTCTCCTAATTCAATCTTTTATTTCCTTTTAAAACACTCCCCACCTTCATTTTTCTCCTTGTAACTCTTGTAATATTTTTATGCATATCCACTAATTTTATAAGTAACATGCAGTCTCACATTGTGTATGTATTCCTATTTTACACAAATGAACAGTGCTGTACAATAGACTACATTCTGTACATATTTTTTTTCCTTCACTGCTGTAGTTTTAAGATTGATCCATGATGCTGTATGTACATCTACCTTTTTATTTGACCTTAACTGATGCATAATTTACAGCGTGTGTGTCTGTTGTATATAAATTTTCCTACCCCGGTGATAAACACATAGACTGTCTACAACTTCATCCTTTTCCAAAGAATACTGTACTGAACATTCTTATATATACACCCATGTGAGCCATTCTCTAGGAGATTATCCAGCCATAGAAATCCTCAGAGAAAATTTGACTAAATATTGCTTTAAAGATATCTAGAATTACTGCAACAGTCTGGGCTCAAAGAAGCAATGTTCAGGATTCCTGTAACTCCACACTCATTCCCAAAATTGGCGTTACACAGCTTTCTAATTTCTCCCAATCTGATTCATGCAAAGTGATATTTAATTTCTATTCTGTTTGTATTGAATCTGAAATCATATGCCTTCCATAAAGAGAGGGATTTTTGACTATGTTTAATGATGTATCCCTGGGGGCTACTTTTGGCAGGGCGTATGTTCTCAGTAAATGTTTATTGAATCATAAACTGATGATCTGTTTGTGCATTTACTACTACTACTACTACTACTACTACTACTACTACTACTACTATTACTACCATTACTACTACTACTACTACTACTACTACTACTACGACTACTACTACTATTATTACTATTACTACTACTGTTTTTATTACTATTTTGTCTGTTGGGTTTTCTGCATTTTTCTCTTGACTTGTGTGAGTTCTTAAGATATTCCAGATATAAATGATTGTAAGTTTTATTTAATCTTTTCTCCCAATCTGTTACCTTTTAAAATTTTTTCACACTTCCTTACCATAACAAAAATCCCTAATTTTAGTATAAACAAATAAATAAAATGTTTGCCATGTGGTCTATTCTTTGGTATGATTATTATTGTAAAAAGCCTTTTCCAACTTATAGACTATAATCATGCGCTTCTCACTTTCTTAACTTTAGTAGTTTTACATTTCACACTCTGTTTTATAATCCATCTGGAATATACATTTATATGTGGTATTACAAAAGACCCCACTTGATTTTTTCCCCCATATTTTGAAGCACATTTCACAACACTATCTGTTAAAAAGTCTGCCTTTTGCTCATTGATTTATAGAGCCATATTTATCTTATAGTAAGTTTCCCCATGTACATGGCTCTGTTTCTGGGTTCTCTATCCTACCTCATGTATCCTTCTGTTACTTTTTGCACCAGAAACATACTCAGTCTATTATTTTTTATACATGGCTTTGTAGTATATACTTTTCTTTTTTCTCTTTAAAAAAATTTTTTTTTCAAAATTGGCTTAGCCGTTTGTGTACTCATTTTTTCATGTAAATTTAAAACCAAGTTGTTCAAGTTCATAAAATTGGATTTTGATTGAAATTATACACATTTTAGAAATTAATCTCGGGACAATTGACATATTTATAATATTGGCTAATTTTACGCAAAGCATACAATGTCTCCACTTATTTTGATTTTCTTTTTCTCTTTTAGTAAAACTTTAATTTTTTCTCCATACTTTAATGAACTCTTCAATTCCTAGATATTGTGTGTTGGTTTGATTTTCTATCTTCTAATGGAACTTTAATTTTTTCTCTGTTACTGTCATGAATTCTTTGTTAATTCCTAGACATTGTGTGTTGGGTTTTGTATAGTATTTTTATTATGTTTTCCGTTTATTTCTGTAAGTTGATCTTATACTAGTGACTTTCTAAACTGTTTTATTCCTTAATTTTTCTAAGGTATTTCTGTCTTCTGAGAATAATGGAAACCTTATCACTTGCCTTTCAGCCCATATCATTGGCAGGTCTACCAGTAGTATATAAAAGAGTAGTCATGATAGTGTCACTTCAAAGACTTGTACAGTTTCTGTCTTGCTTAGTCCTCTGTAGCACCACACACACCTCAGTCTACATGAATGGTGTCCTTGGAGTTGTGCATGGTAATGACCTGCTCTTCTGTAGATATTGTCCCTGAGCAAACTTGACTCATCTCCAGTTGCAAAGACAGTGCCTGAATTTTCCATTAGGAATAATATTTGCTGCAGGAATTTGGTACATAGCATGTAATCAACTTAAGGAAGTTCCTAAAGTGCAAAGAGTTTTTTTCAAATGCTTTTTCTTTATTGAAAAAAGAAAACATGATTTTTATTTTTCTTCTTTGGTTGATAAACTAGGGAGGGACTTCCCTGGTGGTGCAGTGGTTAAGACTCCACGCTCCCAATGCAGGGGGCCTGGGTTCGACCTGGTTGGGGAACTAGATCCCACATGCATGTGGCAGCTAAGAGTTCTCATGTCATAACTAAGGAACCCATGTGCCACAACTAAGACCCCGTGCAACAAAATAAATTAAATAAATAAATAAACTAGGGAAATTACATTGATTAATTTTCTGATAAGTGAAAAAAGTCATGGGTTAGATATGACTTGATCACATGTGTTTTAATAGATTACAGTTTTTATTAAGTAAAATTTTATTAAGTATTTTTGTATCCACATTCTTCCAAAATAGCTTTACTATTGTGCATTCCCACCAGCAATAAATGAGAGTTCCTGTTGCTCAATATCCTTGTCAGCATTTGCTATCGTCAGTGTTTTGGAGTTTGGCAGTTCTGTTAGGTAGGTAGTGGTATCTCGCTGTTTTGATTTTCAATCCCCTAATGGCATATATATGATTGTAACTTTTAGTATGCTTATTTTATATCTGTATATCTTCTTTGGTGAAATACCTGTTCAGGTATTTTGCCCAGTTTTAATCACACTGTTGGTTTTCTTCATACTGAGTTTTAAAAGTTCTTTATACATTTTGAATAACAGTTCATTATTACATGTATCTTTTGCAAATATTTTCTCCCAGTCTGTGGCTTATCTTTTAATTCTTTTAATTCTCTTGTTGTTTCACATACCAGAAATTCTTCATTTTAATGAAGTTCAGCTTCAATTACATCTTTTGTGGTTCATTCATTTCTTTGGTGTTATATCTAAAGAGTTAACATGATACCCAAGATCTTCTGTTTTCTCTTACATTATCTTCTAGGAATTTTATAGTTTTGCATTTTACATTTAGTTATATGATCCAACTTAAGTTAATTTTTGTGAAGGATGTAATGTCTGTGTCAAGTTTCATTTTTTGGCATGTGAATGTCCAGTTGTTCCAGTACCATTTGTTGAAAAGACTATCTTGTTCCATTTTATTGCCAGTTCTCCTTTGCAACCATCAGTTGACTATACTTATGTGGGTTTATTTTGGGTTCTCCATTCTGTCACATTGATCAATTTGCCTCTTTTTTCACCAGTACTACACTGTCTTGATTATGGTAGCTTTATACTAAATCTTAAAGTCCGTTAGTGTCAGTCACTTGTTCTCCTTCAACACTATGTTGGCTATTCTGGATCTTTTGCTCTCCATAGAAACTTTAAAATCATTTCAATAATATCTTCAAAATAATTTGCTGCAATTTTGATTGGGATTGTGTAGACTCTATAGATCAAGTTGAGAAGAACTGACATCTTTAAAATATTGGGTCTTCCAACGCATGTGCATGGAATATCTCTCCTTCTATTTAGTTCTTTGATTTTTCTCATTAGAGTTTTATAGTTTTTCTCACATAGAGCTTGTACATATTTGTTAAATTTGTACCTAAGTATTTCACATTTTGGGTGCTAATGTAAATGGTATTATGTTTTAAATTTCAAATTCCACTTGTTCATTGCTAGTATTATAGGAAAGCAGCTGACTTTTGTACATTAACCTTGTATCCTGCAACCTTGCCTTGTTTCTGACGTTGTTAGAGAGAAAGCTTCAAGTTCCTCACCATTACGTATGATGTTAGTTGTATGTTTTTTGTAGATATTCTTTATCAAGTTGAGGAAGTTCCTTTTTATTCCTTGTTACTGAGAGTCTTTATCATGAATGGGTGTTAGATTTTGTCAAGTGCTTTTCCAGTGCCTAGTGATATGATCATGTGATTTTTCTTCTTAGCCTATTGATGTGATAAACTACATTAATTGATTTTCAAATGTTAAAATGTCTTTGCTTACTTGGGACAAAATGTGCTTGGTCATGGGCTTTTTATACATTGTTGGATTCAATTTGCTAATAAAAATCAACAACTCTTCTTAGATCCTTCAGAGAATTCAGGTCACAAGGCAAACTGCTGTCTCCAAAACTGGAGACAAAGAGAAAATTACAGATAATTACAACTTACCAAAGCAGAAACCCAAGAGCAGAAACCCCTGGAGGACCAGTGCCAAGGTAGGACAACCTCAACTAGAACTGACAAACTGCTGGGGGCTCAGTGTTGAAAAGCTTGGGATTTAAAAACTCCAGAGGAGCCCGGTCATAGAAGGATACCTACACTTCACGAGTTTTATGTCCAGGAGTTGACCAGGTTCTCACAGTGAATACTGAAGAAAAATCTCCCTGTGTTTCATAAAGGGGAGAGGAAAAGCAACCACTTGAAATAATCCTGAACAGTCTGTTTTTCTTAATAAGACCTGCCCTAGGAGAGACCGTTTTATCAGAGCCTAAACACGCACACTTAATTTAGTCAAATGAAATGTAATATAGTCCTTGGAACTCAATGGAGACAAACTGCCAAGTAGGCAATGCTGATCTTAAGAACTCTCCAGAACTCTCTTCTCAGTTCCTCTCGCCTCTATTCCTACTAATAGTTGATCTATGTTCTTTTCTTGCTCCTAACTGTTACAGATTGCTCTACAAAAATATTATTAAGTAAAAATAGCATAGCTCATCCAAATTTGATTAATTTCCCAAATCTTTACCAAGAAATATATCTCTAAGTTGAACATTAGAAAAGCATGCAGGGTAAGATTAGGTGAAGGTTCCTTTACAGTCCAGAAATCATGTAATCATAGACAGAGCCAGCAAGCTTATCTTGAAAAAAAAGAAGTGGATCCAAATAAACAAACAAAAACAGTCCTGAGTTTTTTCTATATGGAATCATGCATTATTGATTAAAGGCACAAACTACGTGGAAATGGATGCCAGAAGATAAGAAAATGAAAACACTCCTAATAATGGGCTCTAGGATTATGTGCTTAAAACACTTCTCTCTCACCAGCTTATCAGACAATCAAAAAATTGAAAGGAATTTACATTGGAAACAGAGAGACACTTTTTGATGGTTACACTCTATGCAGCATTCTGGAAACACCAGTTACTGGGCAGTTATGTTGCTCATTAGATGATCAACGTAAACAAATAACACGGTTCAGCATCAATCTCCTGCTTCTCCTAGAAGCATAAGGAGCTTGGTACATGGGGAAGGAGGAAGCGTTCTGGACAGGACTGCCTCTTCCGGGTCAGCTTTTGAAAGCAGCTGTTATTTTACATGACATATATAAATGTGTTCATTTGAGAGGCTATCAAGATGCCCTCAGTGACACATTGAAGGGTAGGAAGAGGGAAAAAACGGGGAGAGCTCCATCTGTAAATCCTTCATAATAGTTTCCATAACATGGTAAGCACAGGAAGATATTGGCTATCAGAGCTGAATAAAGATAGTGAGAGATAAAAGAATTCTTATCCTTGGTAAAGAGTAAAAAGAGGGGGCTTCCCTGGTGGCGCAGTGGTTGAGAGTCCGCCTGCCGATGCAGGGGACACGGGTTTGTGCCCCGGTCTGGGAACATCCCACATGCCACGGAGCAGCTGGGCCCGTGAGCCATGGCCGCTGAGCCTGCGCGTCCGAAGCCTGTGCTTCGCAACGGGAGAGGCCGCAACAGTGAGAGGCCCACGTACCACAAAAAAAAAAAAGAGTAAAAAGAGGGACAAGAGGCAGAATCCTCCAGGTTGGATGCTTGCTATGGTCAAAATGTCCTTGCGCATGGAACTCAGGAATTATGTCATTCCCACTATCACAATGTGACCCCTTACACAAGCACACACTCACACACATTATCAGAGTTTCTTCTCCCTAATATAATATCCAAGAATCCTTAAGGGAAAAACAGTGTGATTATCTTAAATTTTATCTAACCCATTATATCAGTATTTCTCAACTGGTAGTAATTTTGCCTCTCACCCGCTGGTACCATTTAGCAATATCTGGAGATAATATTGGTTGTCACAACTGAGCAAGGTGTTATTGGCATCTAGTAAGTAAAGGCCAGGGATGCTGCTAAACATCCTCCAATTCTCAATAAAACTGGAAAGAAAAAAATATCCTTCCATACACAGGACACATCCCTTCTAACAGAAAATTATCTAGTCCAAAATATTAATCATGCCAAAGTTGAGAATCAATGCAATATATGACAGTAGATGAAATCAGCTGTATGTGAAAGATAGATCCCTGTCACTGTTTTGTTTGATTTCCTGACATTATATAAGAATCATAAGCTTTCACTAATAGATATTAGAAAGAAATCTTAAATAAGATGTCATCTCTCAGGGACAGATCTAATACTGCAAAGAGTGCCTGGTCAGATTGTACTTCTCTCAACTCCATAGAATAATGCTGCATTATAATCATCAACATCATATATTTTAGCAAAGCAACATAAATCTATTCCTGTTTGTCACTTTGGAGAAGATGCAGTGGAGAAGTTATAGTTATCTTATCACTGAGATCTTTGCCCTTCTTCTCTTAGAACTTAACACTTTAATACTTCAATGATCAGGGGCGCAGCATTGCTGGAGAAAGTTAAAGGGATTCATATATGCCTTCTCTACAACTAAGTAAGCTTTCACCAAGACAATTGGTATAAAGTCCATAGGTCCTCTGATTTAGTCATTAATTATCTCAAGATATGTATCGACCTACTACATACTACACATTTTGCTAGACACCAGAGCATCGATAAGAGGACAAATACCATCCTTTTCCTCAGAAAACACATATGGTCTGTGTGTTGCTGGGGTGAAGAGAGGGAGGGGAGACAGTGTTCACAGACAGGTAAAAACGATTATTGTGATAGGAAAAATAATCTTCCCTCCACCAACAGAAGTCTACTACCTAATCCCTAGAATCTGTGAATACATTATCTTACACAGCAAAAGGGAAGTTGGTTAGTGGATAGAATTAAGATTGTTAATCAGCTGACCTCACAATAAGGACTGGATTGCCCATTGAGACCCATGGGGGTATTTTGACCTCCAGAACTGTAGGATAATAAATTTCTGTTGTTTTAAGCCTATACTTATGTACGGATTTGTTACGGTAGCAATAGGAAACTAACACAAATGCCAAGCGCTTTGAAGAGGAAATACAGAGATGCACCTAAGCAAAGCAAAGGTATGAGGGGTGTGTGTGTGTGTGTGTGTGTGTGTGTGTGCATGCGCGTGTGTGCATGGCAGGGTCTCTGTGGCGGGGTGGCGAGGGAGAGGTTAGGGAATCTGTCAAGAAAAACTTTCCAGATGAAATTCTAAACTGGATCCTGGAGGATACATATGTGTTGGTCTTTTGAAGAAGAGTGGAATAGTGTTCCAGGCAGAAGGAATAGCAGCAAAGGCTTGGAAGTGAACCAAAGATTGTGCTTCTGGCGAAGTATATTACATTGCTCAGTTAATAGAGTAAGAGGAATGCAAATAATGAGAGAGAAAGCAGCAGAGATAAAGGTCGGATGATTGAGTGTTGTAGACCAAGTTATTGAGTCTGCATTTGATTCTAAGAAAAATAGTCAATAATGACTTTTAAATAAAGGAATGGCACGGTCTAATTTTAGGGGAGAAAAGTGCTCTGGTTGCTGCATGAAGAATGGGTTGGAGAGAGACAAAAGTGGAAACAGGGAGACCCGTTTAAGGAAGTTGCCAGCAACCCCTGGGAAAATGGTCACCCACGAAAAGCCATGGCACTGGAAATAGAAATAGATGGGTTAAGAAAGGTAGGATCAGAAGAATTGGTTAGAACATATAGACAAAAAACTAGGTGTCGATGGTGATGAAGAGGGGGAGGCAAGGATGAAACCCAAGTGTGTAGTCTGGAAAACTGGGTAGATGGGAGTCTTTCTCTAGAACAGAGAGACATAAGCAGTACAGGGTTTCATTCAGAAAAAAAGATTGGTTTTAAATATGTTTATGTCACAGGGTCTGAGGAATATAAGAGTGGATAGACTGCCAGGAAAGTAATTTGCAGGCCTCCATGGCTCTGTGATTTCTTACAGCTACATGTTCCTGTGGCACCCTTGGCTAGTGTCTGAATTCTAGAGTGCATAGGAAGGTAGTCAAGGGCAGATTAGTTTCTGGATGACTCACCTCTAAGCTTGGCAGTCTGGTTTTTGTTTTTTTTGTGTTTTAATCTTGAAATTGGCCTTTGAATCATAAATAAGAAGCAGTTGTTAACAGAAGATAGAAACAAATAAGCCAACATAATTCATCTTTTAAATTACTTTCTTCTGAGTCAAAAGCTTCTGTAAAAATGGTGAACAGTAGGATCATTATAGAAATTTATGGTCTTTTACTCACATACATAAATAGATATCTAGATTTGATTAAGACTTGTGTAAAAAGGAGAGAGGGCAGGGAGGAGAGAGAGAGAGAGAGAAAGAGAATAAGAGAATGAGAGAGAGAGAGAGAGAGAGAGAGAGAGAAAATCCTTTTCCTAAAAGACAGCTTTATAGGGAAAAAAGATTCCTCTTCTTAAAAGATAATTGAATAAAATATATCCTTGCAATGACTTTGAATAGCTCAGGTGGTTCTGGTGCAATAAGTATACATTTCCAAGTTATTAGTGATTTGCAAACATTATTCACCTGAGGCTGGATTTATGAGCAACAAAACATTGATACATGAATTTGTTTCTGAATTCCAGCAGATCCTAGTGAGCCAGGGGACTATTTACAACCCCTTGCATTCTTCTAGGTGTGGGCTGCAGATGTTTTGTTTCATTGTTGATAATATGCATTCATAAATATATATGTAGGCAGAGACCTGAAAATTTGGAATTCAATATGTCTCTAACGCTTGTCTCACCGCAACATCACTCTTCACTCCTGCCTTTTTTTCACATCTGTATAATCAGCTTACTTGCATTCTTTTCCCACCTGATCTTGTCTATATTGAGCTGAGGATTTTTTAACCTCTATGGATCCCAATCTTGCTCATTTTCCTTTTCTTCTACCTAAATTTATATTCCAACGTGGTATTTATTTTTATCAAACTCTAGCTAGGAGAGTAGGAAGAGCATACTTAGACGGAAATACAGTTTCCTTCGTTTATTAGCTGTGTGACATTGGCAAATTACTCTCTGAATTTCAGTTTCTTCACTTGTAAAGTGGGGGTAATATGACCTACCACATAAGTTTATTTTACAGCTTAATAATATGCCCTTCCTTGTTCTACAAAGGAGTTAAGTCACCATTAGTTCTCCTTTTTCCTTTTATTTTTTTGCTCCTGGTTATTTTGCTTCTGAGAAGATAGCTGAATGTGGAGATGTGTAGAGTGTAGCAGGTTATGTTTCAGAGATGTGCTCCCCAGTGATAGCCACCACACAAAAATGTAGCAAGAAATACAGAGAGAAGAGGAAACATAGTTTTGCATAACAGTTTTACTTAACATCTTTTTCTATAATTCCAGATATGCCAATCCATGAACCTACAACTTTCAGGACAACATCTTTTGACTGTCCTGATGCTTTCAGAAGCCCAAGCAGAAAATAAAATACATTTTAAAAGAAAATGTTAACTGAAATAACTTTAACTTCTCCCATGTATTTATGTAGGTGTTACCATCTCCAGGATATAAACCTGATATCTTTTAAAGTCACTAGCAAGGATGACATCTCTTCCATCAGATTTCATTAGCTTGCATCCTTATCTGTGCTAAACTAAAAAAAAAACTATGTAAGAGATTATTTAATGCAGTGTATGCTCTAAGCTTCCTTTCACACCTGCCCAAAGTATATGTGAACATATGTGATTTAGGAACCTTTTTCCTTCTCAATGACTTCCTGAATCCTAGTGTAGCCCCCAATTTTTTCCTGGTGAGCCTTTCAGGAAAATAAGAATTGTGGGTGCCTGGTAAGTAATTTCCATTTAAAGACTCATTCACTTTCCATATAAACTTTTACTGTAAAAGGCCAGTTAGTAAATATTTTAGGATTTGAAAAGCATGCAGTCTTTGTGGCACCTACTCAACTCTGCTATGGTAGCAGAAAATCAGCCATGGATGAAATGGAGACAAATGAGCACGGCTGTGTTGGAATAAAATTTCATTTACAAAATAGGCAGAGAGCCGGATTTACCCATGGGCCAAGTTTGCCGACCTCTGCTCTAGATTACATGGGGTTAATTTCTATGATCTGATATTATTGCCTTTGAACAGGTCAAGATTAAGATGCAACATCAAAGTGTTGAGATCAAAAGGCAATTAAGGAATATGTCCAGTGAGATGAGGGGAAATGGGAACAAGAGAAATAGCAACACACACAGAAGTTCCGACTTCAGTTGAGAAACTGATGTCTATAGTCTAAGCACCCTGGGGCGGAGGCACTGGGTGCTCTCAGATTATCTGTGGTAAAGAAACAATTCTTTTCCAATCCGTTATGGATTAGAAAATACAAAATCATGTACTTCAATGTCAATGGCAAATTGTTTTGAAAAATTCCTAAATGTTTAATTTCATTTTCTGCATTCTTCTCAGCGTAGACCAGTAGCAACCTGGTAAGGACCAGCAGAGGTCCATGGACCATATTCTGAGGATGCTAAGTGGTGTGTGAAAAGGGAAGTCCCTGCCTGGATATGTTTCAGCTTGAAAGTCTTTGTCACACTTGTTCATAAGATTCTCTGCTGCATTCCTGGACAATAAGCATGCATGTTATCCTAGCATCCAAGGTCTCTCATAATCTGGGTCCAGTCATATTGTTTTGGCAGCACCGTCTGCTGCATCCACATGGATAACTTCCTGTGCCCAAACACACCTTCTCTGTTTTTCCACATCTTACCTTTGCCTATGCTATACCCTAGTTCTGTAATGCTTAGGTAAGTCCGTCTTCAACATCATGCAAAACTCTTCAATGAAGTCATGTTTCCTCTTCCCTGGATGCAATTTGGTCCTCCATTGGACATCCATAAAACATTGCATGCTTTTTCTCTGTTCTTGCTTTAAATAATATTGTAATGCCCTCTGTACTTGTCTTATCCTAAGACTAAATAGTGAGCTTCTGGAACTTGAGCTATATCTTATATATGGGACTATATCCCTCAGAGTACTAAACACAGTATTTTTTATAAAATAGAGGTTTCTTACAAATTAGTCCATAAATGAATGACACTGAACCCACACCATAAACAATCTGTTACAGATCCCCTTTGAATGCTTTTAGAAATGCATTCCTCTGTACCTCTGTCTTTCCTCCCTTCCACTTAGGACAAAAATGCTTATCAGCAAGAGAGCTTGGGTTTATAAAATCACAGGACACAGCAATCTGTGGCATCAAAAGCAAACGAAACAGATGCGTGACTCATTTATAGAATTTGTAAAATGGAGCCTAGAGAATGAAAATGCAATTTATAGCTCATTTGTACTATTCTGAATGTCACTGTAAAACACACATTTCATGGGGCAGAATGAAGCCAGCCATGATTAGCATTCATTTCAGCCACAACCCAGGGCAACTATTTGTTTCCACTGTGATCTGTAAGACTTTGCTCTAAGGATGAAAACTTAATTGGATATACTGAAGGACAGAACTGCCATTGGTGAGTAAAATTTTATAATCCCCATCAAAGTTACGTACTTGTAGAATTATGAAGCCAAGTTGGTATTTACCCTGCAATTGATTAACATTCTAAATTAAAAAACATAAAAACTGACAGAATTAAGCTATGTTAGTGACATATCGGGAAAAATAGTTGAAGATCCACTCAGGTATTTTATTATTATTATTATTGTTGCTACATCTGTAACAAATTAGAAGTTTTATGACCATCCTACTATCCTACATTTTATTGGTTTGCCTCTATATTTAATATATTTGTAAATGAGCAAAATTATGATGAATATTTTCTTGGTGCAAAGTTATTTCATCTCTATAAAACTTCCTTTCAGATAAGAACGTTCACCGTAAAAGTAAGGAACTGTGAGTAAGCCTTATTTCTCAGAGCGCATCCCAACTTCCATGGTATTAAGGAAAGAGCCAAGGGAAGGTAGGCAGTCTATAAGGGGGGCTTCTTTGCTAGCACATACCATAATTTCTTCTAGAGAATCTTTCCATGACAGCCTCTAGGAGGAGCTGACCCCCATACTCTGTTATCTTGGCCTCCTTTATCTCACCAGGGATGACATCATTGATTGCCAGAAACTAATACAATCCTTTCTTTTGATTATTTTAACTAAAAGAATGGGGCTCTCTATATGTAGAAAGCTCAACAAAGGGTCGGGCTGGATAAGGGCCAAAGGCAGAGTGATGGCTTTTTCTGACATGTCAACTTGTCAGAGCTACCATTCCATTTATTCAAATGCTCATCCAGTTATTGCTGTAAAGGTATTTAACAGATGTGATTAAAGTCCAAAATCAGTTGACTTTAAAGAGGGGAAATTATCCTAGATAATCTGGGTGGGACTGATTCGATCAGATGAAAGGCCTCAAGAGCAAAACTGAGGAGTCTCTGAGGAAGAGGAAATTCTGCCAGTGGGTTGCAGCCTCAGCCTGTCCCCAAGAGCTTCCATCTGCCCTTTCTGGCGGCCCGCTCTGCAGATGGCTGACTTGCCCCATAACCATATAAGCTCATTCCTCGCAATATCTCTCTTAATACATATCTCCTACTGGTTCTGTTTCTCTGGTTGAATGCTGACCCATACAGGTGGTGTTCCAGTAAACCAAAGGACCGGGGACTGGGTTATACTAAGTGGAAGAAATGGTGAACAGAAGAAAGTGGTCTCCTTAGAGAAGCAGCAATGAGCAGTCATATCTCCCTAGAAGAAACACGAGTCACATTCTTAAACCCTGAGTTTTAGTGCCTGAGTCCCAGCCCTATTTCATGCCCATGAGATGTGGCTGTCTCCTTGAATTCATTGTTGTGTGAACTTGAATGTGCTTGTTGTAACCAAAGGGCCTTGATAAGAGCAGTTATCATGTGCCCGATACATTCTAAAGAGGGTAAAATCTACACTTTTTGGAGACATTTACTTTGCTATTCATTCAATAAAAATTTATGAATAATCTACAAGTTTTAAGATATACTGTAATAGGCACAGTGAAGATGCAAAGGTGAATCATATGGAACCTGATTTCAAAAACAGTACAGTCTGGTAACAAAGGGGTCTGCTCATAAGTATCCCCAGTTCACAAATAAAAGCAACACATGGAGTGGGCGAGTCAAATGGGAGTTTAGAGTGGCTGAGGGGAGCCAGAAGGGCCCGTGGGATTAGAGGGCATTTGATCCCTGCCCAGATGTACCATGTGCAGACCTGGGGCAAGAATTCAAAAGGAGAGCACATATGTCTGAATCAAACTAACACATTTCAATAACCTATGTTGTACCTACCTTGGCAAACACACGTTTGACACAACATGGAAAGTGAGGATTTAACTTAGGATGATTGACACCTAGAGCTTTGTGCTCCTTTTCTTCTTATCTCTGGTTCCATCTTACAGCACAAGCAGCATCACTTGCTTGTGGACCCCACTGCCTGCACACCCAAGCTCCATCCACGCCTCTTGCAAACAGCAGCCTTGTGGCCACCACTTGTGCCAGGCGTACACACATCGGCAATGAAGCCCACCCTAAGGAGGACGGGCTAAGGAAAGAGCCACTGAGGTGGTGGGTCTAGGGCAGCTTGGAGTGGGACTTCACTGGGTATTCCTCCTTGGCTCAACTGACTGCTCCCTTACCCCTTAAGGAAAGTGCCTGAATGGGAAGCCCTAAAATTTAGGCACAAATCCGAGGCTCCCATCATCTGAATGTAACTGTTGAATTCTTTGGGCAGTTAATTTAAATCCTCCAGTACTTATTAAGTACTTTATATTCGTAAGTGTAGAATTTTCAGTAAAAAGACATAGTCCTTTCATTTACGTACGTATTCTGGAAGAGACAAAATATCTCATTTACCCTATTCCTATATATCCAGATTTGTAACTGCTGAGTGATAATTTGTGCAGTTTTAACCCACTTTAAAAATGCAGAGGATCTATCCAGGCGATGGTGATGGGGTCAGGAGAGGAGTCATACATGAAGAGGGGACATTAGCAACAAACAAAGGCAACAGAAGTAGGTCAGTGTGGCAAGAAGGATGACTCCATGAGGAGGAGAAATGGGGAATAAATTTAGAAAGAGGTAGAGACAGTATTATGGCGGGCTTAGAAATCCTGAGAAGAGCCAGTCTAAATCCTTTCAGAAGGAAGGAAGGAATAAAGGAAGGGAGGGAGGAAGGAAAACAGGGAGGGAGGGAGGGAGGAAGGGAGAGAGAGAATGGGGGAGAAGGGGGGAAAGGAAGAAAAAAAGGCTGGCTCCTGTCCCTACACAATGATATTTGGCAAAGATACCTTTTAAAGTTTGGTCTGTGTGTCCAATGACATTTTGCACTGGGAAAGTGATTAAACCATCATTACGGCAGAGAAAAATGTGACCATCACTTTCCATGTGAGATACAGGAACCCTTTATTTCCTTTCCAGCAGAGTCTTCATTTAACATTTATATATATAGATAGATATATAGATATAGATATACATACACACACAAAGTCGAGAGTAAGGCATAATAAATGGAAACTTCATCTAACCTCCTGAGTGCCTGCAAAAATCGACAGTGACTATGAACTGCTCTACACATGTTTAAAGCTAAGGCACGGTCGTCCCTCTGGGCAGCTGAGTCGACTTAAGGATTCAAAATCTTCTCTCTGACCTCAGTGCTCTGTGTGTGTAAGCACATGCACCTGTGAGCAAGTGGGTACGAACATGTGTTTTCTCAGAGAGAACTTAAAGCTGGTGAAAGATGCTGCGTTGAAAAACTTAAAAGTTAACATTCACTTTAATGTTGCTCCTTTATCTATGCTTTCGGTTGCTCTACTATCTCTGTCCAGGGATAAAGTATCTTTAAAGGTGAATCCTCCCTATCTCAAAAAAAGATGTTCACTCAAACTCCAAGGAGTGAAGACTGTGGGTTTATGTGAAAGAGGTGAGGTGCAGAGAGTTTGCAAATTGATTGTACTCACATACATGCTATTTTATAAGGGTGAATTCGAGGCTAATGGTAAAAATAACCTATTTTATTGAGCAGTGCCTATGCTTCAGGAATCATGCTAAGCATTTTACACGTCTTAGCACATTGAATAGGGAGAACAACCCTAGGTAGGAGGTTGTATTATTATCCTAATTTTACAAACGAGGGAAGTGGGACTTGTGAGAGTCTAATAACTTGCCCGAGGTCAGAGGGCAAGTAAGTGGGGACTTAACTGTTCCTCTAGCCTTAAACCTTGTTATTTTGTAGATGAGAAAAATAAAACCCAGGGATATGAAGTGACTTAACTAAAGATAATGACATGTGTATAAAAAGTGGGACTAGGGCTTCCCTGGTGGCGCAGTGGTTGAGAGTCCGCCTGCCGATGCAGGGGACGCGGATTCGTGCTCCGGTTCGGGAAGATCCCACATGCCGCGGAGCGGCTGGGCCCGTGAGCCATGGCGGCTGAGCCTGCGCGTCCGGAGCCTGTGCTCCGCAGCGGGAGGGGCCACAACAGTGAGAGGCCCGCGTACGGCAAAAAAAAAAAAAAAAAAAGTGGGACTAGAAACAGTACCTTGAAATCTAGGCGTTCCACGGCTCTTTTTCAATGCCCTCCTATTATGCAAGTTATCAGATCCCAGAGAGTTCAGTATAATCTGTGTTCCATGAGACTGCTGGCAGCATCTGCTGTGAGCCCAGTAGGTTTCATTAAACACAATTGGCAAGAAAATTTCAGAGACATGGTCGACATCGCCCTGCTCTCGGTGATCCCTTACCTTACTGGTTCCTAAGCTCAGAATGAAAAAGCAGGCTCGATGCTTTTACGTAGATGCCTTCTTCCACGAAGACCATCATCTTGTTTGGTACAGGAGCTCTTGGGGAAGCATTAGGAAAGACAAACCCAGGCAGTTAGGATTATGTCGTTTATTATTAACTAGCCAGCAATTAAAAGCCTGGTCAGGGTTGTTATGCTTACCTGCAATAAACCGAGAGAGAAAGAGAGAGAGAGGAAAATAATCCCAAGCCCCAGGAAAACTTGGGCCTATGCGAAACTCTTACCCTGATGATCACACTGTCCTGACTATCAGCACCATTTGTTGAGCATTAATATGTAAAACAATATTAATAATTTAGCACTAGACTAAACACATTCAGTGCACTATGTCTTTAAATATTTTATACCTTTTTTTTTTTTTTTTTTGCAGTATGCGGGCCTCTCACTGCTGTGGCCTCTCCCATTGCGGAGCACAGGCTCCGACGCGCAGGCTCAGTAGTTGTGGCTCACGGGCCCAGCTGCTCCACGACATGTGGGATCCTCCCTGACCGGGGCACAAACCCGCGTCCCCTGCATCGGCAGGCGGACTTTCTACCACTGAGCCACCAGGGAAGCCCCATACCATTTTTGAAGGTTTTAATTATACATTTATTTAATTATGGTGAATATTTCGTTCTACAGTTATCGTCTGGCTCCCCAGGCAATATGCTCCATGAGATGAGCAATTTCTCTTTCTCTCTTTTTTATTTCTACCATTGTACCTTCAACACATATCCCACTAACTAGTGAATCAATAAATATTGATGCCTAATAAATGTTTGTGAAATGAGTGAATAACAAACCCTCCCACAAGGTAGACATAATTTTTGCATTTTTTTGATGAAGAAATTAAAGCTGTAAACTTTTCCCCCCAAATGTTTGCACTAATGGTTCTCTTCAATTTTTTTCTATTCTGAATGTCCACACACTAAATGAAATTAATGCTTGCAATTATTGTTCAATGAAGGTATTTTTGCTTTTTTTCTATGGGACTTTACTTGGGGAGATACAGACTCCCATACAGTCTCAGGCTCCTAAGTCAACCTTTTCTATCTTCTAGTTCATGAGGTACATCACACCCCAGAAATAAGTAACTATACCAGCATACTGAAGGACGTTAATCTTGATTCATTTCACCAAACTTTGATTCCTGAGAGATAAACTAAAAGTGAAGAGATGGTCAACTGAACAGTCTTCTATATTGATTATTGTTAGCAACTGTTTTTTGCTATGTGACAAGGAACCACAAAATCTCAATAATATAGAAGAATAAGCACTCATTTCTTGCTCATATGCCTATGGGTCTTGTTGGTGACACTGTTTTTAGGGTGAAGGTTTAATGCAGGCTTGGTTTAGGGCTAAAGATTGGTTTGTTTTGCTTGTGTTCTTTCTGAACCCAGGTTCAAGGAGTAGTGGCTACCCCATGGGGGAGAGGAGGTGGATTTCTTCTCATAAAGGATCACTGAAGCCCCAAAATAATACACGCAATTCCACAAGCTTTTGGCATGCCTGCCCATATTCCATTGGTCAAAGAAATTCCCATGGCTAAGCCCAAGATCAATGGATTGATGGAACAGGGAAGTGTACTCCTGTCACAAAGATGGGAGAGAGAGCGAGAGAGCGAGAGCGAGAGCGAGAGCGAGAAAGAGAGAGAGAGCGAGAGAGAGAGAAAGAGAGAGAGACGGAGGAGAAATTGCTTACTGACTGAAGATGATTAGATTCACCCTAGTCGTATCTTATTTCTGGAATCTTCATTCCTTTCGTTCAATGATTAGGCTGAAAATTATGTAAGAAGTGAATTCAAATCTTCCTTTTATCTTCATTAAATCTATAGTCGTACTTCTCTAGAATTTAACCATGCTTCTGCCCCCTCTAGCAGGCCACTTGGAAGTTTTTTAGGACAGTTACCTCTATCTTACTGAGTATCCCTCAGGTTCACCTGATAATTTCTCAGATATTTAGCAGATACAATCAGGACAACTATGATGGTACAGATGGTACTTTCCTGTCTTTAAAGAATTAGCCAAGAAAGAAAATCACTAGGCCAGGGCAAGTGGTAAATATTGTCACTATAAGGGCACATGGCATCAGTATAACCTCGGGTAAATTACCAAGCCTTAGATTTCGCCTTCATAAAATGGGGTTAATAAAAGCATCTATTCCACAGACGTGGGAGTTAAATGAGGGAATGCTTTTAAAGTACTTAATACAGGGTGCAGAGGTAGTTCTGCATTTTTAAGTGATCAGAAGGTTATTTTGTGAGTACTACTGTTTTTAAGCAAGTATGAGTCAGTCTGCACAGATGTATAGGACATATAAAATTCCATTTTCTTTTTCTTTTTTACCCCAAAGTACAATACAATAGAATTTTATTTTCTAGACCTCACCTGTCGAGCCAAGGCTGACTCCAGGGTTGTGCCATGGCTTCAAACCTTAGTTGCTATCAAGTAGTTGGGGCAGGTCTCCCATCTGGCCCCAGGTCATTGATGATTCATTTGTTACTAAGACACGTACTCTTCCATTTATATGCCTCTTCCGTCTACTCTCTGCAGTGTCAATGTTACTCTTAAGTATATGTCCATATATCTTAAGTATATGGAACTCTTTTCAAGGCTGCCTGTTTTCCCACCACCTAACCTTCCCAAGTGGTCATTTTCTCTCTGGGGTCTCACTGCTGCACCCCACACCTACCCCCTCACCATCACACCATCCCCCAAGCAGTGACTGCTTTCTCTCTTCTCTCCCTTCCTTATGTCAGTGGGTGTAATTTCTTCCTCCCCATTTCTAAGACATTTTATCTATATCTTAAATCCTCTCCCTTCTCTGGTTCTTGGGTTTTAAAATCAAAAGTGCAAGATTTCTGCTTTTAGCACTGCAGCCTCTCTTGATTGAGGAAAAAGCATAGGAGGTAATCTCTGCTGGAATACAGGTACAGGAAAGAGAAATTCAGGAAGAGTACAACAAACAAACAGGAGTTGCCAATTCAAAATATTGCGCTACTGTCATCGTCGTCACCCTCATGCTCACCATCATGCTCACAGTTATTAATATTGACATAATCGTTGGACCTCTGAGTCTTCATTAACACTTTTTCTCAGAATCCTCAGGCCAGAGCAAATACTTCATAAATGTTGTCAGTTTGTTATAGAAAAAAATTGCACAGCTTTGGAACTCAAACAGATACGGGTTCGAGTCCCCAGTCCACCGTTCACTGTCCTTGGGTAAATATCCTTGGGTATCTACTCTGTGTCTGAGTTTCTTCATCTCTAAAATGAGGATGAGGATGATTGAGTTCCATGTCTGTGGAGAGTAAAGATCACTTATTTAAAGCACCTGATGCAATTCCAGCAATTATTTAATAAATGCCGGGTAGATATTATTGGAGAGAAAAGGATTAGCCCAGATTTTCCCGTAGGCTTCTAATTTCCAAGAGCTCCCTCTGAAGGAAGGCTCAGGTTCAGGAAGCTAGAATGCCTCGTGGACCTGGGTTATTCTGTGTGCAGTCTCTTAAAGCAGCTACAGTCGATGCCCCCGGCCTTACTGCCTTATTTAACATAATCTGCCTCTCGCAGAGAACCTTGGAAAGTAAATGCCAGAGGCTCGAGGATGGGCAATTAATTACAGGAACCGCAAAACCCAGGAAACTGGTTGGCAGGAGGTACCCCTGTAAAATAGCGATTTGTCGGCCACTGCTGGAGAAACGAAGAGAGTAAGCTCAACAGCCACTTCCTTCCCCCGTGGCTTGGAGCACGTGGCTTTCATTTATAAGGCCACTGGGTTCAATTAAGCCTCTGCATAACAAGTTGTCAGTCACCTTCAAGGCACCTCCTGGATACACGTCAGAGCAGCCTCTCCCTTGTCACTTCAAGGTCATTCTAGAAGCCTGTGAGCAGGATTTCAAGGAGCTGAGTTGGTGCATATTGTATAACACTCTGTTTTCCTCCCTTTCTAACCCCGCTCTTTTTCCAGAGGCTTCTGCCATCGCAGGTCAGGCGTGCAGGGAGCCCAGGGGTGCCACAGGCTTATGAGTCCTCCGGGAGTGCCCATCTTGCTGAGCTCTGGTAAGGACATCCTTCTGGGAGACTGTAGCAGCAGGTCGATTAGAATAAGCAGCTCGGGCCTTGGCTTTTCTGAGGGTTCAGGTGAACCCAGCAAAGATGAAAAGCAGGGCACTAATCCCAAAGAGCAAACAAAAGTACTGAAAAATACTTTCTGGGTGGTAGGCTGAGCTGCTAAGAGGTTGGCTCCACTCTTTCCACCTTTGAAAGCAGCTGTCTTTAATTTTTTTTCTGTATCAGAGGCACCTGACAGCTGACATCTGTATATGTGGCACTCATTTGCAATTTCCCAAATTACCTCAACATCGCTCTTTTTCCAACCATTCAAGAAAGTATATCTGAATACAAATGAGGGAGAGAACTGTTATATGGATGACCTTGAATCTGCTTCCTTTAAAAAAAAAAGCATGATATTCACAAACTTTACTGCTCTATTATCAGTGACAAATTATTTGGACACACCTTATAGTAGATCAAGGGATACTACTGTATGATGATGCTGTGGATAAAAACTTCTGGTTTTTAATGTTTCAAGATACAAAAACAGATTCTTCTTGTTTCCATCCATTTCACTAAAGCACTACAGAGTGAGGATCATGCAGCAAGAAGCACACGACGGTTGCTCCTTCATGCCCTGTCTTGCCAGATGCCATCAGAACTCCATGACAGGCACACCTGCTCTTCTAAGAAAGGAGCAGTACACTGGGCTCAAAAGACCTGATTTGTGCATCCCTCTTCCCGTACTCTGTGACCTCGGAAAAAATTCTGAGCTTGAATAACTTATGACTTTCAGTTTCTTCATCTGTAAAGAGGTATGTGTAGCTCAGAGTTGGTATGGGGATTGCATAATAACTGCTAACTGTATGCTAGGCTCTGCACAGATTCTTTAACTGTTCACTATATGTTTGGTCCTTTGTACAGATGAGGAAACTGAGGCTTAGAGACCTTGTAATAATGTGTCTGTCTAAGCCTGGATTCAAACCCATGCAGTCTGATTCTAGAGTAATTCATCTGCTGAATTATCCTGCTATATTGTCTCCATCAGTTTAAATGTATAGTTGTTGGTCATTCCCTGAAACTGAGCAGGAATTTGTACGTGTAATGGAGAGAGGATGTCAAGAAATAATTGAGTAAAAAGAACAGAGATATTTCCTATAAAATGATATGTAAATTGCACATACACGGTTTTTGCTTTTCATGTACTAAATAAGGAACTGTAATTTTTAGTGTTGGAAGAAGCTTTAGAGACTTCTTATTCCAGCAATTTACAATCAGCACATCAGTTAAGGTCCATTTTTAGATTTTAGTTCTCCATGGATGCAGCACTTCTAGAGCTTTCCCCACCAAAATTAGATTTACCAAGTGGAGTTCACTCCTCAATTTAAAAAATGTAGGTGTATATACACCTACACAACACTCATATGCACATACATAATGCCTAAGTTATGACTGAGTATATAGAAATGTCATCCAAGCTGATCAACAGGACCAAGGTATTCTTTAAATTTCTCTCTATTCAAGCCTCTATTTAAATGGATTATTTCAGAATGGCTTTGCCTGAGTTATAGGCTGGGTTTAGTTAATTATATTTTCTTTTTCTTAACAACCATCACTCATAATAGTTCTTACTTCTTTGTCTATATTCAGTGTTAGACTGTAAGTGCCTTGAGAGTGGGGCTGTGTAAAATTGTTTCCCAAGGCACCCATATAATCCAATGGTATCTGCATAATCCAATGATATCCATATAATCCAATGATATCTGTATGATCTAGTGGGACTTCCTTCCTGGAACATCTGTCTGTGTCCTTTCTGGAACATCTGTCTGACCTTCCTTCCCACTTCATTTAAAAATACAATAACAGTAAGTTCTCCAAGAACAAGATGGAATAAAGGAATCATTGTACTCTTCATGCTTTGATGAACAGGTTGTTCTCACAGCTAAACATTTATTCCCTCCCACTCTGAACTTGGACTTATTTAAGACCAATTCACACATCACATCTTTTCTGACTCTTAGTTGAACTTAGTGAACTTAGTTGGAATCTCTTCCTCATCTCCACAGCTATTTGGTGTCTCCTTTGGAACTAATCCTGAGGGCTGGAGAAGTCATCATGTTTTTTGGATTATTGCAAACAGAGATCACCTTTTCTTGATTTGCCCTCCAATCTGCTTTTCCAGTTCATCAGCAACTCTTTTGAGGGGCAAACGGGAGTTGCACTGTAGACTTTGAGTTATAGCTACTCAGAGGAGGAACTCTGAGTTCAAATATTCCCTCTCTTCAACCTCAACTTTAAATGTAGGCATATATTTCATAATATATAATCTTAGGGCTTTAGGCATTTTGAGGTGACTCCAAATCACTGCTTCAATTGACTTTTCTGAAAAGCTTATTTGGAAAATACTCTTTCAGGAAAGGGGGAGTGAACTACAAAAGCAGTACATATACTTCTGGCCATAGAATGATTTATACTTTCTCTGAAAATTGACTTCTTTGATGGCTGAGTCAGGAGAAAATGCATACAAGGAGAGGGACAATGAACCCATTTGTCAGTGACTATAGTATATACCATGAGTTAAGCCCTTACTCTATGATAGATATTCTGATCAATGTTTCAGATATGTCACAATTCAAAGACGTACTATTTTTCCCTCTTTGACAGATGAGGAACTAATAATAATAAGAATAACAACAACAGCTAACATTTATTAAGCATCTTCATTGAAATTCTTTTCTAACTGGATCACATGTATTAACTTTTTACATGTTAACTGATTTACTCTTCTCAGTAACTTGTAAGATAGGTACTCTTGTTATCTACATTTTGTAAATGAGGAAACTACAAGGTTGAACAATTTATCTGAGGTCACACAGTTGGTATGAGGCAGAGCTGGGAACTTGAACTTCTTAGTTCAGCTCTAGAATCCACACTTGGGAAACTGGGGCTCAGAGAGGTTGTGCAAAATGAACAAAATCACCTTTCTTGGTCTAGGATGCTGTGTCTAGAATCCAGATATGTTTAACGATTGCCTTATAAATTGTGTCATTAATGTCATTTGTTTTTCTGCTTATCATACTAGATACTATTATTTTCTGCTTGCCACACTAGATAGTATTTAAAATGTGTGATCAGAGATAAAAATAAAATAGCTTTAATTTATATTATTCAAGAGGAAAATTGGCTTGCATTGCCTGGATAGTGACCATAAGTTCACATTTTCCTTAGAACCGCCTGTGACCTTAATAATACATTCCTTCTTGTCCCTTTGATCAAAGGCAATAGTTAGGAACTAGCTCAAAGATGGCTGCCCCATCCTTCTCAGAGTTCTGTAGCAGCAAACCTGAAGCCTCCACTTCTTCTCTGTTCAATGAAACTGCCTTGGGCTAAAGTTGGTTTTTCACGTTGCCCATCCTCACTGCCTACTGCTCCCAAGTAAGTCCCTTATAATGGAAATAAATCCACTGGATTAACAAGAGAGCAGCTTCAGAGCCCCTGACATTTCATCAAGAAACAAGAGTTCTTCAGTTTCTCTTTTTACAATTCTATCTCCCCACAGACAAAAATAAATAGGAGAAGGAGGTGCTTACTTAAAAGATGCCTGATTAGCACTTTCATTTTAAGCCCTATGTATAGGCAGACAAATCCAATTCAGCTTAGTCTTGTTGAGTGACATTAAGCTGCCTTTCAGAGACTTTTCAAGGCTTAATTGTATGCCATCAAGTGATGCCAGCTTCCCAGAAATTCTGGCTGGAAGACCCGCAAACCTGTGGTCAACTTTCATATTGGGACGCATCAGATTTCTATGTAGGAGCTCCTTGCCACCATTCTATAAGAGGAAAATGCTTCAGCATTCTGAATAAAAAGATAGTTCAGAGTTCGCCATATTTTTTATAATGCTGATCTGATTACACTCTGCTTCTATGTTGTGTTTACCCAAGGTTAAAATAGTGCTAAATTAATTGAATCCAGCTGAGACACCTGCCACCTAAATGACCCGGAGTCCTGTGAGTCAAATCCAATGTGATTAATCAATTAAATATTAGTAAAGATGCTTTGGATTAGGTGAGATTTTGTATTTTGCTTTAGCTTTCAAGGACATTAGGTAACCTACATCAGGTTCTAATTGAAATGTTACCTGGTTTATCATACAGGTTAATTATCAGGTGGCAGCTGAATAATTACCTAGCAATTGGCATCTTAGATCAGTGTTATAATTATTTTGGCCCTCTTCACCAAAACACAGATTGTCCTTGCTAATTGCTTATGGATTCACTGAGCATTATTGAGAGGAGCCCTGTTAAAGCCCTAAAATCAAAAGAAATAAAAGAAGTTTCACATAACAACCCAAAATTTGGTGAGTGCTTTGTCTTGGATATATTGCATATCGTTTTATTTTACACAGCATGTGGGAAAGTACTGACAGCCAATAGGGCCTTAAGTTGATTATTTAAATTTCAGTGGTTCCTGTAGGAAGAAAGAAAAGCAAGAAGGAAGAAAGAAAAGCAATGGAGAAGAAAGGAAGAAAGCAAAAAAAGAGGAAAAGAAGGACAAAGGGAAGACAAAGGAGGCTAGGGAAAAAGAAAGATGATAGATACAGATAAATAGCAGGAAAGTCAGAAGATAAGGGTTGAAAGGCTAAAAGGGTAGGTTGCTAAAAGTTAATGAAAAACAGAGTCAGTGTGGTAAACTGAATATACCCCTCCCCTAAAAGATATTTACATCCTAATCTCTGGAACAGTTGCCTTATTTGGCTAAAAAGAACTTTGAGAAATTATTATGTTAAGGACCTTGAGTTGGGGGGAGTATGCGGGAGTCCCCAGGTGGGCCCTGAATGCAATCACGTGTATCTTTTTTTTTTGCAGTATGCGGGCCTCTCACTGTTGTGGCCTCTCCCGTCACAGAGCACAGGCTCCGGACGCGCAGGCCCAGCGGCCACGGCTCACGGGCCCAGCCGCTCCGCGGCATATGGGATCTTCCCAGACCGGGGCACAAACCCGTGTCCCCTGCATCGGCAGGCGGACTCTCAACCACTGCGCCACTAGGGAAGCCCAATCACGTGTATCTTTATAAAACGGAAGTAGAGGGAGATTTGAAACAGACAGAAGAGGAGTAGGCAATGTGACCCTGAAGGCCGAGATTGGAATGATGTGGCTACAAGCAAAGGAAGGCCGGCAGCCGCAAGAAGCTCAAAAAGACAAAGAATAAAGTTTCACCTGAAAGCTCAGATTAAGCGTGACCCTGCCTATACCTTGATTTTGGTTCAGTGATACTGACGTTGGTCGTCTGGTCTGCAGAACTCTAACAGAATAAATCTACGTTGTTATAAGCTATCAGGTTTGTGGTAGTTTGTTACAACAACCATGAGAAACTTATACAGTCACTTAGCCATTCACAGTTTTTATTTATTGCTTCTCAGTACCAGGTGCTGCTCTGAACACCGGGACAAAAAGAGATGCCCAAGAGGAGAAAAACACAAGCAAGCTTAGGCCATCACATAAGTAAAACAAGATTCTTTCAGGTGGTGATAGGCTTAATAAAATACATACATAGTGGGGCTTCCCTGGTGGCGCAGTGGTTGAGAGTCCGCCTGCCAATGCAGGAGATGCGGGTTCGTGCCCCGATCCAGGAAGACCCCACGTGCCGCGGAGCGGCTGGGCCCGTGAGCCGTGGCCGCTGAGCCTGCGCGTCCGGAGCCTGTGCTCCGCAACGGCAGAGGCCGCAACAGTGAGAGGCCCGCGTACCGCAAAAAAAAAAAAAAAGCATACACAGTGAAATCAGAAAGAATGTGATAGAAAAGAAGAGGTGAAATGAGGTGGGATCGGGGGGAATATTTGAGCCAATCACGTGAGAAGAACATAGTCTAATTTCTTTGAACTCACCATCACTTTTCGTTCTCAAAACAATCTTTGGAGATGATAAGAGTTACCCACATTTTACAGAAGCTTAAAGGACTAAAATATCTGACCCAAGGTTACAGTGTTATGAGTGGTAGAAATGGGATTCAAACTCAGGTTGGTCTCTGCTAAACATTACACCTTTTCCATGTGATGTGTGGGTAGAAAGAATAAGTGCATGGCATCGATTAAAATGTCACAGAAGGTTTTCCAACTATCTTGAGTGAAGATATTAGATTTTCTATTTAGACCTACATAATTTGACACTTCATGTTTTCTTATGTCGTCCTGCATCAAGTTCTAAATGGCATGGACAATTACCCATGTAGACAGGATCCTCCGTGGTTTTAAGAGCAAAACCTGCTCCCTCCCTGGGAAAATGAGAATCCATCTCGAGTATTACAACCCCAAAGACTCATCCTCTTTCCCCTCAGTTTGACTCAGCTCTCCCTGAAGAATCTTCCTGACGCTTAAGTGCACATATCATATGCAGATGAATGTGACAGGCAGGTTAAGGCCCTGGAGTCAGCAGGGAAAAATAAGTTCTACAGCTGAAGGCCTAAAGAATCCTAATTTGATAGGGACTTCGGCTTGATTAGGCCTTTCAAGAGAGAGGTATTCTGTTCTGTTGTGTCAGTTTGCAGACTCCAGGGAACAGCTGGCTGTGAGGCAAGGGCCTGTCTGACTTGTAACCAGAGGACAAGAGCCAGCGGACAGCACTCACACCATGATTATTAATGGTGGGGCCCGTCTGGCTACAGAGACTCCCAGGGGGAGACCACAAGCCTGTCAATGCTTGTCAGGGTCACTGTGACAACTGGACACTCCAGAAGGAGCTGTGGGAAAGCGGAGCAGCAGATAACGAGGCCACCTTGTGAAGTGCTATGCTTTGAGCACCTGGGGCATACCAGGAAGGAAAGTCGAAATATGTGGCTCACGTTCCTAGCATTTGACCGTGGGAACGTCATGAGTGTTGATACCACAGAGGATGCACGTCTACCAAAAGCAGTTCTTGCCAGAGTCAAGAAAGGGTTTTAGATAATGAGACTCTGATCATAGCCTGTGTTGCCTTAGAGAGAAGTAAACACAACAACCACAATAGCAACGACTAAAACGATAGCTAGCATTCATCCTGTCATCTTACCTGCCAGGCTCTGTTAAGTGATTTAGGCATAGTAATTCATTTCATCCTTACAACAGCCCTATGCAGTAGACATTATTATTATATCCCTTCTGTACTTCAGGAGAATCAGAAAGAGGCAGAGAACTAAAATGAAAGCGTCATTAACTTCAAAAGGATTAAGTCACAGGTGAAGTCAAGGAGTGCATCATTTACCTACACTGTGGTCCCAAGTATTTTTAGAGGAAGATCGTAGGCATCGAGTCCAGCTAACCCGAATGGAATCCTGAGTCCACCACTAATTAGTGAGATAACCTTGAGCAAACTAACCTCCCTAAGGCTCAGTTTTCTTAACTGTGAAATGGAGATAATAATATCTGCATTTCATGATTGCTTGGTCAATAGAATAAGTAACTTAGAACAATTTATAAATAACAGTTTCTCATCAAGTGGTCATTAAAACTATTGCATCAGAGATGCCTAAATACAGAGTCTTGCTATCCAAACTTCTTTTACTTTGTTTGCTCATTTGTAAACTGAGGCTATTTAAGCCTGTATTATAGACTATGCAATAGAATCATAGCTGATCATTTGTTTTAAAGCATTTTGTAAAATACCAGACCCTACTGAAATATTGGATAACCTCTCTGATATAATTCCATCATCTTTAAAAGAGAAATAAAAAGTGCTTGGTTGTGAGGTCAGGGTTGTAGATCAGACAAGTAACATGAACCATACCTAACACCTAGCATGGTGCCAGGCACATCACCTCCACTGAATTAATGACAGTTCTCATTTTTAATTGACTGTGATTACCGAAGAACCAGTGCTTTGGAATGCACACCACACCTTAATCTCCATTGGGTGTTTCTTTTCTTTTTTGTTTTTTTTGGCTCCGAAAAATGAAAATGATGTCATTGCACTGGCCATCAAATTACTGCCTTGTTAAAGATCTTACAACTACAAGCCAATGGAACAATATCTGGCCAAGCTTTAGCTGTCTGGTCGATTTCCTCAGGGAAAAAAAACAGAAAAAAAAAAAGCCATCCCTGGAGGACATCATTACACAAAATTGTTAAACCTGTTCATCCTCTGACTTCTCCTAGAAGGAACATGACAAGTCACAGCTGAAAAAAATGAGTCGGGAGCATGAGATTTTTGGTAAACATTAATAATTCGTGGACCATTCTCCTGTGCCACAGCTAATTTGAGATGGTTGGGAGGAGGTTGCTTTGGGTTGTTAAAAGATACAAAAAACACCCTCTTTGAGCTGACTGAGTGTGCCACAAGGTAGGTCATCTTGATGTTCAACTGAAGAAAGACATCCAGCATTGTCTGCTTGCTACTTACTGGGTGGACAATCCCCAGATGAAGCTTTTAGAAAAATCAATAATCGCACATAGTGGTTGGTCTTTGGAATCCCAACCTGCTCTTCAAAACCAGGTAATGGGATGAGTGCCTGTGACGTGGATAAAGTTAGAAACAACTCTTTACTGGAAGAGATCCTGTTGAGAAGTCTTGGTCACTGGCTTTTTATGACAGCAGCTCAAGGGAATCTCTTTCCAAGCTTGCTGAAATGCTGTATAATATATAATTTCATCCATTCTGATCAAGGACTGATTAAACCAGGGAAGAGCAGAATACTTGTGAAAACAAGAATGCCTTTTCATAAAACCAGGACCTCAGTTATTCTAGATGAGGTGGAGGCTCTGACTTTCAGACTGCCATAGTTGAGTAAGGGATATGGATTGTGAAATAACATTATTGAAAAGAGACATTTTCTATTTGATACAGTCTTAAGCACCATAAAATTCCAGTTACTTTCTCATCACCTTCCCTTATTCACATATCCATTTTATTTATTTATTTTTAATTTTTAAATTCTTTTTCAAATTCTTTTCACATTTAGGTTATTACAGAATATTGAGCAGAGTTCCCTGTGCTACACACTATGTCCTTGTTGGTTACCTATTTTAAATATAGCAGTGTGTACATGTTAATCCCAAATATCCCTTTTAAAGAGGAAGAAACGGAGGCCCGCTATATGAGTCACCAGCCCAAATTCACACAGCAACTGAATAATAGAGCTAAGACATGGATGGATCAGGTCCTCAGAATCAAAGTCCTCTTGCTCTTTCCGCTACAGCAAGTTTGCTAACTCCTTAGTGATCACTTAAGTCATATGGCTTATTTTATACATGTTCAAACACAGGCCCAAAGGGTTTAAATGACTCCCCTAGAGTCTGGAGTTGTTGGGAAAGGATTTCTGATGTGCCTGAAGCAGCTGGTATTTTACAGTACAGACTAACTATCTTCTTTCAGAGACAGTTCTCCAAGCACTGTGTTTACCAAACTACTTCCAACATAGCAAGATTCCTTCCAAGACTTTATGAGTCAACTCAGACTCAGATTTTTCACTGTTCATGAAAATGAATGTGACAAATTCTAAGCTGGTGAGAGTACAACAGGAATGTCATGTACACGTCTAGCTATTACTCAAAAAAATCAACTAGAGTATGCCCAGAAGACTGACAACAACAGGAAGGGTGACAAAATGAGAGCCAAGTTGTAGGAATTCGGAAAATTCTCATCCTGCAGAAGACTTATCAGAAACGCTGAGCAAAGTTAATAAGAGTGATCTTCCCAAAGGAAGATTAACCTCATTCTTTATGACTCTACATTTTTGGGAATCAATGGACCAAGAAGATTTCAGAGAGATAAATTTGGGCTCGTTATAAGGAAAAATGTTCTAATAGTCAGGGTCAGCTATAGATGCTTCAAGAGTGAGCACAGAGATACAGAGAAGAAACCACTGAACCCAGAGACAGGGATCAACCACTAATGAATGTGCGGCCATGGGCTGGTCATTCATCCTCTCTTGGCTTTAGTTTTCTTCTTCCTAAAAATGTGGTGTCAGAAGAGCTTTTGGGGCTTACTTTATGATCTAAAATTTTAATTTTAATTGTAGTTATAATAATTGATGTGTTTGTGCAGAGGGCAGACCACTATGACTTGGAAGTATGATAAGAGACTCAAACATCAAACGTAAGATGGAATTTACTTTGAGATTTTTTTCTAACTCTAGGATTCAACTGATTTAACCCAAACTTGCCTCTTAACCCTTTTTTTAAATGAGATATTAACTAAGGCATAACATCATTTCACAGTTACCATCTAAATCTTAATAAAAATACAGTAGAAATGTGTAATGAGAGAGAAAGAAAAGGAGAGAAGAAGAGGAGAGAAAGAAGGAGAAATTTTATTCTTTTGTATAGATTTTTAGATGCAATTATTTTACTATGTTATAATACATTGGCGTTCTTGACCTAGAGTTGTTTAAGATAACTTGTGTGAGGCATGCATGTAACTTGGTAAGGATAGTCATGAAGAACACTTAAAATTATACCAAACTTGTCGTGATGACAGGATGAAAATCCTGCTGAGCATAGGCACTAGGTTTGCACGACCAAGATCTCAACACAGGGCACTGGACTCCACCATCAGAAGTTCTGCAATTACCACATCTAGAACTTACATAGAGAGGCAACCTCTGTTATCCTCTGTCATCTGGACCAAATCTGTGTATATTTGGCTAGTTTGCATCACTGATTCTGATTCAAACTCTAGGGCTGATACATATGAGTGTGGGAATTAGACATGCTCTTGTTTCCTAGCTGCCAAAGAGGTTGATGAAATGAGTGTCTGGCATTTCAGTTTCCCAAATGGTGTAAGGACACTACCTCAAAAAACAGGCTTCTCCAAATAGAGGAAGGGGATCAGCTGCTAAGCAACCAAAAAGAACGATGACTATCATTGCAGCCATGGAAGCCAGAGAAAGCAAATGTTTTAGGAAAAACGAAATGGTCAGTGGTTTCAAACACTGCCGAGAGGTCAAAGGAAAGGAGAACTGAGATGACGCTTTTGAGTTTTGCAAATAGAAAGTCATTGAAACACTTTATGAAAGCTGTTTCAGCAGAGTGTTGGGATCCAAAGCTAGATGTTGTGGGTTTAGAAGTGAGTTTGACCAGAGGAAGTATCATAAATAGTGAATACATATCCTCCCTGAATACTGATTAAATTCTAGAGTGAGCAGGTACCATATTTCATTTTCATCAACTCACAGGCAATTGGCCCTACTGCCTAGAGGTAGGTGATTGCTGTGCTCAGCCTCTTTCGTGGAAAGAATCATTGATGGGAATGGACCTCAAGTGCTTTAAATATGAGTGATGCTACCACCGTATTGTACACTAATCAACCATGCTTTGTGAGCTTTTATTTGATTCTAGTTACATTTTTAACTCTAAGCCTCAGCCACCTTAGTAATGGCTCATTCTCTCTGTAATAATACAAAGGAAAGAAAGTGGGTGATATGCCATAGAAGGATGCTGAGCAACAACAGGTCTATGGAATTTGGCTGCTTTTGTCTAAACTCATTTCACATTCTTGTTACTGTTCTTCCACCAGCTCTGCCACTAACATCCTCTCTGCACACCTTAGCATCACGAGATAGTTTCAGGCTTTTTCTATTTTTTTCTGTTCCATTTTGGTGATTCTTCAAGTAAATCATTTCCTTATTCTCTTTTCACCTCTTCAGTCTTAGACGTTGACGTTCATTTTCAACAGGGACTCAGGGGACTTCCCTGTTTGTTGAGTGGTTAAGACTCCACACTCCCTATGCAGGGGGCCTAGGTTCCATCCCTAGCTGGGGAGCCAAAAAAAATGGGGCTCAGATATAATCCCCTTTGCTTCTTAATCTAGAACCAGAGGTAAGTCTTGCCCATTCTCTTATCAGTGCCAGTAACCAATGCCCTTGAGCTGATGGGTTTCTGGATTTCTCCCATGAGAAGGTCAAGCAAACTCTTGATAAGATATGCAATTATTCAATATCTCTGTCATAATAGCATTCATTCATTCAATAAATGTTTTTAGAGGACCTACTGTGCGTCAAGCAATAATCCTGTTGATTATTCCAGTTTTGTACTTTTCATGATATATCACAAGGAGAGTGTATTCAATAATATTATAGTATTATATATATATCTATATAAAATAGTTGGCCATACATTGAGGGATCATATTCAATACAGAGATTGTATATAGACAGATATTTTGGAAAAATAATCTAATTTTGCACATTTAGTAGCATCAGTTAATTATGTGAAATAAATTGTGTTCACCAAACATCACCCCAAAATGTATTTAACAGACAGATTAATACATTAATGATACAGAGAGAAACATTCTTGCATGCTTCATATTGATGCTATCTGTGGGGACGAAATGCAGGCATGAGGCAGCCACTGAAATTCTCACAAAATTGTAGATGTCAGAAAGTGAAATGTCTGATGTCAAGCAGAAAAGGAAGTGTCTGTCAGAGCGTTCTGATGAGGGTTGGTTGTCTGCTACTGGCAATAATAATGAGCTCAATGGGGTCTCAAAGGTCAGAGTGCCAGAAGGAGAAACGCCACTTAGGAAATAAAATATATTTAATGAAAAAGAACTAAGGTCAGCAAGTTATTAGAATGCCAGGGATTTAGTCCATGAGAAAAAGAGCAAGGAAGCAGAGTTATTTAACAAAACCAATAGAACAGGAGATAGAAAACAATCAAATCTAGCTGTGCATATTAACATCTTTGTAACTAAAGCATGAACTGAATTCTCAGTAACTGGTGAATCTGAATTGGCAATGATTTCATGAATACGATACCAAAAGCACAAGCAACAAAAGCAAAACTGCAGAGATGGGACCACATAAAACTAAAAATCTTCTGTACAGCAAAGAAAACAATAGAGTAAAAAAGCAACCTATGGAATGCAAGGAAATATTTGCGAACCATGTGTCTGTTAAGGGATTAACCTTCAATGTATATACTGAACACCTAAAATCCAATAGTTAAAAAACAAAAAAAATAACTCAGTTTAAAAAATAGGCTAAGGACTCGAATAGACATTTCTCCAAAGAAGACATAAAAATGGTCAACAGCTATATGAAAAGAAATGTTTAACATCACCTGTAATAAGGAAAATGCAAATCAAAACTATACAAAGAGATGTCACCTCACATATGAAGAAATGACTATTATTAAAAAAAGAAATTGGACCACAAATGTTGGTGAGGGTATGCAGAAATTAGAAATCTTGCACACTTTTGCACCATTGTTGGGAGTAGAAGTGCTATGGAAAACCGTATGGAAGCTCTTCAAAAAATCAAAAAAAGAACTACCATCTGATCAATTTATCCCACTTCTGGGTTTTTACCCAAAAGAATTGAAATCAGTACCTTCAAGAGATATAAGCACTCCTATGTTCATGACATCAATATTCACAATAGCCAAGATGTGGAAAAAACATACATGTCCATCTACAGATAAATGGATACAGAAACTGCGGTTTATGCATACAGTGGAATGCTAGTTAGTCTTAAAAATAAAGAAATTCTGCAATATGCCATAATGTAGATGGACCCTGAGGACATGCTAAGTGAAATAAGCCAGTCACAGAAAGACAAATACTGTATGATTCCATTCATATGAAGTATCTAAAATAGTCTAATTCTTAAAATTAAAGAGAAGAATGGTGGTTGCCAAGGGCTGGGGGAGAGGGAGAAATATGGAGTTAGTAATCTTTGGGCATAACGTTTCAGTCAAGCTTGCTGAATAAACTCTGGACAGCTGCTGTAGAACATTGTACCTATAGTCAACAATAGTAATTGGTCACTTAAAAATTTGTTAAGAGGGTGGATCACATTCTAAGTGTTCTTTCAACAATAAAATAAACAGAGAGAGAGAAAGAGAATTGGCACAAAAGAAGATATTCAAAAGGCCAGTAAGCAAATATAAAAATACTAAACATAATTAGTCATGACAGTAATGCATATTAAAACCATAATTAAATACATTCCACACCCACAAAAATGTCTAAAATTTAAAAGACCAACAATACCAAGTGTTTGAGAGAATGCTGAAAAGTTGATACCCTCACACATAGCTATTTGGAATTAAAAAGGTTCAAGAATATGAAAACAGTTTGGCTATTTCTTAAAAGTTAAACATACACTAACCCATGACCTAGTAATTCCACTTCCAGCTATTTATTTAAGAGGAATGAAACCATATATCCACAAAATGACATGTATCAAAATGTTCATAGGGGCTATATTCATAATAGATCTAAACTGGAAACAAGACTAACATCCCCCAACAGGTGAATGAATAAACAAAGCATGGTATATTGATAACTCTCAATAATATTTAGAGACAAACAAAAACCTGTGGATACATGCAAACAACATGAATGTTACTCAGAAAAGTTTTTCTGAGCAGAGGAAAATACAAATGACTACACACAGTGTAATTTCACATATGAAATTCTAGAATAGACAAAACTAGTCTTTAGTGGCAGAAAGCAGATGATTGGCTGCCTCAGGCCAGAGTGTGGAGGACTGACAACAAAGATCATAAGACAGTTTTTGGAGTGATGGAAGTGTTCTATATATTGATTATAGTAGTGACTACATTGTCACAGTATTCAAAATGGGTGTGTTTTAGTTTCTGTAACTTATATCTCAAAATTATTAATTTTTTCAGTTCTTTTCCTCAGCATGATTGGTATGTTTTACCTCTTTGCAGTTACCATAGGTGTACCTGCCATCCATTTGTTATTGAGCTCCTTTAATCCATTCTCGGCACTTAACTAGAGTGGTAATTTTGAAATGTAAATTAGACCTTATCCCGTCCACACTTAAAATATTTCAAAGGCTTCTCACTGAATTTAGGATTAAGCGTTAAGTCCTTTACCTGGTCCACAGGCCCTGTGTTCAGGCTCCAACCTACCTGTCCTGCTTCACATGCACAACTCTTTACAACAGCCATTCTGTGTTTTGGAATCTCTCATCATGGGGCCCTTCTGTTCATCTGCCCAGAATTCTTTTCCTCACCACCATCCTTCCTTTGGTTGGGTACCTCTACTATTCTTATGAATGTCAGCTCAATTACACCTCCTCTGGAAACTCTTTCATGACCTCTTAGATTATTAGACCCATTCCCCTTATGTGCACTTTCATAGGACAGCACCTAAAAGGACAACTCTTATTAAGTTGGTGAATTGACATAAAAAAAAATCATCAGGGCTTCCCTGGTCGCGCAGTGGTTGAGAATCCGCCTGCCGATGCAGGGGAGACGGGTTCGTGCCCCGGTCCGGGAAGATCTCACATGCCGCGTAGCGGCTGGGCCCGTGAGCCATGGCCGCTGAACCTGCGCGTCCAGAGCCTGTGCTCCGCAACGGGAGAGGCCACAACAGTGAGAGGCCCGCGTACCGGAAAAAAAAAAAAAAAAAAAATCATACTCTACGAGGTTTTGAACCACTGAGCTAGAGTCTCCCCAAAGTCCTGTTAGTTCTACAATGCTATGATTTTATAAGTTGAATTACTTTTACTTGAATTCTGTGAGAATCTTGCAAGACAAAATACCGTATTCCAAAAAAGGTTACTGTAATTCCTTAAATTGTCTTAAGGAATTATTATTGCAATAATATTCCAAGTATTATTTGCAATATTTATTTGCTTCTTATTGTCATCACTATTATACTTCTGAGCAATAATGTCATCTGTCTATACTACCTACTCTGTGTCATATGAAACAACACAGTTGAATTAGAATTAAAAGTTCCCATTGTCTCAAGGCTTTCTCTTGAGGGAGTCAGGCAATCTTGGACTGGAGCTTGCTCTTGTATATTCGCTATCCTGAAGTACTGAGGGAGTTCATTCATTGATTACTCCTTCCATTTCTACTATTTGTAAAATTAGAATAATATTATCTATATTATTAGCAATATATTTCCTCTATTATTACTAAAATATTGCCTCTTATTTTTACAATGGATGTGAAGTTGAAGTACCTGAACATAATAGGCATTCATTCAATGAACAGTAATTATTAAAGAATCCAGCAGTGGCGAAAAAAGGTAGATTATTTTTTTCCCATTTACTGGAGCCTAAAGTGTCAGTTCAGAATATCAATACAAGCCACGTCCTTAGGTCTTGAGGCATAATTGAGTTAAAACACTTCTGTCCCCATCTGCAATTCTACTAATAGATGCCAGGCGCTTAAATCAATGTGTCCCAGGCCTGCCTGTTTGCACAGGCACACACCTCTTTAAGGAAGAGGCACCTACATTTGTATGAGTCAGAGGGTATCACAACTGGGGGACTGAGAGTCAGCATAGACAGAACCAGAGTTACTATTCTAGGCCTAGAATCCAGCCAAGTTAATACTACATTAATGTTCTTCCAGAGTGATTAAAGGAATTCCATTTCTATTTCTGCCTCCCATTTCCCATACAGACTTAACACCATCCCAAGTTTATCACATAACCTTTTGTGAATTTCCACAAATCCATTTCTCAGGAGGAATTTGCAGGTAACCTCTCCAGATGTGTTATAAGATCAGGCGACCCAGAAAAAACAAATTGCCTTAACAAGTGATCTTAGCTTCCCTACCAATTTTGTTTCTTTGGACACAAATACCCAAAGTAAAGTAAATGAAATTGCTAGATTTGAATGCAATTTTGGCACTTGAAGCAGACAAGCATTTCACGCTTCAAGACCAGATGGACACTGATTATTACTACAACCAGTACATCAAGATGACTGTGAAGCATTAAAAACAACCAGCACGGATCTGCAAGAGTTAGATGAAATAAATTTCAAGTCTGTGAATGGATCCAACAGAATAAGTTACATATAAGAAGGAATTAGGGGCTTACCCTGGTGGCACAGTGGTTGAGAGTCCGCCTGCCAATGCAGGGGACACGGGTTCGTGCCCCGGTCGGGGAAGATCCCATATGCCACGGAGCGGCTGGGCCCATGAGCCATGGCCGCTGAGCCTGCACGTCCAGAGCCTGTGCTCCGCAACGGGAGAGGCCACAACAGTGAGAGGCCCGCGTACTGCAAAAAAAACAAAAAAACAAAAAAAAAAGAAGGAATTAGTTCAAACTTCTAGCCAAACTGGACTTCTTTTTTATTTATTTATTTTTATTTTTTATAGATTTTTACAGTTTCATTGAATGCTTATAGTTAACAGTAGAGTGTTCTGCCAAACTAGACTTCTGACATCATGCTTAAACACCAACAATTCATGTGGTTTCCCCAAATTGTTTTGTTTTAAACATCTTTGTTTTAAACGTTTCTGACACACAGAAAAGTTAACAGTATAGCACAGAATGTACTCATATACTCTCGATCTACATTCAATGATTGCTAACTCTCTCTCTCTCTCTTATCCCACACATACACATAAACGCATTTTGATGACCTTGTGAAAAAAATTCAATCATCCTGACACTTCATGCCTACTAACTTCCAGTTTCTAAGACAAGATGGGATATTATAATTAGGATAAGATGGGATATTATGATTTATAATAAATGCATATTTGGTCTTCATCTGCATTCCTGGCACATAGCTCCTTTTAACCCTTATAATATGCCAAGGTGAGAATCTTTGATCATAATATTTGGTCTTTTGTCCTCAAACAGTTCCAGCTCCTCAAATAGTTTCAGAGTGATAAAGGTGAAAAGAGTGTCTTGTTATCCACAACAAACCTTTTCAACTGTCAACCTGAATTTGTTAATGAGGTGACTTTTGGAAAGCCCCTCAGGATGGGGGCTGGTTGCCAGGGGAGCCATCCATGAGATCAGAAGGTTGGAACTTTCCAGCTGTCTTTCCAACCTCCCAGGAGGGGAGAGGGACTGGAGGTTGAATTAATCACCAATAGCCAATGATTTAATCAATAATGTCTATGTAATGGAGCTGCCATGAAAACCCTAAATGAAGGGGTTCTGAGAGCTTCTGGGGTTGGCAAACATGTAGAGATGCTGAGAGCGGTGTACCCAGAGAGGACCTGGGAGCTCCATCCCCTTCCCACATACCTGCCCTATTCATCTCTTCCATCCGTCCGTTCCTGAGTTATATCCTTTTACAATAAACTGTTAAAAGTATGCTCTTTTCCTGAGTTCTGTGAGCTGCTCTAGCAAATTAATCAAACCTGAAGAGGGGTGGGAGCTTATGATTAATAGCCCGTCAGTAGGAAGCACAAGGAACAACCAGAACTTGCAGCTGGTATCCGAAATGGGGGTGAGGTGGGAGTGGTGGTGGAGGAAGAAGCAGTTTTGTGGAACTGAGCCCTTAACCTGTGGGAGCTGACTCTATTTTCAGGTAGACAGTGTCAGAATTGAGTTAGATTGTAGGATGCCCAGCTGGTATGGCAGAATTGTTTGGTGTGGGGAAAACCCACATATCTGGTTATCAGAATCAAGTGTTGGGAGTAAAGGAGACACACAGGAGGTGTTTTGTTTTTTTTGTTTTGTTTTTTTCCCTTTACATAAGGACATTTCATTACATAATTACAATAATGTTATCAAAACTAAGGAAATTGTCAAGCATTTTCTAATATCATCTGATCTCTAGTTGATGTCCATATTTCTCTAATTTTCAACAAGTATTTCATGGTTTATATTTCCATGGTTTATTTTTATTGTATTGATTCAGGAATAAAACAAAGCTTGCATACTATATTTTGAGTCTTTTGCCTTTAAATAGACTAGCTTTCTGCCATTTCCCTACGTCCCTTTTATAAGAGTTCAGGCCAGTTGTCATAAAGAATGTACAACATTCTGGATTATGGCATAATTTACCTTGTCTTTCAATCTTCTGTATTTCCTACAATTTGGAAGCTAGATCTAAGGATGTGATGAGTTTTAAGTTAAATATATTTGGCAAGATAACTTATTTTGTAGGTGATATCAGAAACCTCACATGGAATCAAAACAAGGGACAGCTATTGTTACAATGTGCCAATATTAGTGATGTTAATTTTTATCTCTTGGTCAAGGGGTATATTGATTAGTTATGGAATGCTGCTTAACAATGTTACCACAAACACAGTGAATTAAACCACCACATATTTATTACCTCACATTTTCTCTGGGTCAGGAGTACGGTCATGGCTTAGCTTGAACCTCTCTTTCAGAGTCTCACATGGGGCAGTCAGGACACAGGTCAGGGGTGTGGTCTCATCTGAGGCTCAAATGCGGAAGGAGTCACTTCCAAGCTCATGTGGTTCTTGGCAGCATTTAGCTTCCTACAGGCTGCCAAACTGAGGGCCTCAGTGTCCTGGGGGCTGTTGGCTAGAAGCAGCACTTAGTCATTTGCCATGTGGCTTTGTCCCATAGCACAGTTCACAAATGGCAACTTGCTGCTTCTAACCCAGCAAGGGCAAGAGGTTTTCAGTGAAACAGATATTACAGTACAGTAAGTCCCCTACATATGAACGAGTTCCCTTCTGAGAGCATGTTCATAAGTCCAATTTGTTCATTAAGTCCAACAAAGTTAGCCTAGGTACCCCAATAACACAATCAGCTGTATAGTACTGTACTGTAATAGGTTTATAATATTTTACACACGAATAATACATTGAAAAACAGAAAAAATAAAGAAAACATTTTTAATCTTACAGCAGAGTACCTTGAAAAGTACAGTAGTCCAGTACAACAGCTGGCATATAAGGGCTGGCACTGAGTGAACAGAGAAGAAGAGTTACTGACTGGAGGAGGGAGAGGAGGTGGGAGATGGTAGAGCTGAAGGATCGTCAGCAATAGGAGGCGGAGGGCAGGCTGCAATTTCACTCACGCCTGACGTGAAATTGAGTTTATTTTTGTGTATGGTGTCAGGGAGTATTCTAATTTCATTCTTTTACATGTAGCTCTCCAGTTTTCCCAGCACCGCTTATTGAAGAGGCTGTCTTTTCTCCATTGTATATCCTTGCCTCCTTTTTCGTAGATTAGTTGACCATAGGTGCGTGGGTTTATCTCTGGGCTTTCTATCCTGTTCCTTTGATCTATATTTCTGTTTTTCTGCCAGTACCATATTGTCTTGATTACTGTAACTTTGTAATATAGTCTGAAGTCAGGGAGTCTGATTCCTCCAACTCCGCTTTTTACCCTCAAGATTGCTTTGGCTATTTGGAGTGTTTTGTGTCTCCAGACAAATTTTAAGATTTTTTGTTCTAGTTCTGTAAAAAATGCCATTGGTAATTTGGTAGGGATTGCCCTGAATCTGTAGATTGCTTTCGGTAGTTTAGTCATTTTCACAATACTGATACTTCCAATACAAGAACATGGTAAATCTCTCCATCTGATTGTATTGTCTTTAATTTATTTCATCAGTGTCTTACAGTTCTCTGAGTACAGGTCTTTTACCTGCTTAGGTAGGTTTATTCCTAGGTATTTTATTCTTTTTGTTGCAATAGTGAGTGGGATTGTTTCCTTACTTTCTCTTTCTGATCTTTCATTGTTAGTGTATAGGAAGGCAAGAGACTTCTGTGCATTAATTTTGTATCCTGCAACTTTACCAAATTCATTGATTAGCTCTAGTAGTTTTCTGGTGGCATCTTTAGGATTATATATAGTATCATGTCATCTGCAAACAGTGACAGTTTTACTACTTCTTTTCTATTTGTATTCCTTTTATTTTTTTCTTCTTCTCTGATTGCCATGGCTAGGACTTCCAAAACTATGTTGAATAATAGTGGTGAGAGTGGACATCCTTGTCTTGTTCCTGATCTTAGAGGAAATGCTTTCAGTTTTTCACCATTGAGAATGATGTTTGCTGTGGGTTTGCCTTATATGGCCTTTATTATGTTGAGGTAGGTTCCCTCAATGCCGACTTTCTGGATAGTTTTTCTTATAAATGGGTGTTGAATTTTGTCAAAAGCTTTTTCTGCATCTACTGAGATGGTCATATGGTTTTTATTCTTCAATTTGTTAATATGGTGTATCACATTGATTGATTTGCATATGTTGAAGAGTCCTTGCATCCCTGGTAAATCCCACTTGATCATGATGTATGATCCTTTTAATGTGTTGTTGGATTCTGTTTTCTATTTTTTGGTTGAGGATTTTTGCATCTGTATTCATCATTGATATTGGTCTGTAATTTTCTTTCTTTGTAGTATCTTTGTCTGGTTTTGGTATCAGGGTGATGGTGGCCTCATAGAATGAGTTTGGGGGTGTTCCTTCCACTGCAAATTTTTGGAAGAGTTTGAGAAGGATGGGTGTCAGCTCTTCTCTAAAGGTTTGATAGAATTCACCTCTGAAGCCATCTGGTCCTGCACTTTTGTTTGTTGAAAGATTTTTCATCACAGTTTCAATTTCATTACTTGTGATTGATCTGTTCATATTTTCTGTTTCTTCCTGGTTCAGTCTTGGAAGGTTATACCTTTCTAAGAATTTGTCCATTTCTTCCAGGTTGTCCATTTTACTGGCATAGAGTTGCTTGCAGTAGTCTCTTAGGATGCTTTTTATTTCTGCAGTGTACATTGTAACTTCTCCTTTTCATTTCTAATTTCATTGATTTGGGTCCTCTTCCTCTTTTTATTGATGAGTCTGGCTAAAGGTTTACGAATTTTGTCTATCTTCTCAAAGAACCAGACTTTAGTTTTTTTGATCTTTGCTATTGTTTTCTTTGTTTCTATTTCATTTATTTCTGCTCTGATCTTTATGATTTCTTTCCTTCTACTAACTTTGGGTTTTGTTTGTTCTTCTTTCTCTAGTTCCTTTAGTGTAAGGTGAGATTATTTGAGATTTTTCTTGTTTCTTGAGGTAGGCTTGTATTGCCATAAACTTCCCTCTTAGAACTGCTTTTGCTGCATCCCATATGCTTTGGATCATCATGTTTTCATTGTCATTTGCCTGTAGGTATTTTTTGATTTCCTCTGACTTCTTCAGAGATCTCTTGATTATTTAGTAGCATGTTGTTTAGCCTTCATGTGTTTGTGTTTTTTATGCTTTTTTCCGTGTAATTTATTTCTAATGTCATGGTGTTGTGGTCAGAAAAGATGCTTCATATGATTTCAATTTTCTTAAACTCACCGCAGCTTGATTTGTGACCCAAGATATGATCTATCCTGGAGAATGGGCAATGAGCACTTGAGAAGAAAGTGTAATCTGATATTTCTGGATGGAACGTCCTATAAATACCAATTAAATGTACCTGGTCTATTGTGTCATTTAAAGTTTCTGTTTCCTTACTAATCTGTCTGGATGATCTGTCCATTGGTGTAAGTGAGGTGTTAAATTCCCCCAGTATTATTGTGTCACTGTTGATTTCCTCTTTTATAGCTGTTAGCATTTGCCTCATGTATTGAGGTGCTCCTATGTTACTTGCATATATATTTATAATTGTTATATCTTTTTGTATTGATCCCTTTATCATTATGTAGTGTCCTTCCTTGTCTCCTGTAACATTCTTTATTTTGAAGTCTATTTTATCTGATATTAGTATTCCTACTCCAGCTTTCTTTTGATTTCCATTTGCATGGGATATCTTTTTCCATCCCTTCACTTTCAGTCTGTATGTGTCCCTATGTCTGAAGTGGGTCTCTTGTAGACAACATATATATGGGTTTTGTTTTTGTAAACATTCAGTGAGCCTGTGTTATTTGGTTGGAGCATTTAATCCATTCACATTTAACATAATTATTTATATGTGTGTTTCTATTACCATTTTCTTAATTGTTTTAGGTTTGTTTTTGTAGGTTCCTTTTTTTGTGTTTCCCATGTAGAGAAGTTCCTTTAGTATTTGTTGTAAAGATGGTTTAGTGGTGGTGAATTCTCTTAGCTTTTGCTTGTCTATAAAGCTTTTGATTTCTCCACTGAATCTGAATGAGATCTTTGACATTGAGAGTAATCTTGCTTTTAGGTTCTTCCCTTTCATCACTTTAAATATATCATGCCACTCCCTTCTGGCTTGTAGAGTTTCTGCTGAGAAATCAGCTGTTAACCTTATGGGAATTCCCTTGTATGTTATTTGTTATTTTTCCCTTGTTTTCAATAATTTTTCTTAGTCTTTAATTTTTGTCAATTTGATTACTATGTGTCTTGGTGTGTTTCTCCTTGGGTTTATCCTGCCTGGGACCTCTCTGTGATTCCTGGACTTGGGTGGCTATCTTTTCCCATGTTAGGGAAGTCTTCAACTATAATCTCTTCAAATATTTTCTCGGGTCCTTTCTCTCTCTCTTCTCCTTCTGGGACCCCTATAATGTAAATGTTGGTGGATTTAATGTTGTCCCAGTGGTCTCTTTGGCTGTGTTCATTTCTTTTCATTCTTTTTCTCTATTCTGTTATGTGGCAGTGAATTCCACCATTCTGTCTTCCAGGTCGCTTAACCGTTCTTGTGCCTCAGTTATTCTGCTATTGATTCCTTCTAGTGTATTTTTCATTTCAGTTATTGTATTGTTCATGTCTGTTTTTTTGTTTTTTAATTCTTCTAGGTGTTTGTTCTTTAATTCTTCTATCTCTTTGTTAAACATTTCTTGCATCTTCTAGATCTTTGCCTCCATTCTTTGTTTGTGGTCCTGGATCATCTTCACTATCATTATTCTGAATTCTTTTTCTGGAAGGTTGCCTATCTCCACTTCATTTAGTGGTTTTTCTGGGGTTTTATCTTGTTCCTTCACCTGGTACATAGTCCTCTGCCTTTTCATTTTCTCTATCTTTCTCTTTCTTTCTATCTGAATATGGTTTTCATTCCACAGGCTGCAGGACTGTAGTTCTTCTTGCTTCTGCTGTCTGCCCTCTAGTGGATGAGGCTATATAAGAGGCTTGTGCAAGTTTTCTGATGGGAGGGACTGGTGGTGGGTAGAGCTGGGTGCTGCCCTGGTGGGCAGAGCTCAGTAAAACTTTAATCTGCTTGTGTGCTGATGGGTGGGGTGAATTACCTCCCTGTTGCTTGTTTGGCTTGAGGCACCCAGCCCTGGAGCCTACAGGCCCTTTGGTGAGGCTAATGTCGGACTCTGGGAGGGCTCACACCAAGGAGTACTTCCCACAACTTCTGCTGCCAGTGCCCTTGTCCTCACAGTGAGCCACAGCCACTCCCTGCCTCTGCAAGAGACCCTCCAACACTAGCAGGTAGGTCTGGTTCAGTCTCCTATGGTGTCACTCTCCTTCCCTCTGTGTCCTGATGCACACACAATCTTGTGTGTGCCCTCTGTTTCCCCCAGACCTGTCAGAGTTGTGCAATCAAATCCCGCTAGCCTGCGAAGTCTGATTCTCTGAGAATTCCAACTCCCTTTGCCAGACCCCAAGGCTGGGAAGCCTGACGTGGGGCTCAGAACCTTCACTCCAGTGGGTGGACTTCTGTGATATAATTGTTCTCCAGTTTGTGACTCACCCACTCAGTGGTTATGGGATTTGATTTTATTGTGATTGTGCCCCGCCTACCACCACACTGCGGGTTCTCCTTTGTCTTTGGATGTGGGGTATCTTTTTTGGTGAGTTCCAGGGTCTTCCTGTCAATGATCGTTCGGCAGTTAATTGTGATTCCGATGCTCTTGCAAGAGTGAGTGAGCACACATCCTTCTACTCCGCCATCTTCAACTAATCTCCCAAACTTACTATTAACAATAATCCCACTAAGCCATATCTAATTTTTTTCTCTTTTTTCCCTTTAAATATATCGTATTAGGAATAGAGTATTGTGTTCCACAGTTTCTTGAAATAATTACTGCCTTTAATGTGTTTATGTTGTCAATTTAAAGTGCAATTATGTTTATATGTTGATATCTGAATTCAATTTTAAGGTTTATTGTATTTACAGACAATTCTGGTCATTATATCTTTTCTTTTCATTTTATTCACACTCATCCTCAGTGTGTAGCCATTTTCATTTATTACTTCATTATCTAGTACATCAAAATTGGCCGATAATTATTTTTTATATTTATTTCCTTTTCTTTTATACAAAAGTTTGCATATTATGTACACTGTTCTGAACCTTTATTTCCTTTTTCACTTTAAAATATGGACTGTCTCCATATACTTCATAGAGATCTTCTTTATTCTTTTTGATTGTTTTGTGGTACTGCCTTTTAAGGGTACCATAGGTTATTCAATGAGCAGACCAGCCTTGCTAATGGCATTTTTTTTCTTACAATCACTGCTGAAATGAATGTTTTGTGCCTATCTTGTTTCCTACTTATTTGGGTGTATATTCAGGTAGCATCATCAGTAGAAGTCCCCAGGAACCCTGAGATAAAGAATAGCATGCAGAAAGTTTAATAGGGACTATTCTTAGTATTAATATCTGGAGGGAAAAGAAAAAGAAAGCAGGATTGAATGCAGGGAGAAGTCAGGCTGCAATGCAGTATCAATTAAGGCCTCAGACAACCCTACAGGGAGCTCTGAACCTAGGGTAGTCCTTCAGGGTCGTCACAAGTTAAGGTGAGGGGTCCAGCTTTATACCACTGAGACCATCAGTAATCGGAAATGGGATACCCCCCAAAACGGGGTTAGTCAACCTTCCTAACCTGATAACTGAAAGTTGTCAGCCCACAACCTGATCAGTAGTTGGGTAACTATATCAGTCCTAAAAGAGAGATCCATGCAGCACAACACAGAGTCTATCAAAGCTGATGCCTGATGACATTTGAATTCACTTACATCATATCACTTCAAGGCTCTGGGTGGGCCTCTTCTGCTGGAAGAAACTCACAAGTGGGAGATTAGTAGGATGAACTGCAGCCCCTGCTGCTATAACTGGGTCTTGAACCTACAACTGATTATCATTATCTTCATCCAATACTATCCATTCTAGATTCCCTTCATTGTCAGCTAGCATCACTGTGGGTCTTGGTGGTTCACCATGTGGAATGAACAAGACCCTCATCCCTGAGAAGTCTGTACTTCTGCTTTCCATGTCAGTTGAAAGCACTGGCCACTAAACTTATCCATGTATCATCAAAATTGTACAAGGGAGAACTAAGAGATATCCAAGTGGATAATTTGGATGTCTAACATATTTCTTCCTGCTCCCATTGTGTGACAGCAGCCCTACCTCCTCTTCATGATCCAGGTCAATTACGCCTACCAAGATTGTGAATTTTATTCCTCCCTGTTGGTCCCTTGGCAGGAGGAGCCCACAATGCGGTCTTAGCTCAAAGTTAAATGGATCTCTTGCTGATTGCCTGGGGGAAGCATTTCTCTTTCTGGAGACCATAACTTCTAATCTAGAAGAGCACAGAATGAAGGGGATTTGAGTGACCACAAATTCCCCAAGTAGAACATTGGAAATAATGAAAAGTGCAGTCTTCTTGCCCATATCTATTATTTCTCAGACCAATATTTTCTATCCATTGGAGGCAGCATCATATGATGGATGTTGATATAAGGTACATGTAATGTCCTAGAGCAGGGGTCCCCAACCCCTGGGCCACAGTACCAGTCACGCAGCAGGAAGTAAGCGGTGGGCAAGCCATCGAAGCTTCATCTGCTGCTCCCCTTCTGTCCTCTTTGCTCGCATTACTGCCTGAACTGTTCTCCTCTCCCTCTCCATCTGTAAAAAATTATCTTCCACAAAACCGGTCCCTGGTACCAAAAAGGTTGGGGACCGCTGTCTTAGAGAATGACACCCCATCTTCACAGCATATTGTCTCCAAGTTGGTGCCTTAGTTGTGCCTTTAACAACTCAGTATATTGCTGTATTAGGCCAACAGCTTCTGGGTGGTGTGGTATATGAGAGGACAAGTGGATTCTATAGACATATATAAACTTTCACACTGCCTTTGCCATAAAGTGGGTCTCTTGAGCCTCTATGACATTACGTTGTTGATACGTAAAATATTCTATAAGGCCTTAGATAGCAGTTCTGGCAAACAAATGGACTGACTCCAGTCATTCGAAAATTGCAGTCTGACTGACACCCAAACCCATGCTCTTAGATAGATACCACTCTATGTTTATTCCCTCATGATTCAGATAAAAGCAGAGGGCTTAAGATTATACCCAAGCAAAGGAAATAAAGTTGAAACCTTGAGAAATATACAGCAAAACAAAGAGCTCACTTTAATTCTAAACACAAAGATAGAGAGGGGAAGACAGTAGTTTTCATCCCATTCCCATATACACCTATGAATAAACACAGGTAATATTTACTGAGAGCTTACTCTGTGCTAGTCATTGTTCTAAGTACTTGGCTTTAATTAACTCTTTTAAACTTCTCAACAAACATATGGCTATCCCATTTTAGTGCTGAGAACACTGGGGCACAGACAGATTAACACACTCCTTTCTTTTGCTAGTAAGTGATGAATCCTGCGTTCTAAACTGTGTGGTCTGGCTTCAGGGTTTTTACACTTAAATGCTACACTATATCACTACACTACACTATATCACTTCTAAAAACAGGAAAGAGGGAAAGAAAGACCCAGGGTACAGTTTTTTTGTTTCTTTGTTTTTCGACTGGGAAAATAAATTATTTTGTTTGGGGCAGCGGGCAGTGGTCCAGTCTTAGAACTGCTGGAGTGCTTCTTGGTGCCGTCATCCTCGTTGACCTTGAGCATGTTGAAGTACACCATCTTGCTCAGGGGCCGGCACTCGCCCACTGTGACACTGTCGCTGATTCGGACATCCCTGAAGCAGGGGGAAAGGTGCACAGACATGTTTTTGTGGTGCTTCTAGAAGCAGTTGTACTTTCGGATGTAGTGGAGGTAGTGTCGGTGGATGACAACGGTCTTCTGCATCTTCATCTTGGTCACCACGCCAGACCGGATCCGCCCTCGGATGGAGACATTACCAGTAAAAGGGCATTTCTTGTCAATGTAGGTGCCCTCCATGGCCTCCTTTGGTGTCTTGAAGCCCAGACCAATGTTCTTGTAGTATAACGGGAGCTTCTCCTTGCCAGTTTCTCCAAGCAGGACCCTCTTCTTATTTTGAAAGATGGTCAGTTGCTTTTGGTAGGCACGCTCAGTCTGAATGTCTGTCATCTTCCCAGCTGCCTGAAAAAAAGCCAGGGTACCCTTTTTTTTTTACAAACTTCCCTAACCATTCAATATCCTTACTGCCCACCAGGTAGTCATATAAACCTCCAGTACCAGCCTATAAGGGAGAATAAGAAGAAAGGGTGTGTTTCTAGTAAAGTGACAAGGATATCATTCTTGGATTTGAGCATTGTGTCAGCCAGTTCTGGCTGGGAGACCACAGAAACTCTTAGATCTCTGGGCTTCAGTTTCCTCTGAAGTAGGATTAGATGCTTTCTCAGGTTCTTGGCTATTTCATAACCAAGAAGTAATTATCATACTGGATTATGTTGAACTACCTGGAATTTGGGAGAATGGGTTCACTTTTCCACATAAATGGAACCTCAGCTGCTTACATGAGAATGTCTTTACCATCACAGCTTATCTGGAGAAAACATCAAGGTGAATCTTTTAACCTTGAGCTCTAACAGTACTTGTTTGAGTGAAAGGTACAACCTTATCCTAGAAGCTAAAACCTGGTGACAAAGGGGCAATCAGCTTGAATCCCAGTGAAGGGACACTCCTCATTTCAAAGCTGGACCAAAGTGCTATGCTCTGTGACAAGCAGGTGAACTCTCAGAGGCTCTGAAAAGTTGGTGAATCCATCAGCATGGGGAATCGGCTATCTTGACTGCAAATGACTCATTCTGGCACCCCCTTGACAGCTGCTGATTTGTTTCCTTAAGACAACTCTTTTATTAGAGAAAGATATGTAGGTATGAGCTGCATGGTTTCACATGAAGAGAGCAAACAGAATGAAATCTAGGTTAAGAGAGCTCCGCCAATACACTGAAGCAAACAAGCCATCTCTGCAAAAATAACCACCTCTCTCTTTCTTCTTTCACAACACAGACATTTTGTTAGCGGTAAGATTATCTAAAGTTAAGTCCCATCCTTTCAACAAGCATTCCACTTCTCAAACTGGTGCACCACATATGTCTATTGTCTATTAAAATATCACACACACACACATAGGCAAGGAGAAGTCTAAAAAGAAGGTAGCATATGTATTCATTTAATCAGTTATTCTACTGAAAAAGAGTTCTTAGTACTTCTCTATATATCACGTTATGCACTGGAAACACAGATGTGAAAGAGGACAGATTTCCTTCCAATGAGAGAGGTTATAATCTAGCAGAGGAAATAGAAAATCACATCCACAATTACAATAGCAAGTGAAAAATATACTGATCCTTGCAAACACGGGTTGCTCTTCGAGCGCCAGAGGGACATCTTAATGCCTTGGGGCAATCAGAGAAAGCTTCTTGGAGGTGATGTCGTAAGTTGAGCTTAAGTAGTAGAGAGATTTTAGTTGAAGGAACCAAAGTTCATTTTCAGGCAGAGAAAGAAGCTTATGAGAAGGTATAAAGGTCTACAAAGAAGGATTTGCATGAAGTGGGAAGTCAGACTATAAAATTTCAGAGTTTCCCAAGTTTAACATTTTATTGTTCAATTTTTTGAAATGGGCTTTATCAATGTACAATCAAACCAGTAAATATATAAGCGATAGCTTAAAACAAACAAGCAAACTTGCTCTCAGGTCAAACATACATTTACCATGGTGACTACTTTCCTTTTTGAACATTTAATCCTCCATCTCAGGACAAGAAGATACAAGGCACAACGAAGAAATGTGTGTGAAGGAGACTTTCATGGGAAAACAATAAGAAGAGGGAAACAGAGTGTACAGTTAACAAATATTTATGTGATAGTTGTACATTATACACAGTGAGAAAAACACACACTAATGAAATAAAGTAGCCTGATTAAATTACTATTTAATAAGATATAGCTTTTAAAAAAGTGTAATTTGTATATATTCTCATGGGAGAAGATTGATTTGAGTGAATAAATCAGTTTATGAAAATTTATGTATACTAGGATAACATTTTTGTTAAACAAAACAACAATAACACTCTGTTTGTATGTATTTGAGTGGGTTTAGAATATGTGTGTAAAAACATAACAATTGGGGACTTCCCTGGTGGTCCAGTGGTAAAGAATCCACCTTCCAATTCCGGGGGCATGGGTTCAATCCCTAGTCGGGGAACTAAGATCCCATGTGCCGCGGGGCAACTAAGCCCACGCACCACAACTATTGAGCTCACATGCTCTGGAGCCTGCACTCCACAACTAGAGAAGAGAAAACCCGCATGCCCCAACTAGAGAGAAGCCTGAGCACCGCAACATAGAGACTGCGCGCCGTAATGAAAGACCCCGTGTGCCTCAAGGAAGATCCTGTGTGCTGCAACTAAGACCCGACACAGCCAAAAAAATAAGGAAAATAAATAAATATTAAAAAAAATAACAATTGATTGTTAACTGTTATTGTTACTGATGGAGAAATGGGGGGGATGGAAAAGATTGTAGGAACCATACTATTTAAAAAATATTATATGAATCCTTTTTTTACAAAATCCTTTTTTGAAATGTTTAAGTATAAAAATTATTTTTTTATATTATATATACTTTATATAACATAACATAGATTCATGTGTATTTGTTTTAAATAAATTTATATGTGAACATATGTTATCTATTCATCTATTTATTTTTTAAGTCTTTTAATTTCCCAGCTGCTTCCAACATATTTCACATGGACGTCCCTTGGCTTTATTTTTCCCTTGGCCCATGTGATGACTTTTATGGCCACCATATCTCATCCATTCTCTGGCCAGTTTTATGTGACATGCTAAGCACAAGGGTCAACACTTTTATAACAACTGACCACAGTCAACCATGTCCCTGAATCCATCAGTATCTGTCCACCTTGTCAGACTGGCCCAGTTAATTCAATGCAGCTATCAGTTCAACACAATCTGCTCACTTTACTTCTTGTCCACAGGAATTTGCAACATTTTCTAATATAGGAAAGAAAAGATTGACTCTGAATCCTTGTTTGACCATAGCCATGTCTCGGATAAGGCACTTTCCTTCTCTACACCATGTTATCCATAGGGGTAAGCAAAAGAGAAAACATATGTTGAGTTACTCTGAGAAAATTAAAAATTATTTAATATTACATTAATTATTTTATCATTTAAATGATACAGGGAACTTTCAGAAGGCAAGTTTATTACTAATGACCCTGGGAATCTCCAGCATTCATTTTTTCAACCAGTATTTATTCTTAACTGTGTTCCAAGCACTGATTGAGACTGGGGGAAATAGTATAAAACCATAAAGAAATCTGTACCCCACTGGAGTTTACCTCATAGTGGAAGGAGACACACCACAAGCCAAATAAATAGAGATATTAAAAGAGCAAAACAATGTGCATTTTAGGGTTAACAAAATGTAATTCTACATATTTTAAACATCTCTGAAATCAGGATGAATTTTACATTCAAGGACATGTCGTAGTTTAATTTTTTTTTCTTTTCTTCTAGCACATATACGATGTTGCTTCTCATAACATTGATATCTAAGAGTTGATAATACATAGTGTAGTATGCGGGTAAAAAGCATGAAAGAGTTACCATTCTGGAAAAGATCAATTTAAGTAAGGTAAGAGATCCCTAGAAATGTTATATTTGAGCAATAACCAGAAGGGGGTGAAAGACCTGGCCATGCATATATATGGAGAAAATCATTGTAGGTAGATGGAGAAGCAAATGCAAAGGCCCTGAGGCATTGTGCCCTGTGTATTTGAGGAGCAACAAGAAGATAAGTATGGCTGGAGCAGAGGGAGGGAGTGGAAAGAGTATTGGCTGAGGTTCAAGAGCTGTAGCCTGGGGCCATATCCTGTGGAAACTTACATATTACAGTAGGAACTTTGGCTAGTCTTCCAAGTCAAATGGACTTTGTGGAAGGATGGAGATCAAGGGAGTGGCATGGTTGTAGAAGAGGTTGGATTCTGATATGTTTTGAAGGTAGAATTTTCAGGATTTGCCTATAGAGTGGAGGGAAGAATGAGATAAGGTTGATGGCGGGAGTTGCCCAAGGATGATGCCAAAGGTTTTGGTATGAGCCAGTATACCACCCCTACAGATAGACTTCAGTTCCCAAAGGTATTCATTCCTGAAAGACTACTTCCTGAGCTTAGAGATGATGGTGAAGAGTTGATTTGGTAAAAGGTTTTGTTAGTACTATATGGTGTTTCCTTGCTTGAAGAGAGAGATCCAAGGAGTTGTCAGACTTAAGTAGGAAATAGACTTCTTACAGGGTGTTTGAACTTCTAGCAAAAAATCGGCATGGACCTGCCCACAGGTGTCTTGAAATACTGGTCTCAGTCATTCTCACAAACCCTTGGAGAAGAAAGCTCTGCCATGGTTTGCCTGAATCCCTCCTCAGGGTCTTCTGAATGGTAATTATTCATAAAGAATTTAACCAAAACTTGATTAACTCAGTCTTTCCAAACATTTGGATTTTTAAAAAATTATTACACTATTAGGAGACATACCTAATCACAAGACACTAAGACACCAGATACATACTTTTAAAAATTGTGCTAATGTTACCATTTATTAAGAGTCAACTCTTCATCTGGCAGTTTTCTTTAAAGGCATCATCTATAATTCTCACAACCCTTCAAGATAGATGTTATCATACCTATTTTACAGATGGGGAGACACAAAACATGCAAAAGATACACGAGGACAAGCATAGCATAATATATTCGACTCTTCAGAGCTATGTCCACAAGCTATTTCCACATTGGTGTCTATGATCCTTATGGACCTTGACAGCGGTTCTGACACCATGGTATAGTTTCCTGTGTTATCAGGGGGGAAATCCAATCTTATCTAAGGTCTTTTATGTGCTTGGCATTGCACTAGAGTATTTCATAGCAATTTCAGCCAGCTATGTTTACCAAAGCAAGGAATGGGCCCTTGCATTTTAGAAAGAGTGGGAACAATTATACTTTTTAAGAGGGAAGGGTGGGGTTGATTGATCGTCCAATACATTTATTATCTAAAAATCCTAATACAAGGATAGACACGTTAGTCAAAATTACACAGTATAGGAGAGAACAAGAGCTTTGGAGTGGATAGATCCAGATTCAGACTCTAAATCACATCTCGTATTTACTATACACAAAGGATTCAACTCCCTGACCCCTTGTTTTCATCTGTTAATAACAGAGAAGGCTGTCTACTTTCAGTGAATACCAAGTGTAACATATGTAATAAACACTAGCCTGGTCTATAAAAGGTAGCTAATATTATTAAGGCAGTGTGGTATAATGGTAAAAGCTATGTGTCTTTGTCCATTCTGGCTGCTACAACAGAATGCCATAGAATGGGTGGTTTATAAACAGCAAACATTTGTCACAGTTCTGGAGGCTAAGTCCCAGGTCAAGGTGCCAGCAGATTCAGGGTCTGGTGAGGACCCTCTTCCTGGTTTATAGACAGCCCTCTTTTCATTGTGTCTTCACATGGCAGAAGGAGCAAGGGAATACTCTGAGGTCTCTTTTATATGGGCACCAATCCAGAGCCCTCAGGACGTTATCACCTCCCAAAGGTACCACCTCCAAATACTTTCACACGTGGGTGTTGGTTTCAATGTATGAATTTTGAGGGGACACAAATCTTCAGTCCATAGCACTGTTGTAGGCAAAATAATGGCACCCCCAAAGATGACCACATCCTAATCTCTGGAACCTGTGAATATATTATGCTATATCAAAAAAGGGGAACTAAGGTTGAAGATGGAATTAATGTTCTAATGAGCTGGCTTTAAGATAGCAGACTATCCTAAATTATATGTGTGAACCTAATATAATCACAAGGATCCTTAAAAGTGGAAGAGAGAATAAGAAGAGAAAACCAGAGAGATGGCAATATAAGAAGAACTCAGCATGGCATTGCTGTTGCTGGCTGGGAAGGAGGGAGAGGACCAGAAATCAGGGCAAGCAAATGGCTTCTAGAAGCTGGAAAGAGAATGGATTACCTATTAGAGACTTGAGAAGAAGTTTCAGCCTTGATAAACCATAACGCCTTAATCTTAGCCCAGTGAGACTCAGAGTGAGACTCATTTTGGATTTCTGACATCCAGAAATGTAAGATAATATATTAGTATTGTTCAACCTACTAAGTTATAATTTGTTACAGTAGCAACTGGAAACCAATACAAAAACTAAGAGCCAGGAGGCTTGAGTTCCTGTTCCTGCCCTGCTGCTGACGAGTTCTAATATATCAGCTTTCTTAACCACTCCATGTCTCATTCTCCTCTTCTGTGAAATGCAACTTATAATACTAGCTACCTCATCATCTTAGGGGACTAGAAGAGTTGATACCAGTTTAATCATTCAGAGTAGTGTTTGGCTCATGGCAATTACTTAGTGTATATTAACTAAAAGCACTTTCTTAGGGGCCAGGAATAATGGTCTCAGAGATATGGTTTCTATTCTTTTAATGTTGTAAATATGCAATATATAATTTGCAATTACATGCAATATATAAATACGCAAACATTTACATACTTACATATTGCATGTTATTCGCAAAAGATGTAATATGTAAATGTGTAAATATAAAATGCTGGACACGTCTACATTTCTAAACTATTTGTTGTATAACCCTGGAGAACAGTTAATAGAGTGTAGAACTCACATCCAAGGATGAAAATTGAGGCCGTGCTGGTAGCGAGGGGCAGAGGCAAGGAAAAAGAGTCTTCAGCTGTGATAATGAAAAGAAAGTCACGTATGTAAAGAGCTCACAGCAATAGCAGATCGGCTGCCATTTTTAACCTAACATTTTATCACTTTTTCCTTTAAAGAACAACCCCGTTGCTTTCAATCATGGGTGTAGAGAACGCACATAATTATTTGGCATTTCAAAGAAATAAAATTTAAAAAGAGCCACTAAAGTTATCCATCCATCTTTTCTAAACTCGAAACATCAAAAATAGATGTCCCTGGCATGATAACACACTGAAGTCATTCTGAAAGAAAGTTAGAATTTCCATTCCTCATTTTCCTTTCTCCCCAGTAAGGTTTTCAGCAGATGGGAATATCAATTTAGTTACTTGACATTTAGAAGGATAAATGACTTAAGAGCTTTATGATCCCCTCTCATTGAAGCATATTTGATAACATCTGCCCAACATCTTACACTCACATCAGAGCCAACATGATTTAACAAGAAGAGAATGGCTAGAATCCAGGACCCCAGCGTTCTATCCCTGGTCCTGATATAAACATGAGCATTGGGTACATAGACCTGATGATAAATAAAGCTTTTTGTTCTGTGGTCAACTTGTGTATTAACACCTTAGCTAAGAAGTAATTATTAAGACTAACAAAGACGTTAGAAATGGGATTTGTAATAATATTTTCAGGGAGAAAATAATACTGTATATGGGGACAGGGTTTCATTCTAAACTCTAGGGGAAAGAAAATCTGTCTTACTTTAGATTGTATTAAAGGTCTTATTCTCACAGAAGGAAAGTTTCTCTACTCTCATTATTTTTTTTTAAAGACGAGTTGCCATCTTTACTAGAAATTCTGATTTTTCTTTGATGTAATAAATTATAGTATTTCATTTATGTTCTTACCTCACTAGTTATCAGTCTTAAGTCAAGAACATAAAAAAATATATAGTCTGATCTTTCTATTTTATAGTGTCCTTTTAAAGAAAAGAAGGGGAATGTCATCCTTAAGGCATTTATAAAGACTTATTGGGCAACCTCCAACAGCTAAGAGCCGTAAAACAATTAGCAACACGCATCTAAATCACTTGAACAAATAGACAGCAAGCATCTCTGGACTTGGTATTCACATCTAAGGGAAATACAAATCTTTCCTGATACCTGGTATTCGGATATTGACTAATGAATAGTTTTCATTCCCTCAAAATTATCCTCTCTTGCTATTATGGGTAAGTCCATTCAGGCTCTGTATCCTGAGAAACTATGCAAACAGTCAGGACTTAAGATATAATCGCTAAATGAACAAATGGATTAATTTATTTATTTTCAGGGCTCTTCCATTCTATTGGCTTGGCTTATAAAACTAAGGATTTTTCTGGTACTGTATATTTGATCTCAGTGGAATTTAGTTTGCTAAGTCCCTCTATTACATAAATAATGATAATGAAAGATAGAATTCTGAAACTTGAAGGGATATTAAAGGTCAACTGATTCAATATCCTCATTTTCCAATTTGTAGAATGATTTTAGCATTTCAGGGGCCCTCAACAGGTCATCTAGTCAAGAGTTTGACAAAACACTTCATGAAAGAAGGAAATACATTTTATGCGTTGGACGTGAATTAAATGCCAATGGTTTAGTTTAGGAAACAATTTAATGTTACATTTCACTTGCTTAAATATATGTATATTTATAAACTATGACTCTGGAGGAACCTACAGCTAGTTAATTGTCTTTACTATCTAAAGTTCTTTATCTAGATGTGTGATACATTTATATAATCTGCTCCAGAGGTTAAAATTAAGGTCAGTGGGCTATTAAAGAAATGGAAAATTTTGATTCAAGGGAAGAAAAAATAATTCTAATAATCAAACTACATGATGATAGAATGATATGCCCTTATGATATTGATTTAGCTGTGACCTGGTATATTCAATTTAATAATTAAATTTAAAATGATATATTTACTTGGGGTTTTCTTAGTCAATGTCTGTAGAATACAAACTTTAGAAGCATGGGAATTAAATGTATTCAACAATAAAGTACACTACTTAGCAACTAGTAGATCATCAATAATTAACTAGTAAAACAACGAATTAAAACAATAACTAAAGAACGACTTGGATATTTTATTACGACACTCATCCCTGCTGTGAGATCCAAACACAAAAAAGAAGACAGACCGAGAGCATTAAAGGAGCGGAAAGAAAGTCCAAACTGTGGCAGGAAGGCCGGCCTTGTGATGTGTTTTTAAGTCGACATGGTACAAAGACTTATGAACAAAATATACCTTTTTTGTTCTAATTTAAATCTGTATCCTCTTACCCTGACAAAATGTAATTTTGTTATCTTTAAAAGAGATCCTTTCCACAAAGTTTTTATTTTTAATTAAGCATAGTTGCTGTACAATATTATGTAAGTTATAGGTGTGTAATACAGTGATTCACAGTTTTTAAAGATTACACTCCATTTATAGTTATTATAAAATATTGGCTATATTCCCTGTGTTGTACAATATATCTTTGTATCTTATTTTATACCTAATAGTTTGTACATCTTACTCCCCTCCCCCTTTATCCCCTCCCCCTTCCCTCTCCCCTCTGGTAACCACTAGCTTGCTCTCTATAACTGTGAGTCTGCTTCTTTTTTCCAACAAAAAAATTTTAATTGCCATTTGATGTTTACTAGACAGTAAAACCACCCATTCTCTTTTCTTGTAGTAACAGCATACTGTTTGCTTTGGGTACCACTTGTATCCCACCATCGGATTCAGTTTGGAAGTCCCATCATGTATGGCACACTGCCCATCAATAACTAAGATGTGGGAAGGTGGCCCAAGCTTGGAGAATTGTCAGCTCTTTCTCTGGAACTTGTCAGCAGCAACCAAAAAACTGAAAATGTTTGGAGTAGATTCATAGCAATGATAGAAACCAAACACACTGCCCAACAATTTCTGCAACTTGGCTGCCCAGGGCTCCTCTGGTTCTCAAGCTTTCCTTTATAGTAATTTCCATATCAACCAGAAACTAATTTTCTGCTTATATTAGTCATAGGCAGTTTCTGTTGCTTGCAAGCAAGAAATTTTAACTGATGCAGAGTTCAAGTGAGGACTTTAGAATTCCCATACCTAGATTTACATATTTGATCTGTCACTTACCGACTATATGATATTCAGCACATTCCTTGCTCTGCCTAAGCCCCAGTTTCCCTACCTGCAAAATGGAGATAAAAGAATTTGCCAAATAGAGTTGGTATAGGAATTAAATTAAATGGTGTTTGTGCAGTATCAGACATTTAGTAAATACTCAGTAAATGTTTGCAGGCTAATATGAGTATTTTAAAAAGTAAAATGACTCTTCATAGACATATTGTAATTCAGGAATAATAAAAGATAAAATTGCTCTTTCTCCAAGAGTTTCTACTAAGGACCTTTGTAAGAAGCGTTAGTCAGGCATTGATACAACATTTCCTAGATTTTAAGATCCACAGATTTTTAAAAAAACATTTCCTAAACTGGGCATCTGATGGTCCATGTCTTCATTTAGTGAGTCAGTGTTCCTCTACCCCTTTTTCTTTTCTCCGCTCCAAGTTCTTATTAACTGGTGATGCAGCTTACAATCAATAGGGTCCTAAACCAGGAAGTATGGTGACTAACACGATGGGTCCTGAATCACCCATGCACAACCCACAGTGCACAGGACCACATCCCTTGCACATTTTCTCAGCTCTTATTCTCTAACCTACACTTCGTGGAGAAAGCAGACATCGTAATCTTACTAATTACTTGTGCTGACCTCCACTTGTCTTAAATAGAAACCAAATTCTGGTTGGCGTTCCAGGAAGCTCTGTGTTCAGCCTTCTGTAGTTGTGACTGTCGTAGCTGAAGCATGTTTTCTATTGGGATAGCAGAGAGCTGTTAATTAAAGCACATGCTTACTGACCTATGGTCTTTCTTCGTGTTTACTGCTGCTACGATCATGATCTTAAAGGGAAGAAGAGAAAAGGGCTCTCCTGTTCGAGCTGACTTCTGCTCCCTATATGAGCAATGTTAGCAGTCACTGAGAGGGACCGATTTTCCTTTGCGGGTAGAGGTGCATGGGTGAATCTTTTCACTTGCCAAGTCACCTCAGTTTACCAACTTATTAAAAGAACTAAATACTTGCTACTGTGTAGAAGGGATAAGTCTGATTGATTAATTGTTATAAAAGGCCTGGAGATCCAGGGACAGCAAGGAGTAAAATGACGCAGTGCATTGTTTCGTTGGTGTTTTTTTTATTAATGTTGACTGAGGAGTATTGAGCCAGCCAAGCACACAGTGTTGTATTAATTTTCAAAGTGAGCACTTAACTGATGCATCAACATTAAATCTAAACATAATCCTATCGTGGGAAATAAAGCATGAGCTCCCTCTTCTAGCCAGGTTTCTTTGATGTAGGGTTATTTGAAGCATGATGGCCTCGGCCCCATTAACGTCCAGAATTGCTCAAGTCCAGTGTTTAAATAGGGGATGCTAGAGTGCCAGCAACAGGCTTAGCAATCGTAATAATTTATTTGAGGGATGCCAGAACTATGTGATGACTTTGAAGCATGGAGAAGGGAGAAAATGAATGGATTAATTTTAAAAGTAGTGGTTTTGGAGTCACACAGAGGTGGATTCTAAACCTTGACCGTTGGGTCATTTGTACATTTGTACAAGTAACTGGATATCTTCAAATCTCCATTTCCTTATCTGTAAAACTGAGATAACCTTACGAATAACCTTGGACTACTGCAAATTTTAAAAATGTATGTAAGTTAGGTACCTAACTGCAAGTTGGAATGTAATAAATATTTGTTCTTTTCCTTCCCTGTTTTAAAAACAGACTAAAAGCTCTTGGCTACAGAAAGAAATACTTTCTATAGATTACAAGGGGGGAAATGACATTGAAATAAAGGCTGTTTGGGTTCCATGAGCACAAAAGTCCTTAAAGCATCTAGAAAACTACAAAGCCCATTCAAATCCACTTTCCTTTTCTCTGTCAAATTACAAAATTATAACCAATAGAAGGAGGTTAGATTATTTCTTCAGAGATAATTTCCCAGTACTACTTATGCAGAGGTGATAGATAATTGACTTCTATGAGCTTTATTCCCCAAATGCAGCATGAGTGGCAGTAGTAAGTTACAGGTGGAGGGCACTGCACGGAGCAGGGAACATTCAAAAATGATAATGGAATAAAATATCAGTAACTGATATAAATAAGAAGAGAAAATAGTTCAAAGGGGAGAAAGTATTGTGCTATTTTAGATAGGGAACAGGGAGGACCTCTCTAGGGATCTGCCTTTTGAAGATACCTGGGGCAAGTGAAGAAGAGAGCCTTGGAGATGCTTAGGGGATGGCATTCCTGACAGGGGGAGGAGCAGAGCAGGCTTGTGTAAGATGGGGGTGAGGGGCGGTGTGTCTGGGGCGTGGTGCACAGGGTGGCGAGGTTGGAGCTGAGACCTGAGATGGGGTCACGGTAAATCCACTGGCTTTTGTTCCAAACACAAGGGGCAGTCACTGGAGGTCTGAGCAGAGGAGAGATGTATCTGACAACTCTAGGGGTTAGTCATGGTTGGTGCTTCAGAAGAAGACAGTGAGCAATGTCTTTTTGGCCTCATCTCACTTCACAGCAATGACGGGGAACACTGTCCATACTGACGAGGTCTGCACATAGCAACGAAAAGGATGAGGGAAACCAACACCTTAGGAAGAAGTAGTCACTCCTTTGGAGCACTTACTCTATCCAAAATAGAAATAGCTTAAAGGAGTGATTAAACATATTGTGTCACTCTTCTCACTATTTATGATACCTTGAAGTGAAGTTTCTAGGACTAGCTTTGAATTTTGGAGTATTTTACTAATAATTTTGTGTTTATCCTTGAGGGCAGACACGGAGTCTTAGCTTTGTATTTCCAGCGCTTATTACAAAACATGACACTTTGAACAAATTCAATAAATGTTCACTAAATTAATGCCTCATAAAACTAATATTTGTCCATATACTACTTCCAGTTGCCAATTCCATTGTCTCCACATTTATTGTCATCTTATCTGACCCTGACGGTAATCCTGAGAGGGGGGCTATGACATCTTATGACACCCAGAGATGTGCCACAAGATGAGGTGAGATCACCGATGCTCAGGGAAGTTAGGCAGCAGCTGAAGCCACATCATTAAAAGTGACAAACGTTGGATATAAACACTAAATCACATTGTCTCTTGCCAAGATCCTATGCCACATTTGCTGCAAGCGTCCTTCTAATACCCACCTTCTGAGCTAATCCTTTACTCCGTCAGTCTATATCCCAGTTAAAAAATAACTACCATATCTCATATGTATGTAAGGGCTGAAAGTCAATGCATATTAGAAACATTATCCCGGGATCCGAAAACAACTGTATGCAATAAGAGACTGGGTGAATTTTCAGACATTAGCAATGCACATTTTTCACCTTTAATGTATTGGAACAAGGATTCTTCAGAATTAACTGAGCATAGGAGGCACTGAGTGAAGACTCTAATTTGACAGATTGATAGCCATCCAGGGTATTTATCCATTTATGCCATGGTCTAGAGTTTTGAAAAGGCTTCTTATTTTTAGTGGCAGGTAAGAGATCAAATTACATATCAATATCTTGACTTTATTCTATTCTGGCAAAACTGCATGCTTCTTTCACTAAGGTTTTTGTCATTTTACCAGACCCCCATTGTTGGTCAGTTTCCATTTACAGCGATCAAGTTAGTTTCTCCCACTGGAAACGTATCCCTGCCTTTTAATAAACCTTACAAAATGCCAAACTAGCTCTTGGTTCATAATTTAAACCCAGGGAAATCAGACTTATTATGGAATGGACATTTAAGCAGGTTTTTAACTACCAGGAATCTCTGGAGACAAAGCCATCACCCCATCTGATCTACTCTCCTCTCCATCAGTGACTCTTGGGGTCTCATTATCTTATTTGGTATTTCAAAACTGAAACAACTGTACTAACATCAAGGGCACCACTCATTGCTACCAAGTAAAAAAGGCAGCAAAAAATGTACCAGTGTCAGCATGCAATGAGTGTCCAAAAAGGAAACAAATGCACAAATGATTCATCATCATCAACAGGACCTGTCAAGGTGAAGTGAAAAGGGAAAAAAGTTAGAAACTCCTTCCAGTGTGCTAATGATACCACTGTAGGTCACTGAAGGGGAGCACATTGCTCCCAATATCAATTAGATTTTGCTATTTGATTTAATTTTGTTAACTGCTCAGTTCAGAGGTAAATAGGAGGAGAGTTGTTACATATCTGTTAGCACACACTTAAAGATCATTTACTCTGTGCCCTATTCTGTATTATGAGCTTTATGAATACTTATTTAAATATCAGAAATTCTTGGTCAGTTTCCTTTCTGTACAGTTTCTTCCCCTTCTCTTTCTTTCTCCTTTCTCTTCTTTATCATTAGTATATAATATTTCTATGAGTTTCCTAATTTCAACCTTTACTTTAAATAATAGTTGACCTCCTGCCCTTACTCTAAGGGACATTAAGGAAAAAAGAATCCAAAATAAAATATTTATTTTATGATAGATTTCTAAAATTTAATTTTAACTATGTCACTATAAAATCTTATGCACAGAAACCTAATGATTTCTGCAGAGAAGAAATTTTTTCAAAGTTGGGGAAATTGTGCAGTTCTTCCTCTATAAATGCCAAATCCTTATTAGCATATTTCCTGCACTACCAATGAGGGGGAAAATAGTTACCCAAACAACTAGTATAGCAATAGTTAGAGTCTTTTTTATTAGAAAAACTTCTGTTTACCAGAAGAAGAAGGCAATAAATGCACCTCTCGCCCAATGAATAAGTGATTTTTCTAGGCATCTGCTGGAGAAAATAATAATTCATGTTTTACCTCTTTATTTATTGAAATCACCATTTGTTCTGAGTAGTAAATATAAACAAATTAAAGAGAAAGAGTGAGTTAGAAGAAAGCTAGTCCAACTTTTTCCCCCAACCTGCAGAAAAAGAGCTTGATACTGAAATAAAACTGTAAATCAATTAATGACAGTGTTGGATTTTGTGAGAGATTTAGCTTCTCAGCTAATGTGTCTCCTGTTGTAGTGAAATTTCAATATGACCAAGTGACTATTTTTCCTCTTATTTCTCTGGCAAGATGAGGGGAGGGGTGTGAAGGGTGAGAGTTGGTATAACTGCACCCGCTGTAGCAGACACCACAGTTTTCTTGTACGTGAATGTATTGAATTGTAGTGACACAGCTGACAAAGAGTTGTCTTTCCATGAGCTTGTGCTCTTTATTGCTCCCATTAGCTCTTGCAGAAGAAAAAAAAAACAACAGGTGAATTCAACAGGCTATAAATCTTCCCTGAAGTACAGTATGATACTGTCTCCTGGTGGAAGAGGAGGCTCAAGGAATACAGAGCACCTCCCTACCATGGATGGAACATGTGTTGGAGAGAGAGGGAATGGCACAATACCTGCAATACCAGAGCTCCCATCTGGCCTCCCCAGATGAGTCTTTCCCTTTGCAGTCCCAAATCATTCCAACAATTAAGAGAGATGATTACAGCCACCAACAGTCTCACTGAACGAATACCTCCTTATTTTCAAGAGGTTAATTCTATTTCTAAGTAAGCAAACCACATTAGGAAAAATATGCAATGCCTTACTTACACCATTTTTAAAAAAGGGGAAAAACACCAGCCTCCAAAATACTGGAAAAGAAATTTAGCTTAATATTGAAGAACACTAGTAATTCTCAATATGCCCTCTAATAAATTTCCTTTAAAATACCCACAAAGATATAAAAAAAGGGCAAAAGTTAACAACCAGGCTATAAATAAAAAACAACATCTAAAGCAAGGTGTGAGGGAAATATCTAATAACATCATCAGTGAAGATGGATTGAGAAGAATATTTTTAAAGTACGTATATGTATTTTTCTGAGCCAGAATAGCCCAGATGGCCAAAAGAAACTGAAAAAAAAAAAAAAAAAAGAATTTGATTCCCCAACATCCCCCCACCAGTCGGCTCCTCTAAGCCTTAGGGAAGAGGGCTTCCCTAAAAATCTTCTTTTTGCTTTCTCTTTTCTCTTTTCTTTCCCTTCCTTCCTCCCTCTCTCCTTTCCTCCCTCTCTCTCTCCCCTCCTTCTTTCCTTCCTTCCTTCCTTTTTCCCATCCACCCATCTTTCTGTCTACACACACACATATACCTATATGCATATATACAGGCAAACACACATAAACCCATATATGTTTGTTTTTTACTGCATGGAAACTAACTTCTGAACAGCTTTTCTGCCATTCATCCCAGACTACCATCCCCGCAGGCTTTTTTCTTACTATGTCCATCTATTAAGAGACCACATATTTGTAAGCTTTGCTATAGTAACAAATGGCCACAAAATCCCAGTGCTTTATAACAAAAGATTTACTTCTCACACATGTTACATGCCAGCTGCACGTTGATGACCGCTCAGCTACAGCTTTGTATTAAGTTCTTGCCAGAGAAGCAGCAACAATGTGGAGGATGATATTCTTTCAGAAGAGGAAAAGTCAAGAGTTGAGTAGGAGCCGTTCAGCACTGACCCTCCATCGACATATTATAATATGAGGATTACACATTTTTCTTCTTTTAAGCTCCTGAGATGTAGAGGTCATTTATGCAAAAGTGACTAAATAGAAGTTTGTGCCTAGATATGGGGGACTGTCAGAAAAAATAATACCCAAAACATGCGACATTGGCTTCAGGGTTAGGAACAGACCAGCGAGAGAACTGTTCACGGAGATTGGAAACATGACTTCTGTTGGCCTGCATTTCCTTTCTCTTTCCAACTAAGAGTGTTATTCAGTGGCAAAATATTGATATTACTATTGTTTGAGATAATTTGGAAGACAAATATCGTATCTTATGGCTTTAGGCAAAGGAATAGCAAAACTGAATTTTACCAGTTTGCCTTAATTGTTATTGAGTGAATTTGACACGGTGCTAAGATGGAGATGACTCAGAAAAGAACTGGCAGGTTTGCAAATAAGTATTATTGGTAAGAGAGGTAATACAGAAATTCTTGCACTCGAGGGGTAGAAAGATGCAACAATTTCTCGTCACCAATAAATAAAAGTTACAGCTGGAAAAATGGAGTAACAATAAATCACAACCTCAGGGTAAAGACCAAATCAATAGCCTATCCATAAAGCACTTGGTTAAATTTTCTAAAGAGATGAAGGTGGGCCCTAGAAAATTCTTTCATTTGGACAAAATGTCTCAGGAGAAAAAAAAAGACTAAAGAGATAGTCTCACAAAAGTCTAATAAATTCATGGTACTTACAATTAAGTCTAAAGATCAGACACATCAGAACCTAGGTGGCAGTCCCCATGATTCCAAATCCCTGTTATTCACACCCTTTTATAATCACCTCCTCTTCATTATGGGCAGGACTGTAATTTGTTTCTAAAAGGTAGAATATGAAAAATTATTTAATATTTGGCCCTTTAAGAAAAAAGTTTGTGGACCCTTGAATAAAACAAAAGCAAACAAATAACAGTCCTACCTTATCTAATCATAAAATACGTTATTTTATCTTAACACTTGCTTTTCCAAGAAATACATTATTTAAAAATACTTTTCTACAGAGTTTTGAGGGAAGAAAAGTTGGGATTTCAGATATATAATGTAAAAATAAAATTCTCTCATAAGTTTTGTCGATAACCCCAGTTTAAATTTATTGAATTTGATATGATGTGATAATAGAAAATAGAGATAGAAAAAACATACTGGAACCATGTGTAAAATTTCATACAACAAAAAATATATATTTTTGTCTAAGTAAACAAATATTTTTCCTAAAACAATACTCACTGTGGCAAAGGCGTGTTGAAAAAGATATAATTATATATTGATATGAGTAATTTGATGAAATCTTTCAGGAAAGCAATTAAGTAACATGAATAAAATCGCTTTTATTTTCATTTTGCAATCCTTAATGAAATAATTGATGTAAGCAATGTCCATCAATGACTGCTAAAGCCTCTAGAGGAAAAGTAAACAGAGAACTTATTCCAGAAAATAAAATATTACTCCATGAATGACTTGCTGATCATATAAGGAAACATGCAACTTTACAATAGAGGAGCCAGACTGACACTGGGAAATCACCATCTCACCATAAAAGCAGGATGCTGTGTGATCCTGATGAGATGTAATATGAAAGACAAAACAGCACCTAGAAAGTAGCCTTGCCCAGACTTTAGAGTTTACAAGAAGAACAGAAGATATAGAGATAAGCTGAATTATACCATGAAAAAGTAATCAAATGAATCCTGAATGTGTAAGTTCTACTGAGAAACTGACCTGTTTCCTGAAACCAGTTAATGACACAGGAAAATAAGATGGAAATGTGGACACATAAATTAAAAGTGATTTAAGAAACACAATAGAGGAAAACCAAATGCAGTGAGTGAAACTTGGTGGATTCTGATTCCAACTGACCAGCTGGATAGCAAGACTATATTTTTTTTTTTTTTTAGTTTGAATATGGGCTGAGTACTTGATGACAGAAAGCAACTATTGTTAATTTTTAGAATTTAGGTGTTAATTTTTAGGTGCAATAATGATTTAGGCATTATGTAAAGTGTTCATATATTTTTTTTAAAGAAATGCATACTGAAAAATTTAGTAGTGAAAAATAATATTTTGAATAAAATGCTCTGCAAAATTGATAAAAAATAACAAAAAAGAGTGAGGAGAGAAATATATCAAATCTAAGGGGGCAAATTATTGATAACTTTGGTGTATAAATGAGAGGTTGATGAAGGTTAATAGACTATTCTCTTTAATCTTATACATATTTGAAAATTTTCAGAATGAAAGGCTGTTTTTTTTAAAATCTCATAGCCTTTTGTTTAACTAGCTCCCTTCTGGGATGAAATGTTATGGCAATCTAAGAAATGTGGACACGTAATTTTGCAAAAAGATATTGATTAAAGCATTAACTATTTTGGGCAGAAAAAGCACCTGACTTTTTGGGTGATTTAGAATTAAACATTAATGAACCCTGGATTATTAAACTTACAAAAAGTTTATAGTAACATTGGAAAAATTCCTACAACATTTAAGGAAAATGAAATTTATAGAAGCGGTCAGATCATGATTACATTGAGAAAAATACAGTAGAGCCAATCTTGGTATAATCAGTAGAAAACGCCCAGTCTTTTCTGAGATTAGAATTCTAAGACTAAAAAACAAAACAAAACCAAAAAACAGCAAACAAACAAAAAACAGAGTCTCTAAACTTTACTGACTCTTATTTTTATCTTTAACTCTACCTGCTTCCAGTGATGGAGCTGATAGGACAGACAAGAAGATATGATGTCCTAGTAAGAGATCTCTTGGAAACATATCCTGCAAACTCCAGCTTATTATTATTTTATTTTTATATCTTCCTATCTGAAATCTAAAATATATTATTTATTTTGGCACTTAATCTTGTATTGTCTCAATTTATTTTTACAGATGCAACATCATGTAAGGAACAGAACATGGATCCTTGATTGAAATCTAGATTTGAATTTGAGGCCTGAAATTTTCTGCCTGTATGGGCCTCAACTTCCTCATTTAAAAAGTGATGATAATATTACTTACTTCAAATTCCTCCTGATGATTAAAAAATATGTCACGCAAAACACTATGATAGGGCTTCCCTGGTGGCGCAGTGGTTGAGAGTCCGCCTGCAGATGCAGGGGACACAGGTTCGTGCCCCGGTCCGGGAGGATCCCACATGCCGCGAAGCGGCTGGACCCGTGAGCCATGGCCGCTGAGCCTGCGCGTCCGGAGCGCGCTCCGCAACGGGAGAGGCCACAACAGTGAGAGGCCCGCATACTGCAAAAAAAAAAAAAAAAAAAAAAAAAAACTATGATAGTATCTGATAGATATCTGGTCAATATTCATATTTCAATTTTCCTTCCCACATATATCTGTATTTTCTGGTGATCTGAAGAAATTCTTTTTGAATTACCATGCCAATGACTAGTTAACTTCATAACTAGTTAAGTTCTCTTTGAGAACGGTTGGGGTAGTATTTATCCAGCCAAGTAATTGCAATATAGGGTTTGGAGGAGTTCAAATTAGCTGACTACACACTCTCTTCTTAGTCTTTACCAAATGTCTTAGGTTTTTCAAATTATTATTTTTTAAATCAAGTTATTTCAAAAAATGTCTAGCACCTCTGTTCTCCCATCTGGAATCCAGAGACACTCAAAAGTTAAGATGTAACGGTATTTCAACAAAAGATAGCTTTGCCATTCTGGTTCCTTCAGTCTTTCTGGACAGTGAGAACGTAAGATATTAACAGATATCAGCCAGGTATTTTTTTCTCCTTTGCTACTTCAAGTTTCATATCAGAAAAGACCAGGCTTGGACCTGACATAATTTGGGTTGTTTTTCTAATTCCGTAACCATTTTTGATTCCTTTGATTTAATTTTTTGTACAAGAAACTGTACTCCATACTATAACAATTATTATTATTTTTTCCTTAATTCTAATTGCAGTGTGTGTGTGTGGGGGGGTGAACATTGAATATAAGGGAATCCCTGCCTGTAGAAATAAGCATTGCAAGCTTTATGTCTGGGCTGAGAATTGGAAGTACTGGGAAACATATTCCAGACACACTTTCATGGACTCTTCAGCCTCCACACTATGCAGCTACTTCATTTATATTTTAGTCATATAGATATATATTGTTTAATAATTTATAGAGCTGGATACACTTGCTACAAGGTGATGTGATGTTCTCCTTTGATCTACTTTGGTAGAATCACTTTCCGTCAGAGAATTTACTGCAGTGATGTGCACAGTAAATATTTAATAACATTAGAGGCATCGGAGTCTATTTTTCTTTGAAGGGTGCTTAATTATGTCAATTTCCCATGGTGAGTTGCTAAAGCCAGTGTTATTTGAATTTGTAGTAACTGGGTGGAGGTGGAGAAGTCCTTGCACGAGGCTCCCCTCCCACAAGAAGTCAATGTGTGTGAATTTAACAAGGCAGTAGAGCAGAACCTCAACCTCATTAATTTGGGCCACACAAATTAAATATTTGTGATACTTCAATTGTGCTCGAGCTAAAGTTTACCTAACCCTACCAGAAAAGATTGGCTAAGCTGCATGGGCATATAAATAACAAAGGGGAAAAAAGTTAAAACTATTTTTACTGTGTCCTCACTATTCATGTACTTGGTGTTTGCCTACGTATTAGATAGAATCATGTTAATATTTGATGGTTGATATAAAAAAGGACAGTTTCATATGGGTCAACTTATAAGCTTTAATCTTTTCAGTACAAAAGCTCTGATGAGAGAGGAAACATCATTTCTGTCAACGCTTTCCAGTTGGTGACGAACCATGCTACCTTCTTGATACATTTTTCATGAATTATCGCTAAAACATCAATAAGCCAAGACCTTAGCTGATGGAAAAGTTGATAGGATAAGCAACCAAGTTCCACTTGGCTTTCCAAATAACTGCATGCATTTGGCCTCCAGAATGAGGCTTATGACTTGTAACTCTTAGTGAAGTCAGAACATATGGCTTCACCATGAAGAATAAACTATAACGTGGCTCTCTGTGCATGATCACAGCTTTGACTCAAATATCTCATTGCAGTCATTTTTATATCCTCCTAAGAGCAGACTTTTTAAAATGTGTATTTTCTTCTGGACACAAAAAACAATATTAGACTTTTAGGATAATTTCCTTTGGAGAAGTTTATTTATAGAAATATAGTTATGATTAATCTAGAAAACAAAAACTTTGTATAAAAAGCACTTTTGTATTATTGAGTACTAAATATTTTGTATTTAATAATAATAATTGAACACAGTATTTTGAAAGAGAGTTATAGAGTTTCATTTGCAAATTATATGTGTACTAACTTGAAGGTTCTTGAAATCCCAGAAGTAAGGGAGTAGATAATATCAAATTTAACAGTCCATATTCGAATTGGTAATTTCTTTACCAGGTGGTGAATTCATTTAAGACAGAGAAGGTATTGTACATGTTTGCAGATCTTTCAAATACCTATCAGGCACAAAATCTGTGCTTTACCATACAAATTTATTCCATCAAGTTGTATCCTTTTATGTCATATCTCAGGGACTCACACCTGGCCCATCTGTGCATTTTATACCCTTGACCACAAAGTTGGTGCAACAAGAGACAAGTGACCCACACTGGATTAATGGGGCTTAATTATGGGATTTTTGCTAGAACTGTTGGCAAAAAGAATCATCTTCCTTATTTCTTAGTAGGTTGTAGCTCACCATTACTCTTTCAAAGAATATTTGCAAAGCACCTATTATGTGCCAGGCCTTACATACCACAAAAGGAAAGTCTCCCTGAGAAGAAAAATGAGAGAAAGTCAAAGGCTGATAACATTACTTGAACATCAGAATTTAGCTGCCACTGAATGCCATCTCTGAAGTTTATATTTATAGTTTAAGATAATTTGTTGAGTTGTCAATGGCAACAAAAAAAGTATCTGAAAAATATGTTTTCCAAACTTACGTTTATTGAGTTTAGTTGTTCACACAACTTTACTGTATCTTACACCCAACTCATCGTTCTGGGGAGATAAGTCTTAGAAACCCCATCACACATGCATCTATGCCTTTGACTTATGCAAATCTAATTACTGGTACATAGACACACAGACACACTCTCACATATATACATTTTACGTATACATGCATTCATCTATATATATACACACGTTTTAAATTGTTCAGGTAATTCTGTCTGTCCCAGCGTGAATGTGAGGTGGCAGTCATAAATCTGTATTCCCATAGATGATCCTAGGATGTGTAGTCCTTTCATACTATGTGTTTATGTTGATGATGGTAAATAAGTGTTTTCCATATAATATGCTTCATTTCTTGAGGAATTAGAATTTTAAAACTTTCCCTTGCATCACTGAAACTTTGTTTATCACAGTGAAAGAATTGGAGAGTTACATAAACTGCCACTACTTTTGTAAACTACAATACCCCTATTGTCTTTATATATCTATATAGCCTTTAAAAATGAGAAATATACTGAAATAAATTGGTGAATGTTGACTGAAGCCCACACGTTAGTATAAGTATGTATAATCCAATTTTTTAAAGAAAAATAGGTGTATATTCAAACTCATAATATTCACATATAAATTCACCACTACACACACACACACACACACACACACACACACACAAAGGTCCAAAAGGTACTATGCAAATATGTTTACAGTCATTAGCTCTGGAACACTAATTAGGACAACATCCAGGAGACCTGACCCCATGATTCAAGATCAGAACGAATTGGCTTTTCATTTTGTATAGTATTATTTTTTCCTATTTACAATTCTTTCCAATTTTATTCCATCAACATTAATCAAAATCCATGCCATAGCAGGCCACCTGCAAAATGTGGGCAGTAAAGAGGGGAACAGGACACTTGATTAAGTTCAAGGCTTATCCCTTTTCTCTCATTGTTTAGATACAACTCATGTTTCTCCTCACCCTAAATCTTTATCATGACCCCAGTTCAATTCAGACCCTTCCATAATTCTGTCCTATCCTTAGCCCTTTGTTGCAGTCTTGCAATTACATTTGACCCTGTTTTGATCTCTGCAGCCGTCCTAATGGTTAAGCCAGTCTTGTGCATTCTGTTAAATGTGTGTACTCCAAGATTCTTACCTTTGGGACTGCAAATGTAGGCCTATGCAGCAAATAATTTGTTTCAGGAAGAATTTTCTAGCACTAAGAAACAATACCATGGAAACAACTATTTATTCCATCCATGAACAAGGTTTTAAGTACTTCCAAGAAATCTAAAATCGGCCTTCTCACTTAAAAGATAAAAAAACTCTACTACCATCTATGTTTAAAAACACTCATAAATCTGGTCAATGTCTAGTTCCTCTTCAGAAAAAGATTTAAATATTCAACTGCTACCTGAACATCTCTACCTAGAAAGATGTCCTACACACATATCCAACTCAAATGGTAAACTGAACTCATGCTTTCCCTTATTTCAAATCAGCCCCAGTCCTTTCTTGTATTAAAGATCTCAGTTAATGATGTATCATTTATTCTATCACCAAACCTACAATCTGGGAGGTAGAATCTTTCTAGGTATCCTTTTCCCTCACGCCTAACATTACGTTACGTTCTATTTATTCGTCCTCCCTAATACACTTCAAATCAGTCTCCTACTCTTCATTTCCACTTTGCTTACTTTAGTTCAGAAATGCATCATCTTTCACTTACATCTTTGTCAGTTTTCACTCCCTTTCATTTACCCTCCACATTGTCACCAAGTAGTCTTACTAAAATCTAAACCAGGCTATATCCTTGCCATCTTAAAGTCATCTGGTAGCTTGACAATGCTAAGATAAGCAGCCTACAGTTTTTATACTGTGTACACTGTAAGTCAAAAATAAAAAGAACAAGCACTCTCAGAATATGTCTATTATTTACTTATAAGTTGTATATCTCTGTATTACATATAAGGCATACATTAGAAACCACGCACACAAAATAAATAAGACAAGATAAAAATAAACATAAATAAGTGGTCCCAATATTCCTCCATTATGCCAGTGGCTTGTCTTGAGCATCTGTGAGGCTGGCTCACTCCACTTTGGAGTCCACTGTTTTAGTGGATAAAATAGAAACTCTTTCCTATTCATTCTTTTGTGTCATTTTGTACTTGTTCTTCATTCCAGCTTATCATGGTGACTTGTGAGTTATAGTTTATGTGTGATAAGATGTGTGCAGAAGAAGGATTAGGTTTAAGGTTGGAGTTAGACTGAGCCTCTGTGCAGGACAGAGTGCTTTTTTTCTTTTGTCAAGAGCATCCATTGCTTAGAGTAAATAAATTAATAAATTAATGTAATTAAATACATAAGTTAATATATGAACTTAGATTAAGCTATAAATGTTAAATGTATTTGATTGAATTGGTTGTAGTCTGACTGTTTTTCTACTTTAAGTACAACGTACTCTATAATAATATTGCTTTAAAAAATGGGGAGGGGGGCTTCCCTGGTGGCGCAGTGGTTGGCAGTCCGCCTGACGATGCAGGGGACACGGGTTCGTGCCCCAGTCCGGGAAGATCCCACATGCCACGGAGCGGCTGGGCCCGTGAGCCATGGCCGCTGAGCCTGCGCATCCGTAGCCTGTGCTCCGCAACGGGAGAGGCCACAACAGTGAGAGGCCCGCGTAAGGCAAAAAAAAAAAAAAAAAATTGGGGAGGGGAACTATGCTCACAAGGATAAACAATTGCCTAGTGTTTTCAAGATATTTACTATATAAAAAAAAGTCCTAATTATAAATGAAACCTCTCTATTTAGTTGTCAAGCACTGTTTAATCTGGAATCCGAAATATTTTGTATACAGGCAATTCATACAACCGTGTGTACTCAGAAAAAAATAAAACTGAGTTTCTTAATAATTCTTCTGTGGTCTGGATTCTGGTTGTCCCCAGAGCATTGTGTTTTCACTTGTTTATGCTCTTAAGTTTCTACAAAATAGAGGCTGACAGGAATTATCATATTTTGAGAAAGATTATTGTTATGTTTTCAACTGTCTAAATCTCTTTAGTTAGAGAGATTGAAGGAACTGAAAGCACGTTTTCATGGTTTACTTCAGTCAAATTTCCGTCATCTCAATGCCTACTGTTTAACTGTCTTTGTGGAGGATGCATAAGAGCCTTCAACCCTGTTTCAGCACTGACTCCCTAGGAAGGACGCGGGAAGCTATGCGGTTTGCAAACTGACACTTGCTCCACGGTTTCAGAAAGTGGCCTCCTCAGGCGAGTTACAAAAAGTTCTCAAGATGGAGGTGGACTTTAGCATCCTGCATTTATCACCAGGCATTTTAAAAAACTGGCTTTAGAAAGAAAAAACGTGTTCATCGAGCACCCAAAGGGGGTAAGCTTAGAAAAAGAAAACCCACTTACATAAAACTTAATGAATTGCTTTAATTTTTGTGAAAGCAAGCAAACATTGAGGCCAGATAATGCACTAGTGATACAATTTTTCTTCTTGCTGAAAGCAGCTACCACTGTCTTTCTGGCCAGATTTCTACAACGAAAACTCATTAGCCTTAGGTTTAGTCTCAGAATCCAAGGAGACTTTGCCCTTGAAAATCACATCACCAGTCTCCACCAGCTAACTTTCTGAGTGTACCATCCAGACTCTTTTGTCAGTGTTAGTTAATACTCTGAGACTTCCTACAGGAATGGAAATCACTACTCACTATAGCAGGGAGATTTTTTTTTCCTTCCGAAGTGCTTTAAAAGCATTCTCTAATCCTCGCAGCTAAAAACAAACTTTATTCCCCTGAAGTGTGTAGTAGAGTTTGACATTTGTTTAAACATCATCTTTCTCACTGGACCTAGAGTGGATTTGATAGTCAGCATATGAAAGAGACAAAAAAGACAAAAAGGGGGTTTAGGGTCACAAAAAGAGAGAAGAAATAGAGCATATCCAATGAAATGGGAAGTGTATTATTGAGAAGCTACTGTGCATAACGCATTGATCCAGACATAGATGCCCGATGCAACCGTGAATGTGACCAGGACCAAGACGGAAGACTTTTTGAACCACCATTTATATACTTAGATATTGGAAGTAAAGGATATTATGAGAATTTGTATGTTGTAGGTAGTCTTGTTCATATTCAAGTATGGAAGGACATAATGGAGGAGGTGGTATTTGAAAAGGTCTGAAGGCTGGGTAAACAGAATTGGAAGCACAGAAGGCAGTCTTGACAGAAAGGCAGACTTGAGTCCGGGCATGGAGGAGGATTTGGGAAAGCACGTCCTGGCAATCGGTGCATGGAGCCGGTTGCCTGGTGGTGTAAAAGTGCTTGGGGTGTGAAGTGGAGGTGAGGCAGCAAAGGAGTGTCTGACTAAATTAGAGGAGACTCTGTATTCTAGCAAGAGGAGGGAGGACACAATTCAGTAGGTGGTGAGAGTCCTTGAAAGTGTTTTAGCAGAGGAGTGGCGTGATGAGATGTCTGCATTGCTAACAGCATCCTGCTAAAAGCGGAATTTTACAGCTGTGTTGAGAAATGTTGAGGCTTCATGTTAATGTAAAATGTATCCTTCCTAAGGGTTGTAAAAAAAATTCTGACTGAGGTATAATACAAATGAATCCCACTCTGCCCCAGAGCCATGAAGAAGATCCATTAAGGGGCTCCATTCAAGACCCTCTGTTTATGATGAGGGAGATGGTGTGGCTTTTGCTCTACCTGAAAGTTTTTTACAAGGACTGATATTGCTGAGCCATCTAATTTAAACTTAACTTGGATTAATCTGGCCTAAGGGAGTTGCTGAAATATTTTAACTGACAAGGTGGGGATTAGAGAGTGATAGAAAAATCAGTCAGGTGTCTTGCCCGAGAGGCAGCCAAGGCTTCAAGCTGGTGAAAAAAGAAGCATCAGTGACGGCTCTCAGAGTACCTTCCGGAGGGCTTCTTTTCCTTCCCATGGTCTCAACAGGAGGGTCACAGACCATCTAGCCTAGAGGATCTGATAGAGTCACTGCAGTAGGCAATGCATTGGTGCTCTGTGCTCTGACCATTTTGACCTCAAGTCAGCTTCCTAATGCCCTCCTCTTAGGATGTAGGCACCAGATAATTGGAATAAAATTTCCAAGCCTCTGCAACGCCTGCTCCGCCTTGAGATCTCAGATACGGCTATTGGGATATTTCTGAACTGCCCCCCGTTTATTTACTTCCCGTGGCTAACATTCTTGACTGATCGAAATCACCTCTTCAGGCAACTCATTTCTGTGTTTACTCTTACGTTCTTGGCTTTTCTGGCCAAGAATTCTATAACTATTGATAAATGGAATATCGCCTTCCATATCAGTGAACAAAGGATGCCACAGTCATCAGAATTTCAGCCCTCCAACGTGAGCCAGTGAGCCCTGAGGAAACTCAAGAAGGAAAGAATACCTGCCATCTAGCAACCATCAGACTGCAGCCACTCCCTACGGTGTGGGGATACTGAAAAAACTCAGAATGGGGATACCGGCCCCAGACAGCTGAGGTGCATCTCGAAAGAATGATTTCAGTGAGCCCAGACTCCTGCATCTTCCCATACACAGAAAAGGGGCTAAATTCCCTAACTTGGGATATCTGGTTTTCTTTAAAAATAACCTTTTGACTTTCAGACTACCTGCCCATTGTTGCAAAACTTCTGTATAACTTGGTTCCCCACCTCGCCTCCACAGAGCAGTTCTCTCAGGATTACTTGAAATGCTGCCTCCCAGGCATGAAGTCCTAAAAATTTCCGCTGAATAAAACATAACTCCCAAATTTTAGGCTGTGAATATTTTTTAAGTCGACACTATTCTAATTCTAGTACTTTCCAATTAACCTTCTCTCTTCAGTAAGGGAATCCAACTTCCCAGATCATGTCCTTCCCCAGTCAGAGAGATTTTGATTCGGTAAGTCAGGTGTGGGTCCAAGATTCTATATTTTTGAGAAATGTTTTACCTGGTCCTGATGCAGCCATTCACAGAATCACCACCTTAGATTCTAAATTGCATAAAGGAAGTATCAAGTATATTTTATTTATCACGATGTTCCAGTGCCTAACAAAGTGCTTCTTACAAAGAAGGGGCTTAATATATATTTACTGATAGGATGAATGGATGGATGAATGGGTGAATGAATGAGTGGATGAATATTTGAATGAACACATGGGCTGCAGAGCTCTCTGCCTACCCCTGCTGCCTGATCTTATATATTAAGGATCTTGACCTGAGATTAATTAGAATTTCAGCCATATATGTGTATATCTAGTAAAGTGAATGGATAAACATTTAGCATGTGGTTTGCTTAGGATACTTTTTTCAGTATGAGAAGAAAGTGACTGTCAGTTCTTTCCTAGAAAGAAGAAACAGTGAAGGGCAGGGCATGACGATGCCAGGGCCTGTAGTCAGAAGGATCTCAAAGAGAAGCTAAAGATGTTGTTTGCAATGATGGGCATAAGCAGAAACTGAGGATGAGGAAAAAAATCCTGTTTTTTCTGCAGAAGTTAGAACAACCTCACCAGAGGAAGACTGCAGTGAATGTAGGGCTATTTCAGCATCGTACGACTAAGGGTTGGAAATATCAGAGTTAAAAGCCTTGAAATGTACGAGAATGAGGTAAAAGAAGACAGAAATAGCAGTGGCAGTAATAAGATATTAAATGGCCAAGGAAAGCCATGAAAGGATACCAGAGAAGAATAAAATCATGTAAAATAACCCCCGAGAATCCTTATGTCACTTCACTGGGAATTTTGTAGACTTGAGTTAATCAAAAGTGGGTCATGTTAGTGTAATGTGATTTACACATGTTGTTATGTGACTTCATTAAGCACCCATAGCTGATGTAGCCTGGGAACACTTGAGTTGCATATACAGTCACTGGAGACGCAAAGCTCTCTCCCACCTCTGCAAACTTCTCTGGCTATTATCATTTCAATCTCCATTCTGTTTAGTTTAGGTAGTGGATGTGCGAAAATCCTTAGGTAGGTTATATAGACTTACCAAAATCTTCATACATATTCTCTAAGTCCTCAAGATTTAGGGAGGGGCTGCCGTGCTATGTCAGGCTCCCCCCAGCCAGTCTTTGGGGATGACTAACAAATCCTGCAATGAATCTGCTAATTTGTTCCTATGCTATCGACAGTTCTATGTAAACCACATGTTCTGTTCATCTCTTGGGTGGAAATCAGAATCCTGGCATCGTGAAGTTCTGAAGCATAAGTCCTGGGAACTTATGCTAGCAAGTCTCATGCTGCAGTCTGTGTGGTTACGCCTCTGTCTCCATTCAGGATTTAGAGTATTCACATTGAGACTGGTCGTAGTATTACCTAGTACTGCTAGTGTTACATTAGTAATTAGCAACAGCTTGTTTGATTGCCTCTTCTTCACCCTCTTCTAGGGAAGCACACACCCAACACCTGAAGCTGAAAAGATGAAATGAGATGGACAGCAGTGTGATAGTCACGTATACTCACAGCCCAGGACACAAGGCCATGTCCCCCAGCTGCATCTGGGGACAGAGTGAACCAGCAGAAGCTGAGGAGGCAGGCTTTTTAGCAACCAGAGGGTGACGTGGTCCCTGGTTCTCACAAGAGGATGGGATCGGTTAGCTTAGATAATTCTACAGGGTAGCAGAGAGCTAACGCATACTACTCAGGGGTAAGCGGCCCTCTGCCTGGTCCTCTTGATAGGGAGAGTGGTTTGCTGGGGGATCTTTCTGTGGGAGTAGTATTGGGGTTGGGGAGAGCAGGTGGTGAGGTCGTTTGAAGCCCTCCTGGTTCCAGATGGCAAGGCAGAATATAATATTGAATCTTTATTACAGTTGACACCAATTGAATGCTTACTGTGTACTTAATGCTGGTCTAAGTGCTTAGAATGGATTTCTAGTTTTCTCTCTACATTTTATTTCTATAATATCCCTATACCTATAAGAAAGTCCTGTGAATTTCCTGTTTCTTTAGCACCTGTGGAAATGGTTCTAAAGTTCCCATTGTGAGGGGTAGGGCTAGAATCTGAATACTATGTGTATGGCCTTCCAATAACATTAATGGCAGCAAGTTGGCTTGGCCTTTTAAATATAAATTTAACTGTAGAATCCTTGCGTTTTAGAGCTGTAATGGGCCTTAGAGATTTCAGGGTATCCTGGGAAAATGAATGACATAGTTCTTTTGAAGTGGAAAAATAGGACAAGATATAAGATAAAATCACTGTGGGCCACGATTGAACTAATGCTAATTAAAGACAAGCATTTTTTTAAGGATCTGGGGAGCTTATTGATATTGAAATTGAATAGTAACGATATCACCAATATGAAAATGATATGAGTCATTAGAAAGATGTCCTACAATTGAGACGCTCCTACCTAATGTGCTTTAAGTCTCGATAACTCAAGCTTTGCTGACCTCACCAACCTGTGGCTATGGATGCAGTAATGTTAATAGGAAGAGCCCATATTTAACCACCTCTTCCTACTCAGTCATGTGTGAAAACAACCCCTACCCCCAAATATTCATGCTGTTACTCAGGAGATGTCTCAGATATTCTCAGGAACAGCACTGCACTGTCAGGGTAGTTCACTGAGCATTCCTCCCAAATAGTTATTCAGCGGTTCTACCATAACCACTTGCCAGGGTCCACCACCTCTGTCAGATACCACAGTCATACCTTGTCAGCACTCGCTTTCTGCCCTCCACCAAGCAGTGCAATGATAATTCTGCAGTACCTGGTGTCCCCGAGCTGCCACACGGTGTGTGGCAAGAGGGGAAGGAAACTCTTCTGCTCTCTAAAGGAGATTCTACTCCTTTAGAATGATTTCAGAGTGGTGTTGATTCTTTAACTTTGTCACAAAGGGGCTCTACTCTTTGGTTTTGTTTTGTTTCTTGTTTCTTCCCAAGAGGGTGTCTCCTCCTTTTATCAGATTTCTGACATTCTTGTTATAGGACCTCTTAACCATGCTATTTTTTAAAGAAAATTAAGGTACAATTTACATAGAGTAAAGCTGATGTTTTTGGTGCACAGTTCTATGAGTTCTGACAAATGCACACAGTTGTGTAGCCAACCACCATAATCAAGGTATAGAACTATGCCATCATCTTCAAAAATTCCCTTTTGCTCCTTTATTGTCAACCCTTCACCTCACCTTCAGCCTCTGGCAGCTACTAATCTGTGTCTGGCCCCATATCTTGCCTTTTTGGGTGTGTTATATAAATATGTGTCCTGGTCCACTTGTTTTTATTTATGACTAGGGTGAACATGGATCCATTTTCCTGGGACTATTTCAGTTTATGCATAACTATAAATGGCATCCTGTCTCATCCTCAAAAGTGTCTAAGTTTAGATAATAAATTAAGAGAATTATGCTACTTGTAGTAAGACACACACACACTAGGTAGGACTAGTGTGGACTAGGTAGGACTTGATTGAGGCCACAGGTAGGACTTGATTGAGGTGAGAAAAAAATCTCCATGTTCTGCTCAAGTGTCTCCCTAATCCCTCTATTTGGATAACAAAAAGAAAAACAAGGCCTTCCCTGGTGGCGCAGTGGTTGAGAGCCCGCCTGCCGACGCAGGGGACGCGGGTTCGTGCCCCGGTCCGGAAAGATCCCACATGCTGCGGAGCGGCTGGGCCCGTGAGCCACGGCTGCTGAGCCTGCGCGTCTGGAGCCTGTGCTCCACAATGGAAAAGGCCATCACAGTGAGAGGCCCGCGTACCACAAAAAAAAAAAAAAAAGAAAAACAAAATAAACACAAAGACAACTCAACTAATTGGGGTCTCTAAATTTTAATTAAAGTTATTTTTCCCAAAGTAAGATTTATGTGCATGACACACTAACATTGGAATATTCAAGTTTTTAGTGTATAATACAAATAAGATGGACAGTGATTTCTAAACAAGTCGTAGTCCCTTGGCTGCAATGTCCCCATTTTTTCCTTACTCTAAAAACACATAAATGCAGCACAATTGGTCAGTCTAAAATTGCTGCCTTAGTATGCTAATGTTCTTAGTTTATTAATACATAAGGAGCTTGTCACTGGAGAGTGCCTATATGAAGACAGATCAACTACCTGGCTGGTCTGTGAAAGGGATTATTCAGGAATGAAAAGGGGGAAAGGCACTTGACTTTCTGATATCTAAGATCCATTCCAGTCTAAGACAATGGTGTACCATTACTGGAAAGAATGCATAAAGTTAAACTTTGATAAAGTTAAACTTGCAGTTGAATTCTCAATCTGCTACTTCCTACCTCAGCTTGTTTCCTGACTGTCACAAGGATAAAACTTAATTAACACAATTGTTAGAATTAAATGGGATAATGCATGTAATTTGTTAGCATGGTGTCCTGCACATATAAGGGTTTTTTTTTAAGTAGCTATTATTAAATGGAACCAGAATATTTATTAGTTGCTTTTTAGAGTTTATTAGTGCTTAGAGTAATAGAAGCAGAAATGGTCCATTGAATAATGCTTGGTGAAATGCAGCAATTCGATTTTGACTTTTGTCTAAGAGAAGTGAGCTATTTTAAGTTTTCCTTTCCTTTTAGAAGCATATAAGGTAGAGCATAAAATTCCACTGGTTGTGCTTTGTGGCAGAGACTGCAGGAGCTCACACAAGTAACATCCCTAATATTTTCAGGGCCCCAGGTAGGAGTATGGGTGGAGGCCCACGTACAACCCACCTCAATGTTTAACAATTATAAACTAAGCTAACAACCTGCTAAATAAAATAAATCCTAGCTTCCTACATTATCAAATACATGCATAACCATATGAACTGCTAGGTTTGAGTTTGAATTTAGGATCCTTGAACTCCTCGGAGTTCCATGCTAGAACATAGCAGCATGAGAAAACCTGTGCCCAGGCCCCCATTCCTCTACCATGGCCTCCCTGTTTCCGGCCCACCTGAACTCCATCCTGTACCATGTGGGGCATCATGCACACCTGGTTTGACTATGTAAGTTTTGTCAGAAAGGGCCAGCCCTTGGCTACCCCTGAGACCTAAGGATATGCCCATAGGAGGCACCATCGACCTTTGAAAAGATGAACCAAGGGAACAGCACCTAGCTGCCCCTGGAAATATATAATTACAAGGACATTTTATTTCAGAGAATTCTAGCATCCCAGGTGCCCTTGGACCTTGGCCTTGTACTCTCATTTCCTGCAGGGAGTGGTGCAGCCGGAAGAAATACTGAGAGTATGTCTAAAACGCCCAGCCCAGAGCAGATGCCTCTCTTGCTCAGGGTCTAAGAGCGATACTAGTCTTTAATCTTCCTGAGTGCGTGGGTAGATCACATATCCTAGCCTCCCAGTACTTAGGTACAGCTGTATAAGGGCATTCTGAGAGAAGGAATGTGGGAGGAGGTGAAGCAGGCCATTTCTAGGTCTGGTCTTTAAAACTTTTCATGAGATCTTCCCATTTTCTCTCTTCATTCACCAGCTGGCCAGAGGCAGAGGATCCAGCAGAACATTCTGGGGGTGCAGGGAATGGCAGGGTCATTAAAGAGCCTGAGTCTCTAAATCTCAGCATAAAGCAGAACTCCTTCCCATCTCAGATAGAGTTTTTGTGCTAAGCCATTGTAACTCTGTGTGTGTGTGTGTGTGTGTGTGTGTGTGTGTGTGTGTGTGTGTGTGTGTGTTAGTAGTTATCACACCCTGCCCAACACATCCACTATCCTTGAGATTTCTTCTGGATGCATCTCTTGCTTAAATGCTATCTGCTTCTAATCCTGCATCTCTCTCTTCAATAAACAAACAAAAGGACTTTCATTGTGAATGAATGGATGGGTGAATGAATGAACAGGGAGGATTGTGGAATGAATGAATTAACAATTGAATAAGTATCCAGATGCTTCCCATGATAGGCTAATGCCAGATTCAAGCATATATTGCTCAAAATTTTTAAAAATGGAACCATTTAGCCTTATGCCTAAAATATACCTGCCTGTGGTTTTCTTATTTTCAGATTAATAATTGCCAATCATAACACAAGTAGTAATATGGATACTTACAGTTTTGTCTCTGCCTCCCTTCTTTCCCAGCCCCTAGTTTTCAGGTAACCATCCTGATTATTTTTCTTCACATTTCCCCTTCTCCTTATCCATATAATTAAAAAGGGAACAGCCATGATTTTCCTGGCTGGACTCTAATTCTTGGATACAATTTAGAGACAACAGACAGACAATAGACACTCCATCCTGGATACAATTTATAGACAACAGACAGATAATAGACACTTGAGACTGGACTAATTGAAAGTCATCCCTGGAAATTTTAAATTGAGGGAATATTAGAGTCTCAGTCTGGCTGAGTGGTGAAGTCATAAACTGAGCTATGTTTGATGGTGGTCATATCCCACCAAGTGCATTGGGAAACCTGGAAGGAGAGAGAAAACCTAAAACAATAACAACAGATATACAGAAAGAAGCAGAGATGAAAGATGAAAAAGTGAATTTCCTCAGATCCCTCTCATTTTACAGTCAATGGCTTCAGTCTATTCCTGATGTCCATTTTCATCCCTATCCTTGAGGTTTGTGAAAACAACTTCTATAAAAAAGAGCTCTCTTTTGAATAACCTAGATGCATACAGCTTGTGTTACCACCAATCAAAATAGATCTAAAGACAGAGGCAAAAAGTATGAGACATCTGAAGGGGCAATACCCCAATTTCCATATTCCAGCCCTTTTCCATACCCATCTTGACCATAAACATTTATGTCACCTTGAAATTATTCAAAGCACTCAGCCCCTTTTGTCAAAGACAAAAAAGGCAGAGTATTCCATCTTTGAAGTTATATTGCCTTTACCATTAGGAACACAGACTACATCTACTAAAACATTTTTTCAACAGAGCAACACAATAAAAGAGTAAGTGTCTGTCTGGAAAAATAATGCAGGGAGATAATTAAATCTCAGGGGCATTTCTTTTGGTCTAATGCAGTTTTTCTCAGAAAGAAAAACAAGCATCAGGCTGCCCCCAAAGACACTTTCCAAACTGCCATTGCCACTAACATGAAGTTGAGAGATGAGAATTCTGTGCCTAATTTGTTCCTTCTTTTCAAGAAAAAGAGGCTTAATATTCACTGGGGAGAGAGAGCAGAAGAAAAACACCTCTGCTGTTACTTTCATGGGATTGAAATGCTTGTTCTCACCACCTAAGGTGTTCGTCTTTACCAAGATGGTCGCTAGAGAGCTAGCCAATTTGAGAGAATATTTTTGAATGTTTATAAAACTAAAGAGTGGCACCACCGGCAAATGCACTTATTGGCAGAACTGAGCCAATTAGTTGGTGCTGCTAAAGTGCGCACAGTCGATTTCACTGAAGGGACAAATGTATAATGATGTTTGCTTCTGGAGTGTCTAAAACTCCAGATATTTAAGTGTCAGATAAATGTGATGATGTTCTCTTCCTATTTCAGGACATTTTAAATTATTTATTTATTTATTTATTTATTTTTTTGCGGTACGCGGGCCTCTCACTGTCATGGCCTCTCCCATTGCGGAGCACAGGCTCCGGATGCGCAGGCTCAGCGGCCATGGCTCACGGGCCCAGCCGCTCCGCGGCATGTGGATCTTCCCGGACCGGGGCACGAACCCGTGTCCCCTGCATCGGCAGGCGGACTCTCAACCACTGCGCCACCAGGGAAGCCCTATTTCAGGACATTTTGAATGTTTACTTTTGGGGTTATAAAAACACATAAGAGAGCATTTTTAGGTGATTCTGATACGTTCCCTACTTTTTCTTGTTTAAAGTAAATGACAGGCTCTGCTTTCTTAGAGGATGGAGATGGGTTTTATAATAAGAAAAGGCCTAGTGATGTGCCCCTTACTTCATTCACTGAGATTGTGCAATTCATCTGTCATTCTCATTTTAATTTTCTTCCACACACATATCCCTATCATTTTTAAAGACAATTCTGGGACTGCCTTGGAGGTCCAGTAGTTAAGACTCCACGCTCCTAATGCAGGGGGTGCGGGTTCGATCCCTGGTCAGGGACCTAAGATCCCACATGCCATGTAGTGCAGCCAAAATAAACAAACAAACAACCATTAAATAAATAACTAAAGACAATGATGACCACCGTCTACATTTATAGGGATAATAACTTTAAAAAGCAGAGCAAAATTGTCTATGCAGATAATTCAACAAATAAGCAAAGCAAAACAAGCAAACATTTCCCATGATAATGCAAAGCTATGGTTCACTGATTCCCCCTGATTGCCCCTCTTCTTATCACATGTCCTCCATATCCCGTTTCCCTCAAGATTAGGAAAAAACGTATGTTATCATGAAATGTATGATTAGTGAGTGCCACCAGTTGGGTTCTCTGGGACATAGACTCTCAGGAATTTAGAGTCTTTAGGGAGATTGTTTAGGGACCAGGTTGAGGGACAATCTGCAGAGAAGGGAAGGAAGCCGGACGCTGCGGAGGATAGCTAGGGCTGCCATGCAATCTCAGTGGAGGCTGCAGGTAACTCTGTGGGGAGTGTTGACTGTAAAAAATGCACAACCTAAAAGTTGAGAGTTACATTTTATTTGGCAGACTTTCTGAGGATGTCACGCCTGGGAGACAGCCTCTCAGATTGCTCTGAGGGACTGCTTCTAAGAGGTAAGGGAGGAGCCAGGATATATAGGAGTTGTGTAAAAAAACTTTTCCAAAAGTTTTCCAACAGGTAGTCAGAACATCAGAAGATTACTGTTAATTAAAGAAGAACAGACATCTCAAGTTAATAAATTTAGTGCCTTTCTATGTATGGAAAGATACAAAAGTCTGGGCTCATTAAAATCATCCCTTTCATATGTACCTCAGCTATTTGGGGCCAATATCTTATGTTTTCCCACTCTGTGTCCCCTCAAGATGCACAGCTGGGGGTGACTGACGTGGCTGAGGGCTTGATGGTGCATCCTGTTTCCATCCTGAGTTCCCGCAGGGCTCCTGGTCAGGGCAGCTGTAATATGATGGTTTGATGGCTGTAACATCCTTTGCTTACTGAAGTGGCAGGCAACATTTTTCATTCACAGTAGATCTGAAGTGTGGATGACCCCTCAGAGTTGTTCTGAGTGGATCAATGGTATTGGGCTTTTAAACTCCCATGTAAACCAGTCATGGATGCTGGTAGCCCAGGGAGAGAGTTGCCTTGGCCGAAGTGGTTCTCTTCAGTGGAGGCAATGTCTGAAATGGGCCAATAGTCCCACCTCTCTGCCCCTGCACTTTCAGCAGCTGGGAGAATAATTGCGCGAAGCAGTATAGGTAGCTAGACATCTCTTATTTACTAATAACATACTCTGTGTCCATACTCTGTGTCCAACCCTGCAAGAAGTACAGTGGAAAGAAAATCCAACCAGTACAGGACATTTTGTTTGAAGCACAAATTTACTCATGGGGCAATACCAAAGTACAGGGCAGGACATTACAAAGTTATAGCTGAAGGAAAGAAACTTGGAGAAGATGGTGACAAATATTACTGAAATCAGCAAGAATGAGGGCCAGGATATGGGGTGCATCTTTAAAAACAGAGTTGTGGTAAAAGAGACAGGTGGGAATAGGACTTTGTGCGGAAAAAAGATGGTTGTGCACCCCGTGGACAATGCAAGTAGGCAATAATCTGTAAGGGAAATAGTTACACTTGTCTTGAGGCAGAGGAAGACAAATTTGAATAGATAAAAGGGGTATCAGATGACAGAATGACTTGAATGCCAGGTTAAAGAGACTGGATTCTATTCAATATAAAACGCAAAATAAAATAAAATTCAAAATAAATTTAGTCAAAATAAAATAAGTAATTCAGTATGGATGTCATATGATAAAAGTGGGGCTTTTAAAAAATTAACCTGGTGGAAGGATAGACAATAAATTGTAGACGATGAGAATGTAAATCACTGTTTTCTTGACTAAGTCGGCAAGATAGGAAAGGTGGAGTTTCTGAAATTTCAGGCCACATAAAAAGACACTAGGACTTAACAAAGTAACATAATGTAACTTTTCCAAAGTTACAGAACAAAGAAGTAATGGAGCTGGGAATCAAACCCACATCTGCCTCTAAAGTGTCTTTTTTAACACCAGGCCCTGTTGTCAGGATGTTAAAAAATCTATGTGTAAGGTGATTTTCCCCCGAGTGCTCAGAAAGTAAGAAAACTAAAATGTTGGCACTGATTTGGAGCACAAGGTAGTTTTCAAATTTTGACACTATTTGGGGAATTCAATTTTGTGTCTGTGTCACTCTTTTATATTTAGGAGAAGACAGAGCACTTATCTTGCCTCTAAGAACACTTTCTGAAACTTTTATGTCATCAATCAATGGACTTAATAAATATTTACTGACTGTCTAATCTTTTTCGGAAAGTATCCCTTGTGTTATGGAGAAAGCAGAAAATAAGACAAATTCATATTGTCTTGAAACGTATTCTACTGGACAGAGACAAATAATAAACATTAATATAAAACAAATAAAAATCATAAATACAAAAATATAATAATTTCAAAATTTGTGTATTTTAGGAAGAAAATGTACAGGGTAATTTTATGAATAGATACTGGGTCAGAGAAGTGAGATAGGGTAATTTGGGGCCAGAACATACAGTATGTTGGTAAATTATAGGACGTATATGGAGTGTTTTATTTTTTTAATGTGCCATCACTTACTAGCTGTGTCCTCTTGGTTAATCTATCTGTGACTCAGTTTTCTCATCTACGTTATATGTCTGTTGCCATAATTGGGTGAGTAAATGCAAAATAAATTTCTTTAACTAGTGAACAGAGTAAGAGCTCAATAAACGCTAGTTCCTTATTAAATATTATTCTTTTTCCTGAGAATGAGGGTTTCATTTTCCCATCTCCTCTCTCCTAAACAGAAGAAGCATTAAGTCATATCTGCCCAGAACAGTTCCTAATGGTAAAATTTTCCTCCTGAGATTATGCTCCGTAAACTTGATGTGAGTTGCCCTCCCCTTCACCCAGTAGCTACTTATTAAATGGCCACTATCTGTTAGATACTGGCTTCCATAAGGTGAATTTAATTCAGAAATTACTAAATGAAATTCCCTGAGTTTACTTTGTTTCTCTGTAAACCCCCCTGCGCTGGTTTATCAGCCTGCAGGAGAAGCAGAAAGATGGCCTCGGGGGATCTGTCAGTTGGGTCCAGTCCAGACATCAAAGAATATTATGAATGTGTGAAATTGCCTTTGGCAAATACTATTTACAGACCCTCTGGTACAGTTATGCTGAAATGATAAGAAATGTCACTGCAGCATACTGCATTGAATAATAAACATTTCCAGCCTTCAATATCAACTATCCACTTACCCAGAACTAGAATGGTTTGCAATCACAATAAAGGGAAGAAGGCAATGGTTTCTATTTTCTTCTCATTAATATGCTGCAACCCTTCCTATTAATTAAATCAGGAGGCTAGCCAGGAGTAGAACTTAGTGAGATTATCTATATTATGCACTTGAAATACAGTTTACCAATTTTAATTAAGTTCTAAATATAATCACCTTTAATTCTTCTACACCCTGACACTAATTAAAAATGAAATTAGTTAACATTTCTCTGTGACATCATTAAAAAACTGTTCATATAAAAATGCAAATACTCCTACAGTATGCTGCATGTTTACTTGGATGTCTCTGGGATGTTGATGACCAGAGCATTAAAATTTTGCATGAATACAAACTTCTGGGCAATAATTTTTTTTTCTCAAATTTCTCTCCATGTCTAATTATCTCTTTCCTCTTTGTCTCAACTTGGCATGTTCCGGACACTGGCTATAGCTTTGGAAGACTATTAAATGTCATCTTCCCAGTTATACTGTTTCAGAGACTTCATGTTAGGTTGATATGAATATGGCAATCTGTATTCTTTACTTCCTTACATAGCATATATTTAAGACCCTCTCTGTGTGCTGAAGTGGCTAGAGAATACTACCTCAAGAGATGTCTAGAGCAACAGTTAGGTCAATATATGCCCGCTAGTGGAGAAAACAGAAGCTGAAAGAGAAAGGTAAACACAAAAAATAATAGTAGTTGACATCTATCAAGCTCTCTATAGAGATTATCTTACTTTTTCCTCAAGATAGCACTATTTTATCATCCATACATAACAGGAGAAGAAACTGAGATTTAGATCTTATGCCCTGGACACCATGCTCTGCAGATCAGCTGGGTGATTCCTTCCATGTTGAACTGATCACAACATGGTCGGGTCTAGAGATGGAGCCTTCTAAACCCCACTTCTGAGATCTTTGGTGTTCTTTTCCAAGTCTCTGTTTTTAACCCAGTAGAATTCTTCACAATGACAAAAGAGTCATCATTTCAAATTATGAAGTTATTATTCTAATCAAGAGGAGCTTCATAAAAACATGAAGATGATGACCAATCAAATATACTATAAATGAGTGCCCACTATTTGTCAGGTCATGTGCTAGATGCTAAGGCATGGACAAAAGAACTGGGCAAAGCTTATCCGTTCAAGGAATTTATAGCTCAGGAGGAGAAACAAAGCATATATACATGCAAGATGGTATAATTTTTAAAAGATTCAGTTAAGAACAATATTTCTTTGCCCCAATGCCTTTTATGACCTAGCCTCAGTAGATATGTACTGTCATTTCTACTTTATTCTATTCATTAAGAGCAAGTCACCAGATCCAGGAGAGGGGAATTAGGCTCTGTTTCTTGAAGTGGGAAGTATCGCAGAACTTGTGTACATATTTTAAAGCCACCACACTCTTATATGCTACATTATAGGTAAGTAGATTTGAGAGACTATCCTCAGATGAATTTTGAAGATCTGTATCTGTCTCATTATGGTGTGTTATGACATCACTTTTAATGAATCCTCAAAAGCTAAGATTTGCCCTACCTTCTCACACCTCTTCTTCTCTACTCTATCATATTTTAAGTTTCTTGAGTGCTGGTGACATTTCTTAGTCTTTTGTGTCTCTGCTGCTTACCTTCTCACATATACACATATTCATTCACTCATTTTATATATATATATATATATATGTTATATATATATTTATGTATATATATAGAGAGAGAACCATATTCTAGGGATACAATAATGAGCAAGAAATAGTTACAGCCCTTGTTTTCCTGGAGCTTGTAGTCTACTGAAGGAAAAAAAGATAAAATTTGTAATAGCTAACCTGTTGAGCACATATTATGAGCCAGGTGCTTTTTCTAAATCCTTTACACATGTTAACTACTTTAATCCCTCACAATGACTCTATGAGGTAGGTACTGCTATTATCCGTATTTACAGAAGAAGAACCTACAGTTTGCTAACTTGTCCAAGTTTAGAGTTAAGAAAATGGAGGTGCCAAGATTTGGATTCAGTGTAATTAACTTCATTTGAGTTCCGAGCTCAAGTTCTTAAATTCATACTATTTACTTGTACATGACACAAACAGAAATAGAAAAAAAATGGCCATAAGTCATTACAGTGTTGTTTTTTAAGTGTATTCACAGAAATGTTGTGGGATTTCAAAGAGTAAATACATCACTGGATGTCTAATTCCTTTTCCTTTGAAATTCATTGTCATTTATCTATCATGGTACAAAAATTAAAAAAAAAAATCCTTCTCTGCTGCCTTCCCACTGCCATCCAAAAACCTAAACTATCTTAATCGCATACCTCTGCTTATAGTAATACTTCAGCCTTCCATCCAATCCCTTGAAGTGTTCAGTTGAACACATTCCATAGTGATCTTTACTTTCTTCGATTTTTCTATCAAAAGTATTCATTTTGGAATCATTCATTCATTCAACAAACATTTTTTGAGCAGTTACTATACCAGTACCAGATACTGTCCTAGATACTGAGAATAAACCAATGAACAAAACAAACAAATATTCCTGCCCTCATGTAGTTTATGTTCCAGTGGGTAGGGAAGACATATGAAAAACAAAACACAAAAATTACACATAGATATTGTATATTAAGGAGAATCCAAGCCCAGAAGGCATTCAGGTAAAGTGAGGTGTATGTATGTGCAATTTTAAATAGGATGATCAGAAAAACCTCCATTGAGAAGGTGATGTTTGAGCAAAGAGTTGAAGATGAGGGAGCAAGTTAAGTGGATGTCTAGGGAAGATCATTCCAAGCAGAGGGAACAGCCAGTGCAAAGACCCCAAGAGCAGAGTGTGCCTGATATGATAAAATAATAGTAAAGGGACCAGCAGAGCTGAAGTTGTTTGTTGGGGTCAATGAAGTGATTCGTAGTCAACCCCAAGGGCATATATTGGTACTTGGTGATGTATAAAAGAGAAAAACTATGGAATTGTTTGCTTATTGCTCTATGGATAAAAACAGAAATAGAGAATAGGGGAGAATAATATTGATTAAGCAAATATATGACACACTGTGTGAGGCATCACCTATGTATGACTGCATTTGGTGCTTACTGTCTATCTATTTATGTATCTATGTATGTATCTATAATCTATCTATTTATCTAGTTAATTATTACTATTATTTCCACCTATAGAGGTAGGAAATGAAATTCAAAGAGTTTAAGTAGATGCCCAGTGTCATCAAATTTATAGAAACACAGCATTCAAAATCAGTACCCTGTGATTCCAAAGTTATGTTCATTTGAACATAACATATTCCAAGTTTCTCTTTAGCCTTGAACATTGCAACACTTTCTATTCTTACATGTTTCATCCCTAAAAAACAAAATCATTTTTTAAAAAATCCCTGGTACTTATAAGCAAGAAAAAGATTGGAATAATAGGTGTGTTTTTCTTTTCCTACTTTTATGATGGATTAAGGTTTCCTTTAACTTGACAGAAAGCATAGCAGAGTGGTTAAAAGCATGGGCTGTGGAGTCAAAAGAGTCCTCCTTTCTTATCATTTCTTGACTATGCATGTCTTTGGATGCAATACTGAGATTCTCTGGCCTTCTGTTTCCATGTGTGTCCAATGGGCACATTAATAACACATGCTTCAGAGAGTTGTTGTGAGAATTAAATGTAAGAATGAACATAAAGCACCTAACCAAGTCTTTGCATGCAGTAGGTGTCCAATACATGTTACCTACTATCATTTTTACTTGCTAGCTTACTACAGTTGGCCATCAACCCCTACGTCAAAGAAATGTAACTTTTCTAGTATCAATAAGGCCTTACCCACCTACCCCTGCCAAAGTGCAAATGGAAGGAATTTTACATGAATGTGATTTTAAAAATTATTTTCACCTGTAATATATTGCAGTGAAAACTTCAGCCCACTCCCAGAAGTGCTGATTAGAATGAGGCAAAATTAAAATAAGAGAACAATCAACATCAGGAATGGTAGCATAGAACCAAGGAAATTATTAAGAAACTAAACTGAACAACATCACTAAGAAACACCAGAGGCGAGAGGGCAGGCAGCAGAAGCAAGAAGAACTACAATCCTGCAGCCTGTGGAACAAAAACCACATTCACAGAAAGAGAGACAACATGAAAAGGCAGAGGTCTATGTACCAGATGAAGGAACAAGATAAAACCCCAAAAAAACAATTAAATGAAGTGGAGATAGGCAACCTTCCAGAAAAAGAATTCAGAATAATGATAGTGAAGATGATCCGGGACCTCGGAAAAAGAATGGAGGCAAAGATTGAGAAGATGCAAGAAACGTTTAACAAAGACCTAGAAGAATTAAAGAACAAACAAACAGAGATAAACAATACAGTAACTGAAATGAAAACTACACTAGAAGGAATCAATAGCAGAATAACTGAGGCAGAAGAATGGATAAGTGACCTGGAAGACAGAATGGTGGAATTCACAGCTGTGGAAAAGAATAAAGAAAAAAGAATGAAAAGAAATGAAGACAGCCTAAGAGACCTCTGGAATAACATTAAACACAAGAACATTCTCATTATAGGGGTCCCAGAAGGAGAAGAGAGAGAGAAAGGACCTGAGAAAATATTTGAAGAGATTATAGTCGAAAACTTCCCTAACATGGGAAAGGAAATAGCCACCCGAGTCCAGGAAGTGCAGAGCGTCCCATAGAGGATAAACCCAAGGAGAAACACACAAAGACACACAGTAATCTAATTCACAAAAATTAAAGACAAAGAAAAATTATTAAAAGCAGCAAAGGAAAAATGACAAATAACATACAAGGGGACTCCCATAAGGTTAACAGCTGATTTCTCAGCAGAGACTCTACAAGCCAGGAGAGAGTGGCATGATATACTTAAAATGATGAAAAGGAAGAACCTACAACCAAGATTACTCTACCCAGCAAGGATCTCATTCAGATTCAATGGAGAAATCAAAAGCTTTACAAACAAGCAAAAGCTAAGAGAATTCAGCACCACCAAAATAGCTCTACAACAAATGCTAAAGGAACTTCTCTAAGCGGGAAACACAAGAGAAGAAAAGGACCTACAAAAACAAACCCCCCAAAATTAAGAAAATGGTCATAGGAACATACATATCGATAATTACCTTAAACACGAATGTATTAAATGCTCCAACCAAAAGACACAGACTTGCTGAATGGATACAAAAACAAGACCCATATATATGCTGTCTAGACCCACTTCAGACCTAGGGACACATTCAGACGGAAAGTGAGGGGATGGATAAAGATATTCCACACGAATGGAAATCAAAAGAAAGCTGGAGTAGCAATATTCATATCAGATAAAATAGACTTTAAAAGAAAGAATGTTACAAGAGACAAGGAAGGACACTACATAATGATCAAGGGATCAATCCAAGAAGATATAACAATTATAAATACATATGCACCCAACATAGGAGCACCTCAATACATAAGGCAACTGCTAACAGCTATAAAAGAGGAAATCGACAGTAACACAATAATAGTGGGGGACTTTAACACCTCACTTACACCAATGGACAGATCATTCAAAATGAAAATTAATAAGGACACAGAAGCTTTAAATGACACAATAGACCAGAAACATTTAATTGATATTTATAGAACATTCCATCCAAAAACAGCAGATCACACTTTCTTCTGAAGTGTTCATGGAACATTCTCCAGGATAGATCACATCTTGGGTCACAAATCAAGCCTCAGTAAATTTAACAAAATTAAAATCATATCAAGCGTCATTTCTGACCACAACGCTATGAGATTAGAAATGAATTACGGGGCGAAAAAACGTAAAAAACACAAACACATGGAGGCTAAACGATACGTTACTAAATAACCAAGAGATCACTGCAGAAATCAAAGAGGAAATCAAAAAATACCTAGAGACAAATGACAATGAAAACACGACGATCCAAAACCTATGGGATTCCACAAAAGCAGTTCTAAGAGGGAAGTTTATAGCTATACAATCCTACCTCAAGAAACAAGAAAAACCTCAAATAAACAATCTAACCTTACACCAAAAGGAACTAAAGAAAGAAGAACAAACAAAACCCAGAGTTAGCAGAAGGAAAGAAATCACAAAAATCAGAGCAGAAATAAATGAAATAGAAACAAAGAAAATAGCAAAAATCAATAAAATAAAAGCTCGTTCTTTGAGAATATAAACAAAATTGATAAACCATCAGCCAGACTCATCAAGAAAAAAGGGAGGACTCAAATCGATAGAATTAGAAATGAAAAAGGAGAAGTAACAACTGACACTGCAGAAATACAAAGGATCATGGGAGATTACTACAAGCAACTCTATGCCAATAAAATGGACAACCTGGAAGAAATGTACAAATTCTTAGAAATGCGCAACCGCCGAGACCGAACCAGGAAGAAATAGAAAATATAAACAGACCAATCACAAGCACTGAAATTGAAACTGTGATTAAAAATCTTCCAACAAACAAAAGCCCAGGACCAGATGGCTTCACAGGTGAATTCTATCAAACATTTAGAGAAGAGCGAACACCCATCCTTGTCAAACTCTTCCAAAAATTTGCAGAGGAAGGAACACTCCCAAACTCATTCTATGAGGCCACCATCACCCTGATACCAAATCCAGGCAAAGATACTACAAAAAAACAAAATTGCAGACCAATATCACTGATGAATATAGATGGAAAAATCCTCAACAAAATACTAGCAAACAGAATCCAACAACACATTAAAAGGATCATACACTATGATCAAGTGGGATTTATCCCAGGAATGCAAGGATTCTTCCATATACACAAATCAATCAATGTGATACACCGTAATAACAAGTTGAAGAATAAAAACCATATGATAATCTCAATAGATGCAGAAAAAGCTTTTGACAAAATTCAACACCCAATTATGATAAAATCTCTCCAGAAAGTGGGCATAGCGGGAACCTACCTCAACCTAATAAAGGCCATATATGACAAACTCACAGCAAACATCATTCTCAATGGTGAAAAACTGAAAGCATTTCCTCTAAGATCAGGAATAAGACAAGGATGTCTATTCAACATAGTTTTGGAAGTCCTAGCCATGGCAATCAGAGAAGAAAAAGAAATAAAAGGAATAAAAATTGGAAAAGAAGAAGTAAAACTGTAACTGTCTGCAGATGACATGATAGTATACATAGAGAATCCTAAAGATGCCACCAGAAAAATACTAGAGCTAATCAATGAATTTGGTAAAGTAGCAGGATACAAAATTAATGCACAGAAATCTCTTGCATTCCTACACACTAATGATGAAAAATCTGAAAGAAAATTAAGGAAACACTCCCATTTACCATTGCAACAAAAAGAATAAACTACCTAGGAATAAACCTACCTAGGGAGACAAAAGACCTGTATGCAGAAAACTATAAGACACTGATGAAAGAAATTAAAGATGATACCAACAGATGGAGAGTTATACCATGTTCTTGGATTGCAAGAATCAATTGGAAGGATTATACCATGTTCTTGGATTGGAAGAATCAATATTGTGAAAATGACTATACTACCCAAAGCAATCTACAGGTACAATGCAATCCCTATCAAATTACCAATGGCATTTTTTAAGGAAAAATGAACAAAAAATCTTAAAATTTGTATAGAGACAAAAAAGACTGCAAATAGCCAAAGCAGTCTTGAGGGGAAAAAACGGAGCTGGAGTAATCAGACTCCCTGACTTCAGACTATACTACAAAGCTACAGTAATCAAGACAGTATAGTACTGGCACAAAAACAGAAATGTAGATCAATGGAACAGGATAGAAAGCCCAGAGGTAAACCCATGCACCTACGGTCAACTAATCTATGACAAAAGAGGCAATGATATACAATGGAGAAAAGACAGTCTCTTCAATAAGTAGTGCTGGGAAAACTGGACAGCTACATGTAAAAGAATGAAGTTAGGACACTCCCTAACACCATACACAAAAATAAACTCAAAATGGATTAGAGACCTAAATGTAAGACCAGACACTATAAAACTCTTAGAGGAAAACATAGGAAGAACACTCTTTGACATAAATCACAGCAAGATCTTTTTTGATCCTCCTCCTAGAGTAATGGAAATAAAAACAAAAATAAACAAATGGGACCTAATGAAACTTCAAAGCTTTTGCACAGTGAAGGAAATCATCAACAAGACAAAAAGACAACCCTCAGAATGGGAGAAGATATTTGCAAACAAATCAACGGACAATGGATTAACCTCCAAAATATATAAACAGCTCATGCAGCTCCATATTTAAGAAACAAACAACCCAATCCAAAACTGGGCAGAAGACCTAAATAGACATTTCTCCAAAGAAGACATACAGATGGCCAAGAAGCACTTGAAAAGCTGCTCAACATCACTAATTATTAGAGAAATGCAAATCAAAACTACAATGAGGTATCACCTCACACCAGTTAGAATGGGCATCATCAGAAAATCTACAAACAACAAAGCTGGAAAGGGTGTGGAGAAAAGGGAACCCTCTTGCACTGTTGGTGGGAATGTAATTTGATACAGCCACTATGGAGAACAGTATGGAGGTTCCTTAAAAAACTAAAAATAGAATTATCATATGATCCAGCAATCCCATTACTGGGCATATACCCAGTGAAAACCATAATTCAAAAAGACACATGCACCCCAATGTTCATTGCAGCTCTATTTACGATAGCCAGGTCATGGAAGCAACCTAAATGCCCATCGATAGATGAATGGCTAAAGAAGATGTGGTACATATATACAATGGAATATTTCTCAGCCATAAAAAGGAACAAAATTGGGTCATTTGTTGAGACGTGGATGGATCTAGAGACTGTCATACAGAGTGAAGTAAGTCAGAAAGAGAAAAACAAATATTGTATATTAACGTATATATGTGGAACCTAGAAAAATGGTACAGATGAACCGGTTTGCAGGGCAGAAATTGAGACACAGATGTAGAGAACAAACGTATGGACACCAAGTGAGAAAAGCGGCAGAGGGTGGGTGTGGGTGTGGGTGGGATGAATTGGGTGATTGGGATTGACATGTATACACTGATGTATATAAAACTGATGACTAATAAGAACCTGCTGTATAAAAAAAATAAAATTAAATTTAGACATTTTTTTAAAAAAAGAAACACCAGAGGCTTCTATAAATATGCAAGTAGTGTAGGAGTTGAAATAATACAGAAGGGAAACACACTATAAATATTTGTGTCTATAGGCATTGCCTGCCTGAGTCTCTGCTGGTTGTATAACTCAAAGGAGCTTCTTGGATGAGGGTGACTTATGACAGTGAATCAAATATTAGATAACATCAAGCCTGGATTTCAGCAGGTGCTAAAGCACAATCTATATTCCTGTGCTTAAATGTAGTAGCTGAGCCATTAAAACAACACTCGTTACCCATCCAGTTTACATTTTGTAATGTATATATGTCAATGCTACTCTCTTACTTCGTCTCAGCTTCCCTTCCCCCGCTGTGTCTTCAAGTCCGTTCTCTACATCTACGTCTTTATTCCTGCCCTGCCACTGGGCTCATCGGTACCGTTTTTTTAGATTCCATATATGTGCTTTAGCATATGGTATTTGTTTTTCTCTTTCTGACTGACTTCACGCTGTATGACAGACTCTAGGTTAGTGGAAAGCTGGTGCATAGCAGAGGGAGATCAGCTTAATGCTTTGTGATGACCTAGAGGGGTGGGGTAGGGAGGGTGGGAGGGAGGCTCAAGAGGAAGGGGATATGGGGATATATGTATACATATAGCTGATTCAGTTTGTTGTACAGCAGAATCTAACACAACATTGTAAAGCAATTATACTCCAATAAAGATAAAAAAAAACCATTCACCCCACTTTTGAAAAAATAAGAACATTATAAAAATAACCCATGCTTTGTATCCAAAATTTATACTTTTCTTAAGCCACCAAATTTGATTTATGGCATAAAAAGAATTACAAATTATTATGAACACCAAGATGAGTCACATTTGAACTTCCCTGGTAGGATAATGAGTCCAAGAACTTATCAAAGCCATACCTCTGGTGTTGGAGTATTGGAAACCGGGTTAGCTAATGCAGGAACTCCAGGGAGGCTTCGTGTCTGTTTCAGCTCCTGATTTTGCTCATGCAAATCTAAAAGGAACCTCCTCTACAGCTCCATGCTAAGTTTGCCCTCCAATCTGCAACTTGGAAAAGTATTTACTTAGTAGAGACTGTGTCTAGAAAGTAAAATTTTGGCTGTGATGTCAAGAAAAGGAAAATGTTTAGCCAAGAAAAATTTAGTGGCATAAACTTACGTGGAAAAGAGCTTTAATGCTGGAAAAACATTGCTGTGTCTGTGGGTGACTGGAAAGTGGAATGTAGAGGGGAGAGTGGCAATGGGGAAATTTTAAAGTGGAGTAAAGATCAAGACACAATGGGCCATGTAGTAAAGAATCTGGGTTTTAATCTACATGCAGTGAGGAGACGTTGTTGCCAAGGGAATGGTTGAATCTGTACCGTGATTTATAAGAAGCACTTTGGCTGCTGCATGGGAACGGTCAGAATGGAGAGAGAATGCATGTCCAACTATATAGAGGCTACTAAGGTGGAATAAACCAAGAGGATGAAAGTGGAGATGGAGAAAAATAGAAAGCCATTAGATCTGTTTTGGAGGTAGAGTCAAAAAGCCTTGCTGATACATGAGATGTAGGTGTTTACAAAAGGGAAGTTGTCAAGAATTTCAAAGTCTCTTGCTTGTGTGATAATAAAGAACTTTCATTGGGATGGGTAAAAAACCAGAATAGGAGATCAAGAGTTCACTGTGGGGGGCTTCCCTGGTGGCGCAGTGGTTAAGAATCCGCCTCCCAATGCAGGGGACATGGGTTCAAGCCCTGGTACAGGAACATCCCACATGCTGCGGAGCAACTAAGCCTGTGCGCCACAATTACTGAGCCTGTGCTCTAGCCCCGCAAACCACAACTACTGAGCCCACGTGCCACAACTACTGAAGCCCGAGCACCTAGAGCCCATGCTCCACAACAAGAGAAGCCACCACAATGAGAAGCCCACGCACCACAACGAAGAGTAGCCCCCGCTCGCCACAACTAGAGAAAGCCCGCACAGCAACGAAGACCAAATGCAGCCAAAAATAAATAAATAAATAAATAAATTTAAAAAAAAAGAGTCACTGGGAATTGCTACTCAATGGGCATAAAGGTTCAGTTATATAACATAAGTAAGTTCTAGAGATCTGTACAACACTGTGTCTGAAATTAACAATACTGTATTTTGCGCTTAAAATTTTGTGGAGAGTAGATCTCATGTCAAGTGTTCTTACCACAATAAAATGAAAACAAAAAAGGAAAAAGAAAAAAAGATTTCAGTGTTTAGCATGTTAATTTAACTTGTGTATGAAGCATGCAAGTGGAGATTTCTAGCAGGCCCTAAGGCCTAAGAGTTTGTCTACACGGTTGTCTTAGTCACCTATGGAGGTTGGGTCATTATAAGCAGTTCTTTGTAGGCTTTATATGCTTAACTGTTTCCCTAGGTCCAAAGAAAGACAGTTACTATTAGAAGGGACATTTCTCAAGATTCAAATAAACAGATGACTTCTGCAGTGAAGGGATTTTGATAAGAACTTGATGACAAGCTGTGTACGCTGCTTTGCAATAGCAATGCAAATAAAGTTTAGCAAAAGTAAAACACCAGATATGGTCCTGTCTGTGGATCCTGAGCATTAGAAAGTTGTGCTAGTGACTTGACTCTTTGGGAGATATCATGATCTTGGCCAAATTCCTACCCACTGAGCTTTCGGAGTCAAAAATAAATTCCCGTTAGTAACAGGGTATATAGCACAGGACTAGAGAAACTAACAGAATGCTGACAGTAGAGAAAAACACGCCTTCCTTTCCTATAGGCCCAATGAGGACTGAGCTGAGCTGAGTTTTTTGAGAGCCAAGCTAATTAGACCGCAGGGTCCCAAGAGACAGCTAAATCATGACAGTGCCTAAACGGCTTATCTTCAAGCACAGGGTAATAGCATAATGATGCATGAAATGAAGTCATTTCTGATCAAATGGGTCTTTTTATCTGAGCCCCTCTGCCCAGTGCAAGTGACTTGTTCCCAAGCTCCAACTCCAGAGGTTGAGACTGTCCCAACATTACAATATGAAAGTCTACAGTAATTGATTCCAACTCTTGCAGCAGCAAAAGTTGCTTTGCCAAGCAAAGGGATTTATGGATTTGGCGACATTTCATTATTTGCTGCCTTCATTTATTACAGATGCATTTTCCTCCCTGTTTTCCAAGATAGAGTGGATGGAACTGATATGGAAATGCTTTTAGCAATGCATTAGATAAAGAAAAAGAAAAATTTCTCTATAGGACCCTTTTAAAACTAGCATTCATTTTTTGCTCCCTTACTTAACAGTAAAGTCATTTCACTGCAGAAAAAGTTTGGAAATACAAAAATAAAGAAAAAGTGAAAATTATTCATAATCATACAAATAACCATAAAGTTACTATTTTGGAGTTTTTATAAAAGTTCTCTTTCTAAAAATATAAATATTTGTTTATTTCTAATAAAATTATAATCAGATAATTTTTATGCTGCTTTTTCCCATGTTCTTTAAAATACTTCAAAAAACATGATTTTTTTAATGTCTGCAAAATAATCAATTAAACATATAACGGCTTACTAAACATTCCATTACAGTCTAACTAATATTTAATTTGTTTATGGAGGGCTTTTCAAAAATAGGTTTCTGCACTTATATACTCACAATTCAATAATCCATAATTTATTCTAGAATTCTTGACTTCAAAATTTCTATTAAGCATAATAAGAGAAAAAAGAGAAGCCCTGACATCTAGAATTATAATCAGCGTATTATAAATGTATACTTTGGAATCTTTGATATATCAAAAGGTTAGCAAGTTTAAAGGCAGTGAACTCATTGATATCCTTCTCCCTGCTTCATTTTACTGAATGAACCAAGCTTTCTATGGTACTTTTCCCATGGAATATTAAAATAGCCAGATGAAATGCTCAACTGTTGGTAGGCCCATATGATTCATAAATACTTTCAGATCTTTGTTTCATAGGTTTTTGTATTGCAGCTGATAACAGCAAAGAACCCATGCCTATCTTCTTGAAATAAAGTCTAATTTCTCCCTTCAATTATCCATTTGCATCAATTTATAAAATTTCCTTCTTTATCTATTTTCATGTTACATGATAATATAGGATCAAGGAGTTTATAATTCCTAATGATGATAACTTGTGATCCTAATCCACGTGGGGCTGGGATTGGAGCTAGCTCAGTGAAAGGTTACCTTAGGAACCAGTGTCCCCACCGTTCAGTCTTGGACATCTCATCCTTACATCTAGTCTTAAATGCCCGTGTAGATCCTGCCTGCACTCACTCATTTTCTTTTCACATTCTGGTTTCTGTGACATACACAAGGAAAGCTCCTTTCTTCTATAAACTGGGAAATTCTGGGATAAGTGTGCAATTTCCTTGCCATATTCAGGAGTTGAGATATGAAAACATGGAGATTTCTCATTTTAGTCTGGTCTTTTAAGACGTGTATGATGTGTGTAAACTTGCAGACATAATAAAGTGATAAATGTGTAAATGTCCACAACTTTCTCTCCCCCCACTTTTGTCTTCTGAAGATAATTTTACCTTTGTCCTTCTAAGAGGATTTTGGTTTTGGTACTATTTTTTAGGGAATCTGATAATGTGCAAGGAAGAAAAAACAGAAATGGAATATGAAGATAAAGATTCAAATCAAAATACATAGAAAGCTGAAAGAAAGAGGAATAAGAGAAAAGAGTCCTTTTTAGCATTAAGAGAATCGGTGATGGGAATTGAAAGTAAAGGGAAGAAAAGTTGTGGAAGCCCAAGGGTGGATATGCAGAGAAATGGGGAGAGAGCGTTTTTAAAAATATACTTAGGAATAGGGTTTCTCAAATTTGGCATTATTAACATTTCGGAATAGATCATCCTTTGTTGTGGGAAGGGGGCTATTGTGTGCATTGTAAGGATGCTCAGAAGCAACCCGGGCCTCTCCCTACCAGATGCCAGTAGCAGCCCTCCGGTCGCAACAATAAAAGTGTCTACGGTCATTGCCAAATATTTGCTGAGGGGACAAATTTTCCACACCTGAGAACCACTGCTTAAAAATGTCTTCTCTCCTTCTTTTCGCCCATAACCGCCAACGACCTACATCGCCCCAGCCAACCACCTTTTGCCATATTCTCCAAAGACCAGGTAAACATTAGAATCATTCAGCTATAATTATCTACAGGATTGTTCTTCCTTCAAATTGACTCTACACAAAGACTACACTTTATTGGGTGCCAGTTGTATTTGGTTAGGATTTCCAAATTGATAAGCTATTATATAACATGTATCATTACATTGACTATTAACATGTTATGTATCAACTGAACAAGAAGGAGGCAGAAAGAGGTGGTGGGGTTGAGATCAGGAGATGTTGGTTTTAGTCCTGAATTTATCAAAGATTGGGAGAAATACTTGTATTTATAGGATTTGACATCTCTAAAATGGGGTAAACACCGAACTTCCTTTCAGATTTGATATTCAGTGGTTTGATTATGCTCTAGCTCTATTACAAATACCTTGACGCAATGAAACAGTATTCCTAGTGCTGCATATGTGAGGTCAGGAAATTTCTAGATAGTAAAGAAATGTCTATGGTAAGCAATTCAAGAGTTGAGAGGAACTTTGGTGGACAGGAAATCACAAAGCGGAGAGAGTGCTTACAAACCCTTCAGGTTTGAAAGTTGTAATCTACTGACCCTAACCTCATTCTTACTTCCATCTTATCAGAAGCTGTCGACTCAGTCTGTTCTACATTCCTTTTCTTACATCAATAGATCTCAAATTCGACCACAAATCTCAAAATAAATCTCAAAAACCACAAGTCTCAAAAACCACAAATCTGTTGGTTCTCTGGTGGAGCACTTATATTTCTGTACGAGAAAAGACACGTATTATGTACATTGGTATTGGGGAATTGCACTGGTGTCAAAGAAAAAGCAGAGGGGATTTTTCAGCCCCTTTATAAATATAACTAGAATTTGAGCTTTAAGAGCTATGAATGCCTTTGTTCTCTTCTTCACTTGTCACCAAATGATGGCAGCAGATTTAACAACTAGGCCAACAACTTCAAGAGCATTTTAAAAGCTACTTTGTTATTCAAGGATTTGGGGCAAGAATCCCTGTGGACTTGCAATATCGGGAAGGAGAAAAATGGACTGAAGTCATGGAGGATGGGTGTTGTGGAGTGTCACTGTAAAATCCAAGACCCATACTTCATTTAGACATCTTGTTTGAAATCTTTCTTATATCATGAAAAAAACATGTTTTCTATCTATTAGTTGTCTGTCAATGGAAAGTGTTACGTTTGGATGACGTTCTGACCCTTGTGTGGTCTTCCTAGTACTACCGCAGTTAGAAGAAGGAGGTTGGAAACAACTCAGAACTTCTCTTTGTAATTTCAGAAACAGAAAAGACAGAAAACTCTTCAAAATTGTCTCATAATTTAGTAAATAATCCAATTAAATCCATTTTTAAATTTTTAAATAATTTTAATTTTATAGTCTTTCCTCCATTTTTAAAATGCAGAGGAATATTTTGTAATTTTTCAAAAGTACTCTTGTTGAAAGGGATAATTATTATTATTTTTTTGTATTGGAGCATTAGTGAGTCAGAGCTTTGTAATCATTTACGGAACAGCACAGGATTAGCAAGATATGAATTCAGCAGGAGATTAAGCAGAAAGGCTAATAATTTGCCAGAGTCGAATGAATCCTGAATGTTTTTGGAGGTTGAAAAATGATTTGATTAAATCATTTTTGGAAAATTATTTTTAGCTCTTGCTGATGTTTCCCAAGTAGAAGCATTAAGATTCAGTTATAAGCTGGAATCTTCCGCTTTAGGAATTCTATTTTGTTATTCTGTTAACTAGGTACCTAGGATTCTACATATAAAATCTTTCCTGTTGGTAAGGTTTGGATACAAATAACAAATGCTCTAAATCCCAATGACTAGAGTATCTGATAAAATGAATTATCAAAGTAGACAAAATGAGTTGAAAAATGATGGACAGAACACTTATTTCTTTTCCTTTCCAAAATGGAAATAAATGATTTATTCTTATTATTAAGAAAGTATTTCATGCTTATGGTAAATAATTATTTCATTACAGAAAAATAAAATCAGGAATGTAAAAATGTCCTGTACTCATTACATAAAGATAGTAATGCTTAACAATTTAGTGTATACAAATTCATAAAAATAAACATTAATTTAAAAAGAAAATGAGGGTCTGAATATGCATTCTCAGTACTTTCATTTTTAACCTAACAACTTTCACAAATACCTTTCAGTGTTTATATAAATCTACATTTTTTCTTTTTTTTTAATCAGAATATTTTTCCATTGAATAAATACATAAGAACACTGCATAGTGGTTAAGAGCATGAGTTTTGGAGTCAGATCAACCTGGATATGAGTCTAGGCTCTGCTAATGAGGAGCTGCAAATCATAGTTTGCTGGTTCTTCTTTTCTCTTTTTTTTTTTGCTCGACAGGAAGATAATGATAATATCTAATTTGTAGGTTGTTGATTGTGAGAATGAAATGAGATTAAAAAGTGCCTTGAATAGTATGCACAATATTTAGCACACTACTTGGGTTCAACAAATGTTAGGTATTACCATTGTCATAATTTATTGAGCCAGTCCTCTAAAATTTAATGTTTGGAACATTTTCTATGCCCTCTACTATCTCTAACACTTTGAAGAATCCTTGTGAAACCAAATTTATGTACCTGTCTGATTATAAAATATTTTTTTAGGATTTTGATTCCTCTGGCTAACTTTCTCCATGCTGAAAAGGTGGACCAATCTGAAATCCTATTAGCATTGTATAGAAAGGAAAGATTTGTCTTATCCCACCTGAACAGTTAAGATAGTAATTTTTTGATGATGAGCTATGTAGGTGAGAAAAATCTTCAAACTATTTTTTGAAAATTGAAAAACCATTTTAAGCCACTAAAATACTCCTCTAATGGCCTTAAAAGATTACGATGTCCCTTGTAAAATATTTTAAAATACGATGAAAGCCATGCTCCTTGCTAAACAATTTCCAGAGAAGCAGACACTTTATATTCCCCAAATAATCATCTCTACAACTCCATAGTGCAACTTTTAGTTCTGTTATAAAATTAAGTATACTAATTCTAATGTTTAAGAAAAGCTATCCCTTTCAAGGGTCTATGAGTACTGTAGTGGCCCAGGTCCTGCACTAGAAAGAGTACGGGTTTTAGAATCATCTAAAACTGGGCTCTGATTCTCATCTATCACATATGTATTAATTGTGCAAGCTATAAAAGTATAATTAAACCTCTCAGATACTTCATTTACTCACTTCTACATGGGGAAAATTACACTCTAATAATCATTTCTTCACATTGGCTAGATAGTAGTCCTCTTCTCTCTTCTGTTTAACAGAATTCCTCTTTCTTTGGGGAACTGCTCCTCCCCCACTTAACATGACCTCCATGGGCCTGTCCATTCCAGTCCTCTTCCAGCCCTTTGTTATAAGATTGCTCACGTGATGTAGATTTGACCAATCTTAGTATCCACCTCCCTGGCCACAAAGATTGGTTCAAGGATGCTCACGTGACCTAAGCCAGGGTAGCCAGCATCCTCTGAGCTTCTCCAATGATTTAAGCCCAGAAGCCCAAGTGGCCAATTCTATCCCCACTGCAGTGCAACATGGGGTAATGCTACCACATTAAGAGAAAGAGAGGGGAAGGAGAGGTAGAGAGAGTCAGAAAGGAAAGCATTTAAGATACATTTCCTAAGGCCTGTTAACACTCCCAGAATTCTCAGCTGCATGAGACCCTCAATTCCTGTATATGCTTAACATGGTTTGCATTATGATTCTGTCACTTGCAACAGAAAGAATACAAAAATCTATGCCTTAGGGTGTTGTGTGCGTTGACTGAGATGTAAAGTACACAGCACAAGACCTTCCGAATGTCAGTCTCTTTCTTTTTCTTATTTGAAGCACTCATTCCTTTTGAGTACTGATCAAGTTCACTGAGAAAATGGATGACCTATCTTGTAGGATGGAGATCAAAGAGTCCAGATCCCCTTCCTCAAGGGGAAGACTGTCGGCATATCTGGGAAAGTTCAAGATGAAAAGCCTGCTCAGTGTGTGGAAGTTGCTTCCTCCACTGTGGCTCCTCTTACGTAAAGAAGTAGCCGTCTCAATTTTTATCTCCAGCCACAACCATACCCAAATAAGTACTTTGATCAGACACACAGCATATATGACATCTCTCTCCTGGAATCCTGAATAGTATAGCTCTTACTTCCCTAGGAAGTGAACTAAACTTGGTGCTGTTTCTATTCGGAGAAATGGCTGTACTAAGTCAAAGCAGCTTTTGGACTGGTTCTTTCTGAAATCGTCAGATGTCTTTGTGGACTCTTGCGGATTGACTTGATTTGGTAAGTAAATTTAGCCCTTACTTTTTCCCTTCTATAAGTTCTTAATTACTTAGCAATTAAAGCTTTACTACTTGAATACTGTATCCTGTCAATATTTATTGCAGTTATTGTCCAAAGAAAAGGCTGGACTTGAATAATCGTACAAGAACAAAAACAACAACTGGCACCAAAGGGAAGGACTGTGGTATAATGGAATTCCCTTGGAATTCCAGGATTGACGTTGCCATTAATTAGTTGAGTGACCTCAGAAAGTCTCACTTAACCTCCATGGATTCTAATTATAAAATGAGAGCTGGAAAATGATCCCCTCTGGTTCTAACATTTAATGATATTATGATTTCATAAAATAATAAACATTGTGGAACTTCCAACCTTCTGGATCATTAGGTGGTTGGTATCCGTTTTACTATTCAGACCTCAGACAAGATAGTCTTTCCATGTATTCCTAAGGCAATTCTAGGTGTGCATAGAAAGGAAACTGGGTCTGGCCAAGAGCCTTAGGTTGTAACTTGCTGTGTGACTTTGGACAAATCTTTTCTCTCTCTGGTACTTTGTTTCCTCATTTGTAACAATGGGTTTGGATAAAAACAGTGGTCTCTATTATATTTCAAGCAAAGAAGCCTTTTGCAAATGTGAAATAAGCACTGTAGACTGCTCTTGTCCAAGTGGGAGTGGAGGGTGAACACCTCACCCAGCCCCCCTCCTGCTTCTGAATATGGCCTCAGGCATCTCACAAGCACTAAGTCCTCTCAGAAATGCATTTTGACAAATCTAGAGTCCTTTCAATTATATAATTCTATGGCTTCATGACTTAAAAAAGCTGATTTGGCTCATTTCTTTCTTGTGTCCTCTGTTAGATTAAGGCAATCCACAAAAATTTTAAAGGTGACATTATTTCTCAAGATTGAGCTTATGTAGCTTCTGTCTTTATGGGAAGGCCTAAGAGTATCACATTATATGCTTTAATATCATGAACCAACGTTTTCAAACTTTAATAATTGAATACTGTTGTTGTTCTTTTCTACTTTTTTTTAGTCCTTTTTATGCTAAACATTCTTACTTAAAGCTCTTTTTTGGAGTAAATGAAATATGATGCCATATGTAACGTGAGCAAAGATTCCAGTTTCCCTGGGACTGTCCTGATTTTAGACCTGAAAATCCCTCACCCAAGGGAACCCCTTAGTCCTGAGCAGACGATGAGAGTTGGTCACCATTATAGCCAGTCATCTCACTGAGAAAAGAAATAGTAGTTTTAAAAAAATTGACAGTGTTTTAATGCTAAAATGATGGAGTAGGCAAGGAAAAGATGCATCTACCCTCTGACTGGTGAACCTGGCCCACTGACCCCATCTGTGTGCGCCTTCTTGCTGTGGCCTGCAGCTCTGTCACCCGCTGGGCTCCAGGTTCCCCTGAGGGCATCCAGGGCAGTCACAAGTCCACTACTCAACACAGGCTGGTTCCTTTCCCTAGGACTACTGCACTTCTGCTCCCCTGCACTCCAGTCCAGGCAGAATTGTAAGTTTGTACCAATTTTCTATTGCTGCTGTAACAAAGTATGACAAATTTTGTGGCTTAAGACAGCACTAATGTATTATCTTTCAATTCCAGAGGTCAGAAGTTTACTGTAGATATCACTGGGCTAAAAGCAAAGTGCTGGCAGAGCTGCATTTCCTCCAGAGGCTCCAGGGAGAATCTTTTCCCTTGCCTTCTCCACTTCTAGAGGCCACCTGTATTCCTTGGGTCTTGGAGCCCTTCCTTCATCTTCAAAGCCAGTGATGTTGCATCTCTCTGTGTCTCTCTTCCATAGTCATATGTCCCTCTTATTCTTTTCTACCTCTCTTCCCCATTGAAGGACCCTTGTGATTACATCGAACACACCCAGATCATCTGCCATAATCCTCTTATTCTAAGGTCAACTGACTAGTTGAAGGACCCTTGTGATTACATCGAACACACCCAGATCATCTGCCATAATCCTCTTATTCTAAGGTCAACTGACTAGCAAACCTAATCCCATCTGCAACATTAATTCCTCTATGCTACATAGTGTAACATATTCACAGGTTCACGGGATTAAGATGTGGGCACTGCGGGGGTGGGGAACCATTATTCTGACTGCCACACTGTCTCAAACTTTCTAGTGCTCTAGGAACTATGGTTTACTGTTATTACCAAGACTAATCCATGACACTTGCTATGTATTTAGGGCAACTACATAATTTATCATTCAGATCAGGATACTTGTGTGAAAGAAGCACTCTTAGTAATTCCCACAGAAAGACAGACATAAATTGTTCTAGTCCAAGCAAAGAAAGACACTTGGTGACACTGCATAGTACACATTCCATGAAATTTGTTGAATTTGATGTGATTTATAGACCTTTTGTTGAATGTTGAGTTACATGCTAAGTGGTTTGGGAATCCAAAACATACATTCAAGTTGGGTAGAAATGATTCCTGCATGCAATACTGTAGGTGAGCTAAATTTTTGGATATACTTTATAAAGCATAATTTAGAAAAGACAGAATATCGGTGGAAGCTGATGTTTAGTGAAAGTCACATGGAGGAGATGGGAACCTGAAAATAAGATAAAAATACTGCAGAAAGTTAAATAAAAGGGCACATAATTTCTTGTAAATTAAATTCACATTCCTATATTTTCTTCTAGACTTATTCAAATGCATAAATATTACAAGGCTGGCGCTATTGTATATTCTGCTTCTTTTACTTAAAATGTAAGCAAATCTTCATCTTCCATCATTACTTTCATATATTTCAAGAACTCCATAGTCTCTAATTAAATGATATTGATGTGATTTCCAAAATTTGTCAAGCATACACAACGCTGTCATGAAAAACATCTGAACTATGGTTCTTTTTCTTTTATAGATTATGAGTAAATTATTAATCCAATCCCAGGAGTGGGAAGATGGGTGTGCTTTAGGTAAATTGAAGGGAAAGAACCAGGGAAGAGCAAAGACATTCCAGATGAGACCATACACAGCTCTGTAGTAGCTGAATAATGGCTCCCCAAAGATGTCTATGTTCAAATCCCCAGATCCTATGACATCACACTGCACATGGCAAAAGAGACTTTGCAGATGTGATTAAATTAAGGATCTTCTGATGGGAAGATTACCCTGGATTATCTGGGTGAGCTCAATGTAATCACAAGCCTCCTTATAAGAGGAGGCAGGAGAGTCACAGTCAGAGGAGGTGATGTGAAGACAGCAGCAGTCAATGAAGAAGATGTGACAACATGATGCTGCTGCCTTTGAAGATGGAGTAAATGGCCACAAGCCAAGGAATGCACATGGCCTCTAGAAGCTGGCCAAGTGAGGGAAACAGATTCTCCTGCAGCCCTGTTGACATCTTTGTGTTAGATGAATGAGACTGATCTTGAACTTAAAACCTCTAGAATGGTAAGATGATAAATTTGTCTTGTTTCAAGTCACTAAGTTTGTGGTATTTTGTCACAGTAGTGATAGGAAACTAATACAAGTCCATATACCAGCCACAGAGTTAGGAATGAGGGTGGCCTCATGCAAAGCTGGAAAAAGTTCAGCCCCTGTGAGCACAGTGTTCACTTTGGGGAAGTGAATACATGGAGAGTAAAGATGGGGTGAAGGAAAGGGCTTCAGCAACAGACTGATGGGTTCAAGCCCAAATTCTGCTATAAACTCTGGTAACTTTGTTGTTTTGTAAATACAGAAAATACCATTAGCCTTCTGGATTTTTTCTGAAAATCAAGCAGAATATCCTAATAGTCAAAGCAAGAGCTTTGGAGCTTAGCATAAGCCATTTGTTCAACTGTCAATGATTAATTATGTGGATTTAAGTCTATAACTTACATTTATTTCTAATGTGAAGTTTCCACATTTCTAAATAAGTGTTAGTAATAGTGCCTCCCTCACAGGGCTGTTAGGAGGGTTAAATCTATATTATGCAATATAATGTTAAGCAATGCAATATATAAATGTGTATATATTTTTAATACACGCCAAGTCTCAATGCTTGGGGGTGTGTACAAGTGTTCATTCATTCATTCATTTGTTATTTATTGGATCTCCACCCTGGCGTAGGTACTTTAAAAGTACTCAGTCTGCAGCAGAGCATAAAAGACAGGTACTCTGCCCTTCTGGTGCATATGTTATGGTTCTTTCCTTATTCACTGAAAATGAGTGTGGTTTTCAGTATCTTCTGATAAGCTCACCTTCCTGAAATCACTGTTTTACCCTGAAGTATGAGGCTCTTCGAAGAAGAGCTCTATTTGTGGTTTGGGGAGCCCTCATGGGAACAAGTCACCCTGTTAGGCCACAGAAGTGCCACTGCTCCCTGTTACTATGGCTGTGCACCTCCATCTGACACCAGGTTAATGACATATTAGAGAAAATGACTTTGAAGGCTTTCTCATTTACGATGTAGACCCAGGAATATTTTCTCTGCTTGTGACCTTGGGTTCATGGTACTCACCTAAGAAGTAAACAATGTTATGTGACACTTGGAAAAACACAGAGATATTTATTTTCACTGTCCATAGAACTGAAAAAAGTAGTGATTGGGCTGGGCTAAAGAGATCATACTGTTATAATGAAAGGCGGCTCAACTAGTAGGGGGTGTAATGGATTATGCCTGAAGTAAATGAATCATTATAAAATGTACACTCCATCTCCACAATGAGTCTATTTTATTAAAATCATCTCTGATATGATGTTGTCCTCTCTTGGCTTTCCCCTACCGTGAATCTATCCATGATTCCACCATCACAAATCCTGTCCCCTGAGGACAGATCCATAATGAGAGTGAAAGGTTTGATTAGTTGCTTTTAATGACTCTGCTTCCCAAATGCTACTTAATGCAGCTGAGATTCTATATTGAAGAACATGCCAGAATTATTGGAAGATCAATCAAAATTGGCAATTAATCATAATCACGGCCGGTAATCATAGCTGCAATTACCAATTGATTAATTAGGACAGCTCTTGAAATGCCAGTAGAGATTTAATATCATATTAGATTCAGTCCAATAACCATAAACTTCTACAATTACTTTCCAGCTTACCATTATGTATGTCATATTTCTTCCTATTATTAGTTGCTATATTTATCATTTTATTTGAGCAAGCCAAACTTTTTCACTGTCTTTTTTATGTTGGGAATCTATTAAAAATATGTTTAAGTCATGGCATTAAATAAATCTAGTGTTAGTACCAAGCCAGTATTTGCAAATTTAAGATATCTATTTGCATTGCTTTTTAGGCCAAGAATGAGTTTTTCCAAAAAATGGGATGTAAGGAACATATTCTGCATATTGAAAATTGCATAATTCTGGTATGTTGGATTTATGTGTGCAAATCTTCATGTGTTTTATTAACTAACTTTTGCATGCTTGGCACAGGAAATTTTATGCAACCTTCTTTGAATGATAAGCATAAGGTGAAGAGTAACCGGACCACTTAATATGGGCAATAATCCTAACACTGGTGAAAATACACCTTAAGAAAGTTAGAAGAGGCCTAATATAAATAGAGTAGGGGATCTGTTTAAGAAATTCAGCATATATTCATTTCTTTGTTTTAAGGCTGTGAAATATATTGAATCAATACAAATCACCACTGCTTAAATCATATTTCCATTCAATAAAGAGTTTTTAAACACTTACTCTGTGCAAAATAGCATGTTATGTATTGGGGGGAGTATAGAGGTGAATGACACAACTTTCTTACCTCAGATTCATAGTCCAATAAGGGAGATAAGACATTGACTCCTACATAAGAACAAATGTTAACTGTGCAGATGAATTTGAAGAATGAGATTTGAACAAGTAAAAAATGGGAAAAAGCCATTTGCCCAGATTTACTGCCTTTTTCGTGGGTCTCAGTTTTTTCAAATCTATTTGCAAAATCAAAGATAAAATTTCAAGTATCTGCATTTTGAAATTGTTTTTATTCCAGGATTAAATCTTCTCCTCCAAACCCCTATGTTAACATCCTTAAATTTGTTTAAATTTGTCATTAACTTGATCTTGCATCTCAAACACAGAAAATTTCTTAAATCCTGATTATAACTCCTGATTATAACTGATGGGACAAAATGACTCTACTTTTATCAGAGGCATAAAAACCAGGAACATCTAACCAGATTTACTTAGCATATTAGTGACAGCAGTAAACTGAAGTAAACAATGAGCAAGTTTTTAGAGGCATATGTGTTTTGTTTTTGTTTTTTAGCCTGAATAGTATTTTTATTTTTTAAATTTATTTTATTTAAGTACAGTTGATTTACAATGTTGTGTTAATTTCTGTTAAGTCAGAAAGAGAAAGACAAATACCATACGATTTTAGGTGGAATCTAAAATACGACACAGAAGCATTGCTTTATTCTTCCATTGAGTTTCTGATAATTAAGAGACATACTTTGTGAGTCTCATACTGTCTGGGCATGGACCATAGGCCCATGTGATGAAGGCATGGTCTATGTGAGTAACTAATGTTCCCTCAGCTCCCTCTCCATTTGCAGCTATACACTGCTATGTTGTGCAGAATAATGTTCGCTCATCTTCAAAGAGGTTAATTCAAACTATGGAATCAGGAGCTGTTGAAAAGGTAATAGACATTTATGATGCCTACATTACAGTGGAAATTTTGATAGCATTGTGTATTACATCCATATTTACGGCAAATTACTTTAGCATGGGTAACAGCATTTCACAATGAACACCGAAGGAATTAGGGACTATTAGCCTCATCCTCAAAAGCACTATCTGCCTCTTAAGAGGTGAATTCTGAAAAATGGAGACTATGAGCATAGTACATCCTTAGACGTTCCAGGGCCGTCAACCCACCCATACTGAGTTCTATCATCGCAGCCTTCAGTCTGCTAAGCCATGCAAATTCCAACGCTCCCGGGAGCAGAGTAATAGGAGTTACGCATTGTACCGGTGCTGCTGATTCAACTTCCATTTCCCTCGATACAACTCAAGGCAATGTCCGTTCAGTGAAACAATCTTTCAAAAGGAAAAGGAGAGAGGTGGTTTTTAAACATCATTCCTTTAACGGATGAGATGTCACGGTCTCCTGGCAAGTGAATACTTCAGTGGCATAGTACTTGGATTTGCAACAGTTATAAAACAGCTATTCCTAGAGCAGAGTTAATTACAGAGAGTAAGCGGTTTGGAGGAATTAATTTGTATTGCAATGATTTGGCTGGCAGGAAAGAGAAGAAGGTTATTGTAAGTAACCCTTTTCCCCAACTCCCCCAATGGGTTGTTGCAAATTCCACAGCAAGGGTTCCATTAGGATACTAACTTAAAGTCAAGCAATGATCTGAACAGGTCCACGCTTTTGACCATGACTTAGGTATCTAAGATGGCTAGATGGCAGCTGGGGTATGTTGAGGTCTGAGTTGCCATGCAATGTTATATATATCCAAAGAGTCATGGATAACCACTGTGAATATCACCTATATGTTGAGCCTTCAGATTTACAAATTTGCATGGTTCAATAAACTCAAACAATTCACAACATCATTTTATATAGCACAATACTTATCAATGGCATTGATGATGATAGTGATGGTGAGAGTACAGCAAGCATGTAGGGGACAATCTTGCCCAAAGGAACTGGGAGTAGAGATTTTATCATCTAAGCCCTCATAAAATACTTGCTTAGGTGTCTTTCATTTCCAGTAAAGAATGCATAATCCCTAAAAAGCAAAGGCAGAAGAATCCTTCTTATCTATTTATTCCAATAGTTATTTCCCTATTTGGCTGAAGGAGGAGGTTGGATTATAGCTCCTCTTTTCGAGGCAGTCACTTTCATATACAGAAAAGTACTATGCCCACTTGTTATGATGCCCTTAGTATTAAAAAAAAAAAATTCCTTGATAAAGATCAAACTTCTTTCCAGGATCATGTGACCTCCCTCTCTTTCTGCCCTCCTAGTTACTGTCCCTCCTCAGCCAAACCCAACTACAAATCAGAGACCACAGAGTCCAGGTCTTTAACGATCAGCCTCACTCACCCTACTCAGCACACAAAACAGGACATAGAAAGGGGAAGAAATGGTGGTGTAGGAGAACAAAATGAGAATAACCAGTAACCCTACCACATGCGTTGATTTGAGAACAAAATTGAAGTATACCAAGAGTGTTCATAAATAGTAAGATACTACATCAGTGTTAGTTACTTTATTGTTGTTAATAGTATTATTACCATCATAGCATTAAGACAAAGTAAAAAGTCTTGGTAACACATAATGTTCTAGATGCCAACTGTAAATTGAAAAAAGGTCGTATCAACTGCTGGAGCTGAGTGAAAGTCCTTCATGATTCAAGGACTTGACAGGGCTGATATAGCCACCAGGAAAGATCATGCCGGACTCCTTTCATTTCTGTACTTTTTCAATAACCATTCACCCCCCTTAGTTCTCACCTCGCTGTTTCCTTTGTTTGGCTTTATTCACTCACAAATAATTTACAAATGTACCAATATGCTGCTACTCATTCTGCTGTCATTCCAACTTCTAATAGGTTCCCGGAGAGCAAAGGAGCAGGGGTTCATAACTGACAGGTAGACATCATTATACTGAGGACAGAGCCTACTTTTTAATAAAAGTTGAATCAAGAGTCACTTTTTCTTCCCACCCTTTCTTTGTAAGAGATGACTCTGGGCTTGAAGAATTTTTCCCTGCTGCCATGAGATTTATTGGACCTCCACTTGGAGGAATATACATTCTCCCACCCTACTGATGTTGGCTTTGAGCTATGTGACTTACTTTGGCAATGGGATGTGATTGGATGTGACAGAGGCATGACTGAGCACAAGCTTTAAGACCCATTGAACATTTAAAGGCCAACCATCCTGCTCTTTCCCTCTGCCACAAGAATTCATGTCTCAAATAGGGGTTGCTTGTTCAGCCTGGATCTTGGAAAAAAGACAGTGCATTCAATAGAGAAGAGCAACAGCTGACCTGGAGCCACCAACATGTAACAAGAATGAGAAATAGACTGCTGTTTTCATAAATCACTGAGATTTTAAAATTGTAACTGCTGCATAATTTAGAAAAACCTAATATAATCACACTTAAAATATTTAATATTTTTAAAAATAAATTTTCTGAAAGATATTTCAACCTGTTTCATTGGAAGCATTAGCAAATCCTTATATCATTTCTTTCCCTCCTATAACTCAACAACTTTTAATCTACTGTTTGCAATACTGGTTTTCCTTCTCACCCATGACTTACACATTTAGAACCAAGAAAATGTTACCTTCTGAGTATTTCATAAATCTTATCTATGTCTCTGAATTATTTCACCTACCTGCTTTTTCTGTTCCTGTCATGGGGCTGTAGAGTTGTAACGGAGAAAGTCACAAAATCATATATATACATCTAACTAATTACATATTTTTTATGTTCTAATAAACTATAGTGTTGGATGTATTTTGGATTCATTTATCATCTTTCTATTCTAAAAATCCCAGTTCTTCCCTGTTTACCAAACTTTACTCTCAGAAGCAAATCTAAGGCAAAACTTCAACTTCAAATAATGTGTACTTTCCCAGATATCTGCCTTTTTACCTCCTTAATCCATCATTCCTTTATCTAATCTTCAAATTTTTCATTTGTCTCAGAAAGCAAATTTAACTCTTCTAAAATTAATTTTTAGCCTAAATTTTATTTTTTGAAATTCTTAGACCTAAGATTTAGCTGAATTAATTATGTTGATCTGTTTGTGGCAAACCATCATCATTGCTCCTTGTAAAGTTGCCTTCCTTGTTCTGTTCTATTTTTTCTTTTCTTTTTTTTTTTAATATTTTATTCCTCTCCCTACCCACAAGCATTCATTATAATGTGTTTAACAAGTGTCTTTAAAAATTTTAAGTTATTGTTTCATTTATGTACAAGTTTTTGATTTATATAAAAAAGTGTTATATACCTCATCTTTTAAAGATATATCCAGTTTGGTCAGTGCACATCTAATCTGTTGCTCATGACTATGATATAGTACCTTATGGCTTGTATCCATACCATTTAACTTATCTATTCCCTTTATGAAGGATACCTAAGTTTCCTAATGTGCTGCCGCTAAGAAAACAAAACAAAACACATCAAGATGCACTAGCTTCTACATTTTATTTGAAATCTGTAAGACAGGAGTGGCTATATATTCAAAGGTGGCAATTTCTATGTCATTGAATGTTAAGTTTCACCCATCTGATCTACAGAATTTTTGTACCAATTTATACTCTTTCATTTACCTATATTATTGCTAACACAATTTTCTGTTTGACTTGTTATATAAGCATAAAGTTATAACACTGTTATGTTTTTATATTTCTGTTTACTAATTAAGTTGAATATTGTTGATTACTATTTTAAATTACTTTCTGTTCTAAATATCTCATTTTTTTTTATGATTTCTTCCTTAATCCACAAGTTACTTAATCTTAGATTTTTAGCATTTCAAGATATATAGATTTTTATCTATTTTATTTTCTCTTAATTTCAAATTTTATTTCATTGTAGTCATGGATTGTAGTGTTATTGTATTGATTCTGTTGCATGTTTTAAGAGAGCACTTTTGCACTATTTGGTAAAAAGAAAGGGAAATTTTATTAATCACGTTATTCAAATAGTCTGGCCTTTATTTTCTCTCTGCTTTATCAGTTTCTGAAAGAACTCTGCTAAAACAGCTTAATAAAAAGTTGATTTTTCCACTTCTTACCTCTAACCCAGTTTTATTGGTTATTGTCATATACATTAGAAGGCTATATTGTTATTACAATATATGGTAATAATTATCTTCTTGAACTTTTTTATCACAAATGTATAACATCAGGGCACTTCTTCATCTTATTTCATATTTTTACCACATTTTCTCTTTTATCTTTTCGTACCTTTCTTTATAAAGATGTACCTTTTAACTTAATGATTCAAAAGTTATATATTCAATTTTTTATTGTTCTGGTGATGTGGGATAGCCTATTAACTTCATCCATTTATCCATGTGTGTCTTTTCATTATTATAATTTTTAACATGTGCCATAATGTGAACAAGTTTGGGTCACTTTAATTCTGGTTCTAAATTTTTATGGCAAATTTTTATTAAGTTATTTGATCTTCTTTACTTTTCATATTTCCTAGATTTTTTTTTTCTCTTTTATTCAATACCTTCAAGGATCTTCAGACTATGCCCTCTGTTCTATGGGCCAAACTTGTTTGCAGGCTGTTTTGGTATACCTCCAAACTAAGAATTTTTTTTTTTTAAGTGTTGTAAAAAGCAAACAAATGAAGAAGAATGTGCAACAGAAACTTTATGTGACCTGAAAAGTCTAAAATATCTAATATCTTGGACTTCACAGAAAATATTTTCAAGTGCCTGGATTACTTCATCTGAGAATAATTTCAAAGAACATTTCAGTGTGGTGAAATTTTGAAGGTCTTATATTTTTGACAATATATTTTACTTTCACATTCAAATGATAATTTAGGTTGATATATAATTCTACGATCAAATTTCTTAGTTCTTTTCCTTTAACAGTTTAAAAAGTATACTTCGTTGTCTTCTTACAACTGTATAGTTGATGGTAAATGCTGACATTAACCTGATTCTTGTTTCTGGGTATGTCATCTACTTCTTTTTTCTTGAGTTTTTTCAAGTCTTCACTTATTTTTCATGCTTTTACTTTTCATTTTATCTCTTTGTATTCTTATTTGATGGTGTATTTTTTTTTTTTTTTTTGGCAGTACGCGGGCCTCTCACTGTTGTGGCCTCTCCCATTGCGGAGCACAGGCTCCAGATGTGCAGGCTCAGCAGCTCCGTGGCATGTGGGATCTTCCCGGACCGGGGCACGAACCCGTATCCCCTGCATCGGCAGGCGGACTCGCAACCACTGCGCCACCAGGGAAGCCCTGATGGTGTATTTTTAATCTACTCTGAATGGCATTCTTTGATACTGTTCAAATTTGAGGTTCTACATTTTTAAAAAAATTCAGGGATATTCTCAGACATTATTCAAAAAGTACCTCCCGCTGATTTTCATTTTTATTTCTCTATTTTTGGAGGAACAAAAATTTGACACATTTACTATTCTCTATACCTTTGAAAGTTTTTGTACAGTTTCTGTCTCTTTAGCTCTCTCTTATTTCTTTTGGGTTTATTTGCTTAAAAGTAGTGTTATGGACTGAATGTTTGTGGCCCCCACAAAACTCATACTTTGAAGCTCTAAATCACAGAGTGGCTATATTTGGAGGTGAGACCTCTAAGAAAGTAATTAAGGTTCAATGAGGTCATAAGGGTGAAGACCTGATCTGCTATGATTAGTGTCCTTATAAGAAGAGACACCAAAGCTCTCCCTCTCTAAGAAGAAGTGAGCACACAGCATGCTGGTGGCAGTCTACAACCCAAGTGGAGGGTCCTCACCCAAACCAACTCTGCTGACACTTTGGTCTTGGACTTTCAGTCTCCAGATCTGTGAGAAAATAAATTTCTCTTCTTTAAGCCACCCAGTCTCTGGTACTTTATTACAGTGCTAGCAGACTAAAACAAGTAGATAATTGTTTTTAGTCAAGATTTTGTTGTGAATGAAAATATTCAGGTAAGCAAGTTACATGTTATAAAAAAAACTACCTTATAATCAAAGGTATATTAGATAGGATGCAAATGTGACAGCAGGAACCAGGGGTGTAGACATGGTAGTTTTGAAGGATTAACACATTTAATTAATACTCTTATCTGTTTCAGTGAGATACTGCTACAATCCAGACTAGAAAATGCTACCTTCTTCTCTCTACCATCCAAATTTAATCTATACCAAAAACTCTATCTGTGAGTTTCCTTTTGAAAAAGATTTTTTTAACTACTGTACAATATGATATACATAATTATTCCCTAATTGGTTCATGTGTTGATTTTGTCTTAATTGTAATGCAAAGAACAGAGCGTAGCTCACCACCCAGTTCTACAAGAATTAAGTCATGACCTGCTGCAGTTGCTGACCTACAGTGCACCCTGAGAGGAATTCAGGATGAAAAACAGTATGGAACACTCCATGCATTGAAAAAACAGGATCCATAGATAGTTAGATGTACACCTCAGGAGGAATTTTAATGAACCCAGATTCTTGCATCTTTTCATATATAGAAAAGCGTTAAAATTATTAACTTGAGATATCTGTTCTTTGTGACTAGCAGTAATCTTTTACAAAGATGTATGCTTACTGCATGTATTCCATAGCCAAGTATCCTACATAAAGCAGCTCCCTCTCTTCCCTCTCTGGAGCAGTTTCCTCAGAACTACTGAGAGGCTGTCTACTGAACTATCGTCCTCAGTAAGACCCTGAATAAAACTCAAACTCGCAACTCTTATGTGAGTTTTCTCTTTGACATCCATAAATCCTTAGTTCATGTCAAATACATATTTACTTTCCCCAGTTACTGAATTAGTCTTTGGCATAAAACAGCATTTGATATATGGCAGTATAAAATCGTCTGGTTACTATGAATGCCATATCATAAAGCATATCTACCTATGGATCACAATTTACCTGAATATAAAAATCTAAGTGAGAAGTTATAAACTTTTA